>NW_027518714.1:48025000-48625000 GCF_043159265.1 Tasmannia lanceolata | reverse complement strand
CAGCTTCAAGACTTGTGGGGCGGGGGGTGCTTCATCATTTCAAGAGATAACTCGTCATCTGGCCCTAGGGCTATGTTGGGCCTAAAATCGGTAACTGATATGACAGTGACGTAAGAGCCGAGCTGGAGAGCTCGAGGAGTCGAAGTGAAGGGAATGAGTCTTGTGGAACTGAGTTCTGCTGCGTTCTGCGTTCTGCACAAAAGCAAACGAGGTCAGAATGACCAATCGGAGTGTTACTCCGGACAGGCCCTTCGACACTCAAGTCAGTATGAGCAAGAGTGCAGAGCTAGTTTTATAGTGGTGGGTGAAGAAGTTATTCCTCTGTTTATGAGCTTTGGACGCCCTTTTATAGAGAAAAATTGGGGTAGTTGGGGAGTTAATGCTCCAAGACAGGTGTCGACCAGCTATAGGTCCAAGTTCACCTACTCTGTGATAATTACCAAACTACCCCTGCTGACGCGGGGTCTGCGGTGGGCCCCTCTCAAGACACATGTCGACAGCTAATAGGCTGGTCCGCAGGGGGCCCTCCTCTAGCCAAGTGTCGGCAGCTAATAGGCTGCTGTTTTTACACCCCATCAGTTGCCCCCCAGTTCTCCAAGTTATTATGGTGACTTAGGGAAATGTGGTAGGGTACATCTCTGATTGGCAGTAGTCGAGGCCCGGCCTGTGAGGCAGTCCAGAATTTGGAGCAGTCCGGAATCTGGAGCAGTCAAGAAATTGAAGCAGTCCGGAATTTGGGGCAGTCCGGAATCTGGGGCAATCCGGAATCTGGAGCAGTCCGGAAACTGAAGCAGTCCGGAATCTGGGCAGTCCGGAATCTGGAGCACTCCGGAGGTTATCAGTCCGGAATTTGGAGCAGTCCCGAATCTGGAGTAGTCCGGAATCTGGGGCAGTCCGGAATCTGAAGCAGTCCGGAATCTGGGGCAGTCCGGAATCTGGGGCAGTCCGGAATCTGGAGCAGTCCGGAGGTTATCAGTCAGGAATTTGGAGCAGTCCGGAATCTGGAGCAGTCCGGAAATTGGAGCAATCCGAAATCTGGAGCAGTCCGGAATCTGGGGCAGTCCGGAATCTAGGGCAGTCCGGAATCTGGAGCAGTCCGAAATTTGAAGCAATCCGGAATCTGGGGCAGTCCGGAGTTTATCCAGTCCGGCTTGGGCCGGACTGCTTTTGTCATGTAGCGAGACGCGTCATATCCAGTCCGGCTTGGGCCGGACTGACCTTTGTCGTTTAGCGAGACGCGTCATATCCAGTCCGGCTTGGGCCGGACTGCTTTTTGTCGTTTAGCTAGATGCGTCATATCCAGTCCGGCTTGGGCCGGACTGCTCTTTGTCGTTTAGCGAGACGCGTCATATCTAGTCCGGCTTGGGCCGGACTGCTTTTTGTAGTTTAGCGAGACACGTCATATCCAGTCCGGCTTGGGCCGGACTGCTTTTTGTCGTTTAGCGAGACGCGTCATATCCATTCCGGCTTGGGCCGGACTGCTCTTTGTCGTTTAGCGAGACGCGTCATATCTAGTCCGGCTTGGGCCGGACTGACCTTTGTCGTTTAGCGAGACGCGTCATATCCAGTCCGGCTTGGGCTGGACTGCTTTTTGTCGTTTAGCGAGACGCGTCATATCCAGTCCGGCTTGAGCCGGACTGCTTTTTGTCGTTTAGCGAGACGCGTCATATCCAGTCCGGCCCAAGCCGGACTGACTTACAAGTACGGCTTGGACCGGACTGATGCACGAACACTTGACGAATGCCCTTAATTCCTTGGAGATACGCGCTTCTTCACTTGCGCCTTCGCCTCGACGCGTGTGTCCATCATAAATGATAAGACACGTGGCACCACTAAAACGCCCTCGAATGTGTGCCCTTTATTAAATGCACACCGCCTCAGGTAAAACTTATAAAATGAGGTTTTTACCTTCTCATTTTTTACTTTTTTACTTCTCCTCTTCTTTTCTCTGCCAGTTCGGCGAAGGCCAGTTCGGCTCGTGTAGTTTTGTGGTAGGGAACGGCGGTGGATTCGGAAGCTTTCAGTTCGATACCCGGAGGTTTCAGTTCGGACCGGTAATTTTCTTGAGCGCGTCTCATTCGTTTCTTTTCCTGCTTTTATGTCTAGTAGCTCTGGTTCTGAGTCCGGTTCGGGGGAGTCGTCTTCTAGTAGTCCAGGGTCTAGATCGTCGATTAGGACCCAGGATAGGCCGACCTGGTCACCAGCCCCGAAAATGGCAAGTCCAGATGTCAGTGTGGATATCATAGGTAGCGATGAGGAAGTGGTGGAGGACGAAGTGATATTGGACTTGAACGCCATTCTGCTTCCGACAGATAGTTACTTCCCACTGGGGGGAGTGTTGGTAGTGACGCCGGCGAGGCGTCCACAACGTTTATCCCTGGCCGGGCCGTTGAGGTCGTGGCGAGGGCCTGGATGGATGCCAATCCCAAATACAACATACAGGCTCTCAACGAGGAGAATCACCTGGATGAGTCCATGTTGGTGGTAATTAGGGATAGATACTGTATTCCATCCAGGTTTGGGCTGAGGGAGGCGACGGAGGGAGATAGGGCTTGTAACGAAAGCTCTGACGTTTGCATATACGATGAGTCGTTGAGGGCCGGACTCAGATTTCCTATACACCCATTCTTCGCCTCGGTGCTTCAATACTACGGGCAGGCTCCGGCTCAGGTAGCGCCGAACTCATGGAGGCTACTGACAGGGTTCGTGTACCTCGTTCAGGGTCGGCTTCAGAGGAACTTGTCAGTGCCGTTGTTTCGCGTGTGTGCGCAATTGAAGAAGCACAAGGGCGGGGGTTGGATCTACATTAGCCAGCGCCCGGAGGTGAAAATGATCACTGGTATTCCTTCCTCGATACATTTGTAGAGGAACATGTTCTTTTATGTCGAGGACAGGGAGTCCAGCGAGCCCTGGCCGATTCCTTTGACATGGGGCACCCCGGATACAGTCACGATGAGTCGCAAACCGTTTCTTGAGGGTGAAGATGCGAGGACGCTTGCCTTGCTTCGGGAGGTGCTGGACCGTAAGAGACCTACTGACTGTTCGGACTTCTAAGGGGAAGAGGTTCTGGTCGGGTTGGGCCTTAGTACTGCGACCCGGGCACGTACGTGGCTAGTCTTGTTTAAAACTTATCTTTCCTCTTTTTCCTTGCTTTTGACTGGTTTCGCTTGTGTGTCGATTTTCAGAGATGCAGCAACAGTCTTTGATAGACAAAATGAGGAAAGGGGCATTTGGGAAGACCCAGCAGGGCCAGAAAAGGAAGACTGTAGAGATGGCGAGTCCGGCGCCATCCCAGGCCACGGCACCGCCTGCTAAGGCCAAGACAATGGTTAAGTTGGTGGGCGCCCACAGCCGTGGCGTGGAATCTTCCAAGTCGGGAGGGGCATCAGCTGGAGCCCATCCTCCCGCGGTGAGGACTGGAGACAATGTTTTTCGGCCCAACTGGGCCGTCCAGAAGAACGACACCGGCCTGGGTGAGACCCGGGTGGCTAAGGAGCTCCTTAGTAAAGTCCTCCTTAGTAGTGACAAGCAGCAGGTTCTCAACGAACCTCCCGCCGCGGCTGAAGAGGCCATTTTTTCGTCAGCTTACCAGGTGAAATGGCTTTCAAGTGTTTATTTATTTTTGCTCTATCCCTCACTTTTCTGTGCTAACGCTGGTTGATCTGCCTGCAGATTTTGTTGTACTATAATGACCTCAACCAGAAGAGTCAGAAGTTTGCGGAGGCAATAACGAAGTCCGAGGAGGAGAACGGCAAGCTGATTCAAGAGGCAAAGAAGCTTCAGAGGACTATTGAAAAGTCGGCTGAGGAAAACAAGCGGCTTAAAGAAGATTTCGCCGCTCAGCTGACTGCGCAGAAGGAGAAAGCGGTGGAAGCCCTCAACGTCCAGAGGGAAAGAGCCCGAGAGAGGCAAGAAGTAGTCGTTCAAAGGAAGGAGGACGAGCTCGTCGCCCTATCTAGTGAGGCGTACAAAATTGGGTTCTATGACTGCCTTGAGCAGGTTAAGGAATCAAATCCAGGCGTTGACCTGACGGGAATGGTTCTCCCCGACCTACCGACGATTGGTGGTGATGAGCCGGCCACCACGGCCGCACCCTCTGCTCCAGGGATAGATTTAGCGATAGATGGCAGCAGGGAGGCGCCTTGATCTCCCCTTCTCTCTTTTTGGCGATTTCTTGATTCCTTTTTGTAATGGCCCCTTGGAGGCCCAACTTTTGTAACAACCTTTTGAGGCGTTATCCTTGTAATGGTCCTTAGAGGCCTTAACTTGTGAATGGAAAGTAAACTCTTATTGCCCGCCCCTTTTCCACTTATCTGTCTCTGGTTTATACTGTTTGGCCGTATACTGTGTTGATTTTGCTCCAGACGGGCGTCCTGGGCTTGGGTTAATCCTAGTGGGCTAGGTTTCTCAGGAGTTTTGGTTTTTGCATCCGGGCTGGTTCCAGACCAGGAGTGGACTCCCGGTCTTTGTGGAGACGAGCCGTGGCGAACCAAACGTCGAGTACCCTAGTTTTAGTGAACTGGGTTTCCAGGGAGCTTTGGTTTTTGCATCCGGGCCGGTTCCGGACTAGGAGTGGGCTCCCGGTCTTTACGGAGACGAGCCATGGCGAACCAAGCGTCGAGTACCCTAGTTTCAGTGAACTGGGTTTCCAGGGAGCTTTGGTTTTTGCATCCGGGCCGATTCCGGACCAGGAGTGGGCTCCCGGTCTTTGCGGAGACGAGCCGTGGCGAACCAAGCGTCAAGTACCCTAGTTTTAGTGAACTGGGTTTCCAGGTTGATGAGTACCCAAGTTTTAGCGAACTGGGTTTCCAGGGAGCTTTGGTCTTTGCATCCGGGCTGGTTCCGGACCAGGAGTGGACTCCCGGTCTTTGCGGAGACGAGCCGTGATGAACCAAGCGTCAAGTACCCTAGTTTTAGTGAACTGGGTTTCCAAGTTGATGAGTACCCAAGTTTTAGCGAACTGGGTTTCCAGGGAGCTTTGGTCTTTGCATCCGGGCTGGTTCCGGACCAGGAGTGGACTCCCGGTCTTTGCGGAGACGAGCCGTGGTGAACCAAGCGTCAAGTACCCTAGTTTTAGTGAACTGGGTTTCCAAGTTGATGAGTACCCAAGTTTTAGCGAACTGGGTTTCCAGGGAGCTTTGGTTTTTGCATTCGGGCTGGTTCCGGACCAGGAGTGGGCTCCCGGTCTTTGCAGAGACGAGCCGTGGCGAACCACGCGTCAAGTACCCTAGTTTTAGTGAACTGGGTTTCCAATTTGATGAGTATGAAGAGTTTTGCAAACGAGCTTCTTTCATTCACATTCAGTATATATTTACAAAGTCATTTTTGCGCTGGGTAGCCCGCTACTGATGGTATTTGCGAAGGTTCTTTGAGTTCCAGGCATGGGGTAATAGCTGTTCATCGAGTGTTTCCAGTTTATAACTCCCCGGACGCACCACCTCTTTTACTCAGTAAGGCCCCTCCCAGGTTGGGGAGAGTTTTCCGACCTCCTTGGGTTGGGAGATAGCAGCTTTCCTTAAGACCAGATCCCCTACTTGGAGTTCTCTGGGGCGTACTTTGGAGTCATGGTAGCGGGACACTTTCTGCTTGTAGGCGGCGACTCTTCTTAGGGATTCTTCTCTGGCCTCCTCCAATAAGTCGAGATTTGCGCGGAGTCCGTCACCATTGAGCTGTTCATTGAAGTTGTTGACTCTGGGAGAAGGGGTGCCGACATCGACTGGTATCACTGCCTCTGTTCCAAAGGACATGTTGAATGGTGATTCACCCGTTGGTGTACGTGGGGTGGTACGATATACCCATAGGACGTGATAAAGCTCATCTGCCCATCGGCCAGGTTTTTCATCCAGCCTTTTCTTTATCCCTTGCAGTAGGATTCGGTTTGTCACTTATGTCTGCCCATTGGTCTGTGGGTGCGCTACCGAGGTGAACCTCTGCTCAATCTTCAAGTCGGAGCAAAACTTCCAAAAATTCCGACAGTCGAACTGTTTACCGTTGTCTGTTATCAAGGCGCCAGGGATCCCGAATCTGCAGACCACTGGCTTCCAAAAGAAATTCTGCACGTTCTGCTCGGTGATCTGGGCTAGAGGTTCAGCTTCCACTCATTTGGTAAAATAATCGACGGCCACTACTACGAAGGTGCGCCTTCCGGAGGCCGGCGGAAAGGGGCCCAAGATGTCCATTCCCCATATTGCGAAGGGTAGCGGGCTGATGATTGGAGCCATAGATACAGCGGGCTGATGAATGGTGGGCGAAAACTTCTGGCATCTCTCACACTTCTTGACCAGAGCCAGTGCGTCTTGTCTCAATGTCGGCCAGTACAGACCTCTCAGCAAAACTTTGATCGCCAGGGCCTTGCCCCCCAGATGCTCCCCACAAATACCCTCGTGTGTCTCTTGCAAGGCGTACGTGGCATCGCTGGGCCGGAGACACTTCAAGTACGGGAGGGTGTAGGACCTTTTGTACAGGTTCTCACCGTCGAGTGAAAACCGGGCTGCCCTTTGGATCACCTTGCGGGCTTCTTTCTTGGCCTCGGGTAGTTTTCCACTACGCAGGTAGTCGACGATCTCGTCCATCCAGCAGGACTCGTGCTCTACCTACATGACTTCAGCGGCCTTTCTTTCGATACTGGAGCTCTGTAGAAACTCCATACATATATTTCCGAGAGTCGTGTATCCGGATGCGGCCAGCTTAGACAGTACATCTGCTTTTGTATTCTCTGTTCTGGGGATTCTGACGACCTCGAAACTTTTGAACTTGGCGGATAACTGTCGGACCTGGGAGAGGTACTTGATCATACGCTCGTCGCGGGCTTCGTATGCTCCTTGGATCTGGTTTGCAATCAACTGGGAATCACAGTAGGCTTTCAATCTTTAGGCGCCAGTTTGGACTGCAAGATTCATTCCGGCGAGGAGGGCTTCATATTCAGCCTCATTGTTGGATGCGCGGAATCCGAACCTCAAGGCGTAGTCTAGAGTGAAGCTCTCCGACCCGGTTAGAACCAGACCGGCTCCGTAGCGAACCTTGTTCGAAGATCCGTCCACGTGCACTTCCCAGAGCGGTTCGGCGGTTAAAGGGCCCTGTTCCGCTGGTGGTACGGGGATGATTTCTGTTCCGGCTCCGGCTTCTGCTAGCTCCTCAGTTGCAATTGCTTTTTCCGCCGCTGGGGCTTGGGCGACCTCAGGATTGGTGATCTGCTGGGGGATAGTGCATTCAACGACGAAATCAGCTAGTACTTGAGCCTTGATCGCGGGCCTTGGCATATACCGGATGTCAAAGTCACTCAGTTCCACGGCCCATTTCACGAGTCATCCTGAGGTGTCCGGCTTGTGGAGAACCTGCCTGAGCGGCTGGTCAGTCAGGACCTTTATCGTATGAGCTTGAAAGTACGGTCTCAACTTCCTGGCTGCCATAATCAGGGCGTAAGCCAACTTCTCGACCCGCTGGTATCTGACTTCGGCATCGTGCAGGACTTTGCTAACATAGTAGACTGGTTGATGTTGGCTGCGCTCTTCACGAACTAAGATTGCTGCCAGAGCCAGGGGGCTTATAGACAGGTATAAGAGTAGCTCCTCGCCAGGCTCCGGCTTCGTCAATAGTGGTGGAGAGGACAAATATTGCTTTAATTCTTCGAAGGCGTTCTGGCACTCCTCTGTCCAGGGCGCGGTCTTGAGTCCTTTGACTGCGTTAAAGAAGGGGAGACACCTCTCCGCAGATTTTGAGATGAACCGCCCAAGCGCGGCTACCATCCCGGTTAGTCGCTGCACTTCTCTGATGGTTTTTGGCGGAGTGAGCTCCACCACGGCCTTGATTTTCTCTGGATTGGCCTCTATCCCTCTTTGGCTAACCATAAACCCTAGGAACTTTCCCGAGCTGACACCAAAGGTGCACTTGGTGGGATTGAGCTTCATCTTATGGTTTCTTAGGATTTGAAATGTTTCTTTAAAGTCGGTGTGGAACCAGATCCGGGACGGGCGTGAGGGGACGGGCCCCCGCGCGAGTCTCTAGATCGTCCACGTGAAGGAGAGCCCCACCAAGGAACTCTCGAAAGAGTGCCCCTCACAGCATGAGCGGCGATGTAAAGTGAGATACCTCTCGATTCGGGGACTAGCCCGGATTCGAGACGCATCTTAAGCAAAGAAAGAGTCGCCATCCAAGGAAGTGGGCCCTGGATCCCATGCTGTGCTCTGTCGCAACAGATAACCAGAGATATAAAATAGGGTTCGTGCCTGATGACGAATGGGGAAGGGATTAGGCGCCCCCAATTCGCCCAAGTGCTAGCACCTGGTCTCTTATGCCATTTATTATTAATTTTGAAGAGTTTTGGGAGAAAATCATGTGAAATGGGAACGAATATCTCCGAGATAACGTCTAGCTAATCATGCATGTCTCGGAGATGAATAAGAAGCACACACAAAAGAAATGAAAGATATGTCGCCTAAGAATAGCTAGGTTATGAGTGCCATGCCTAATTGGTGTCTAAGTTCTGGTGGACAAGCACATGCATGCTACAGCTAAAGGTATAGGATCTGTACATAAAAATAAGAAAACACAGCAAAACACACAACACAACACGACTCGACACATGACCCGACACGACAAACCCTAGACTCTAATGCAATACTTGACTCGGACCAGGATGGCCATCCATCCTAGCTGCACTACGTATCCCGGCCTCGGGAAGAATCAGAGCCAACGTAGTTCGGTGCCCTATTCTAAACTACGATGCCTAAAACTCTAGGACCGCTATCCTAGACTCGATCCACTAGACTCGACTGATGTTTAAAGCTTCTTGTGCGATTGCTTAAATTCAAGTGGATTGTAATTTTTAGGACTCTATATGCCCTAACTAATGCAAGTTGATTAGCCTTAAGCTAATGCAGGTGGGCCCTATATCCTATGTGTATCTAGGCTGTGCATTCTAAGGAAAACCATGGGTTGACTATATGCTTCCTAGTCTAGCCATCGGTTCGACTAAATGTCTAACCGATCGACTTGAGGCCTCCTAACTCTAGGGACACTCACACGACAGGACACACCACATCAATACAAATCAAGACCGACTCCTAACTCTAAAACACCCTAAATATCTAGGACGGACTCCTAACTCTAGGGGAAGATCTTTTTGAAAAGGTTTTGAAGTTTTTTGTATTTTTTTGGAGGTTTTGAAGTTTTTTGTATTTTTGGGAATATTTGAAATGTTTATTTTTAAAGGTTTGGCTGGACCTGGGATGTGAACCCCAAGCTGCACTACGTACCCTGTTGAAAGGGATCAAGCCAACGTAGTTCGGACCAGAATTCCTAACTACTCTGCACATGACTCAAGATTTTTTTTGAAATTTTGATTTTTAAAATGTTTTTGGATTTTGAATTGTTTTTGAGATGTTTTTGAATTTTCAAGTGTTTTTTGGAATGTTTTTGTTGTTTTCAAGTATTTTTGAAATGTTTTTATTGTTTTTTGACACCAGAGAATAAAATCCTATCATCATACGGGTAGGGAGACTTCTGGAATCCCGCAAAGGTTGGATAGCATCCTATGCTTTGCGGGGGAACGAACAGGAAAATAACTCGGCAAGGGTTGGACAGCATCCTATACCTTGCAGGAGCGGGTAAAGATCACGACTTGATGAGAGGATGGACAGAATCCTAACCCCTATGATGATAGGAAAAACTCCTGGACTGACTGAAGGACTGACTCCTGTGCTGAAGACTGTTATAATTACTATTTATAATTACTATACAAGATTACTATTCAAAAATACTATTCATAATTACTATTTATAGGTACTATTCAAAACTACTATTCATAATTACTATTTATAAGTACTATTCAAAACTACTATTCATAATTACTATTTATAAGTACTATTCAAAACTACTATTCATAGTAGGACTCGTTGATGTGGGACCCGCTGTTGTGGGACCCGCTGTTGTGGGACCCGCTGCGGGACCCGTTGTAGGACCCGTTGTGGGACCCGCTGATGTGGGACCCGCGGATGTGGGACCCTCTGTGGGACCCGCTTTGGGACCCGTTGTGGGACCCGCTGATGTGGGACCCGCTGATGTGGGACGCGCTGTGGGACCCACGGATGTGGGACCCTCTGTGGGACCCGTTGATGTGGGACCTGCTGTGGGACCCACGGATGTGGGACCCTCTGTGGGACCCGCTTTGGGACCCGCTGTGGGACCCGTTGATGTGGGACCCGCTGTTGTGGGACCCGCTGTTGTGGGACCCGTTGATGTGGGACCCGCTAATGTGGGACCCACTGCTGTGGGACCCACTGTTGTGGGACCCGTTGTGGGACCCGCTGTGGGACCCACTGTGGGACCCATGTAGTGCAAAGAATGAATAATTAAAAAATAAAAAATAAAAAAAATGAACTTACGCCACAAGAGATCCAGGAAGGTGTTGACAGAGTCGTGCTTGTGTGGGGCCCGCTGATGTGGGACCCGCTGGAGGTGGGGCCCGCTGGAGGTGGGGTGGAGGAGATGTGGATGCCGGTGGAGCTCCGGTGGTTGGTTGGGAGGATGTCGGAGAAGGTGGTGGTGATCGGTGGATGGCCGGTCGGAAATGGGTTTGGCCTCGCCGGATTCCGGCTGGGTTGCCGGAGGAGAAGACTCTCTCTCTCTCTCTCTCTCTCTACAGATCTCTCCTCTCTCTCTCCCCTCTGCAGATCTCCCTCTCTCTCCCTCTCCCCTCTGGTTTTTTCTTCTTTTTTTTTTTTTTCTCTTCCCTCTGCTTTTTTTCTTCTCTCTCTCTTCCCCTCTCTCTACCCTGGTCTTTTGGTTTTTTCTCGCGAGAGAGAAAACAATCATGAGTCATCATGATTTTTTTTTTTCTTTTTTTTTTTTTTTTTCGTCAAATGGGAGGTGTGGGCCCAAGAAAAGAGAAAAAGGGGGGACAATGATGATGGGTTTTTATTTTATATTATATATATATATATATATATATATATATATATATATATATAAAAGAAACCGACGATTCGCTTCTCTCTCTCTCTAAAAAAAAACGGATTTTTTATTTTTTTTATTTTATAAAAACAGGGTGGTGATATTGGCACTACCAATATTGATGGGCGCACTATTGGCGGAAAAATTGATGGGCGCACCATCCAATCGTGTCTTATTCGAAATCTGCTCTGCACCGTTCCAGGATAATTCACCCCCCTTTTCTGGTTTACACTACGGTCCTTTCTCTGCTCGTTCGCTAGGCGAACGTACTCGGATTTTGACGAAATTTTGCGGGGACCTAGCTGGGACCCAAAGCTAGCCTAGGGTTAAGTTTGGGACCCTAGATCATTGATCTGATGGGGTTTTGCACAAAATTGGAAGGTTTAGGGCACGGTCAAAATGGGGTGTCTACAGATGCCCCTCTTTGGCAGAGCGTGCTTGTCGCGCGAATGTCAAAGCTGAACAGACAACACATTTTGACTGGCCCAAAATCAGAGGTTTTTTTTTTTTTTTTTTGATTTTTGAAAATGATACTCACAAAGATAACATGGTGAAATAGCCTTTCACCGGACTCTGACTCTACAAACGCTGGTGAGATAGCCTCTCTTGAACTCGTAACTCAATAATGGATGTATGGATGAGATAGCCTCTCTTGCAGAACCTTAAAAGATTGATTTGGCTGCGAGAGAGCCGGGAAAGATATTGGCATGGTTGCGATTGAACCAGAAGCCTAGAATTGACTTGATTGCGAATGAGTCGGAAGGTCAAAAATTTGCTTGGTTGCGAGCGAACCGAGAAGCGAAGGGTTGACTTGACTGCAAAGGAGCAAAAATCAGGGATACTGGCCGAGTTGCGAATGAACTATGAGACCGAATAATTGACTTGGTTGCGAATGAACCAGAAAGTCAGGGATTGACTCGACTGCGAATGAGTCAGAGTTAGGGAGATTAGCTTGATTGCGAATGAGTCAAAGGAACGGGAACTGGCTTGGTTGCGAACGAACTGAAGCGAACGAACCGAAAAGCAAAGGGTTTGACTTGACTGCGAGGGAGCCAGAGTCAAGGATACTGGCCGAGTTGCGAATGAACTAGAAAGTGAGGGATTGACTCGACTGCGAACGAGTCAGAGTCAGGGAGATTAGCTTGATTGCGAATGAATCAAGAAATCAGCAAGAAACTTGGCAGCGAATGAGCCGAAGAGTCTAAGATTTTAGCTTGGTTGCGAATGAACCAAAAGGATGGAATTTGATTTGAGCTGTGAATGAGTTAAGAATTGAAAGATTGACTCGACTGCGAAGGAGTCGAAGTCAGGGAGATTATCTTGATTGCGAATGAATCAAGAAATCAGCGAGAACTTGGCAGCGAATGTGCCGAAGAGTCCGAGATTTTGACCCGGTTGCGAATGAACCAAAAGGCCGGAATGATGACTTGGTTGCGAACGAACTGAAGTCAAAGAGATTAATTTGACTGCGAACGAGTCAAGAGTTTAGAAAACAGGCCTGACTGCGAATGAGTCGGAAACCTAAGATTTTGACCCTGTTGCGAATGAACCAAAAGGTCGAGGATACGAGCTAGACTGCGAATGAGCCAAAACTCAAAGGATTGACCTGGTTGCGAATGAACCGAAAGGTCGAAGATATGCAAACCTGAATTGGGATCTGAGAAGATAGCATCTTGGCAGATGAACAGGGCGGAATGATTAGACAGTTATCATGATCAAACCTATGACCTGGTTGCGAATGAACCGAAAGGCCGAGGATATGAGCGAGACTGCGAATGAGTCAAAACTCAAGGATTGACCTGGTTGCGAATGAACCGAAAGGTCGAAGATATGCAAACCTGAATTTGGATCTGAGAAGATAGCATCTTGGCAGATGATCAGGGCGGAATGATTAGACAGTTATCATGATCAAACCTATAACCTGGTTGCGAATGAACCGAAAGGCCGAGGATATGAGCGAGACTGCGAATGAGTCAAAACTCAAGGATTGACCTGGTTGCGAATGAACCGAAAGGTCGAAGATATGCAAACCTGAATTTGGATCTGAGAAGATAGCATCTTGGCAGATGATCAGGGCGGAATGATTAGACAGTTGTCATGATCAAACCTATGACCTGGTTGCGAATGAACCGAAAGGTCGAGGATATGAGCGAGACTGCGAATGAGTCAAAACTCAAGGATTGACCTGGTTGCGAATGAACCGAAAGGTCGAAGATATGCAAACCTGAATTTGGATCTGAGAAGATAGCATCTTGGCAGATGATCAGGGCGGAATGATTAGACAGCTATCATGATCAAACCTAAATTGGGATCTGGGAAGATAGCATCTTGACAGATCAACATGGTGGAATGATTAGACAGCTATCATGATCAAACCTAAATTGGGATCTGGGAAGATAGCATCTTGACAGATCACCATGGCGGAATGATTAGACAGCTATCATGATCAAACCTAAATTGGGATCTGGGAAGATAGCATCTTGACAGATCAACACGGCGGAATGATTAGACAGCTATCATGATCAAACCTAAATTGGGATCTGGGAAGATAGCATCTTGACAGATCAACACGGCGGAATGATTAGACAGCTATCATGATCAAACCGAAATTGGGATCTGGGAAGATAGCATCTTGACAGATCAACATGGTGGAATGATTAGACAGTTATCATGATCAAACCTAAATTGGGATCTGGGAAGATAGCATCTTGACAGATCAACATGGCGGAATGATTAGACAGTTATCATGATCAAACCTAAATTGGGATCTGGGAAGATAGCATCTTGACAGATCACCACGGCGGAATGATTAGACAATTATCATGATCAAACCTAAATTGGGATCTGGGAAGATAGCATCTTGACAGATCAACACGGCGGAATGATTAGACAGTTATCATGATCAAACCTAAATTGGGATCTGAGAAGACAGCATCTAGGCAGATCAACAAAGCGGTATAATTAGACAATCATCATGATCAAACCACTCTAGGAACCAAGAACACGAAACTCAAGAAGAAACAATTTTGATTCAAGAAATCGAGATTGTGATCGAGTCCATTACAAGATTGATCGTCTCTTGCCGAGAACGTTAGGAGTGTGCGATCTCTGTTGAGAACCAGACACAGGTAACTTGCTGAGGTTTTGAGTATTGACCATTTTTTCTGAGAGAACTGAATTTTGCCGGGGATTGAAGGCTGCGCGAGCAAATTCTAGACTCCACTGAGGAAATTGATTTTCTGGGGAAGTTGACCTTTCAGAGAGTGCACTTGTTTGAAAAGTTTGAAGTTTGGCTCGAGATATACTCGTACATCTCTTATCTCAACTTACTGAAGACATTGGCACTGATTGCCTTTTGTGCTTGATATCTTTTATGACGCAAGTCATAAAAGATGCCCCTAGTATATTGTGTTTCCATGACAGGAGTTTTAAGGAGGCAGGACAATGATGGTTGAAGAAAAGATGCTTCATTTCATGAAGGCTCAAGGATGCAAAGTTCTTTTGTATGGAGAGAATAGGACAATAACCATGATGGCTGAGTCTGAAAATCCCTTCTTTCGCATTGCTCACTTTTGGAGGCTTAAGGTCTGTGGTAGGTTTGAACAAGATGTCTCCCGCCCCTTCTGATACCTAAACCAGGATTTACTCTGAATTTTCTTCACATTTTGGATGACACGCTCCCATTCTTCCAGCATCTGACAGTTTGGACTTCGCAAGGAGAGGGAACACAAATATGAAGGAGGAACAGATTTCCAAGGACTCAATCAAAGAAGATTCTCATTGTTCCAAGGACTCGACTCGCTTTTGACTCACTCTTGGATCTGATGTGTCATTTTTTAAGGGTATGGCTTAGCCACTCTTAGAGTATTTCGAAGACCGTGTCAAGATGCACAACTCTCCTTTTTCGGTGTTTATGTCATGGTTATTATCCCTTTTGGATTGCTCGGTTTCGATGCCCTCAGTTTAGAGGAATGTTAAAGTAAGCTTGCTGGCACTACTTGGACTCCGAGATTTTACCCTGGTTGAAGACTGTTTCTCCACCTCAATGATTCACTTTTTGCTGGAAGTCATTGCCATTGACCAGATTGCCTTTTCAGGTTTTCAATCTGACGGACCGCTTGCCCTAACTTTTGCCTGGTTCGCCCTTTCGGGTTTTCAATCCAGCGGGCTCGATACCCTAACTTTTGCCTAAGCTGACTTTTCAGTTGTCAACTTAGCGGGTGAATGACCCTAAATTTTGCCTAGACCGCCCTCCCGGGTTTTCAGCCTAGCGGGTCTTCAGATTCCATCGTTTTTTGTTCTTGACTTTGAACCTCTGCTTGTTCACCAGAAGGACTTTCTAAGTGGGCTGGGGTTCAAAACGGTTGGATATTTCTTTTGGATTTCAAAGTTTCGACTAGACTTGGATTGGCTAGGTTGCCTAAGTACCCCAACAATGGAGGATCAGGTTCGAGTGGTTCGCTGAGGTTTGGAACAGAATGATTTGGCTTTTAAGCTCAAAGGTTGAAAGGGAATAATTTGACTTTTATCCCAAAGGTTGAAAGGGAATAATTTGACTTTTATCCCAAAGGTTGAAAGGGAATAATTTGACTTTTATCCCAAAGGTTGAAAGGGAATAATTTGATTTTTATCCCAAAGGTTGACCGAACCTGAATTGATCAGGTTGCCTACGTACCCCCGAAGAGTTGGGGATCAGGTCAGACGTAGTTCGGGACGAACTACCCCTGGTTTGTGGGTACTTGAAAATAATGTTTGATTTTGTTGAGGCTCGAAGGTGTTTGCAAAAGGATTTTTTTTTTTAAAACTTGGGATTTGTGGCGTTTAAGGCTCTGGCGTCCAAGGATGACCTTCTGATGTTTTGGCATACAAGCTTCTTGAATGGCTAAGGTTCAATGGCTTTGAACTTTTTTTTTTTTTTTTAGGAGTCTGGCGGCATTTCCTGGCAAGACTTCATCTGCACTGTGCAAGCTAGACTGATTGAATTCCCACTTTGTCTTTGAGATCTTGCACTGATATTTGGGATTCTACGACTCTGGGTCTTCTCTGAATGCTGAAGATTTTGAAATTTTCAATCTACTTATCGACTCCGCTTCCTGCGATTCTGATGCTCTTGAGGAGTTGACGCGGGGCATGCTCCCTTCTCCTTTCTTCTCTGGATTCTATCTTATTTTTCTTTGTTCATTCTGATTTTTATTTTTTTGCTTGGATGTGGGGAATGCCCCTACGCCTGGAATGCTTTAACTTGAAATTCCATCGCAATGTATAGCCCAAGTATTCTTTTTGGGGTTCATGCTCTATGCTCATGACTTTGTTGTCCGAAAGTCTTCTCTCAATTTTTCATTCACTGCATTTGATGTTTGGTATTCTTCATTTGAATTTTTTTGCTTTTTTGACCTGTCTGAAGCCGAGGGTGACTCACATTGAACGATGCCAAGGCACGCTTCTGGTTTATCCTCATAGGACCAAGCAACACTTCTTTGAACCCTCTAAATAGGTTTATCGATTCTTTGCGCTCTTCGGGAGATTTTTCCAATCCTTACTTCTCGAGTTTCGGATTTCGATACCACTATCCACGGTATCGATTTCATCTGCAAGTGGCTTTGCTCGACGCTCTTCCTCTCGTTTGATTATCTTTCAAATCACGAGGAGAATTTCATCGGCATCCTCGTCCGAGGAGGGTGTCTTTAGTTATTTTAAACATTAGATCCAAGAGTGAATCATAAAACATTGAAGATATTGAAATCAAACTTTACATTGAAGATATTGAAATCAAACTTTATTGAATTGAAAACTTTCAAGTACATCAATAGTTCTCAACACGCCTCAGTGGGCTCTTCATCAGACTTGACAGAAAATAAAACACCGACTCTAAATGAAAAAGACTGACAAACAGGACACCCCCTTCTTTTTTTTTCTTTTTTTTTTTGACATTGACACTATGACTCACCAACCTTCAACACAAGAGTTGGTATACACTCGATAGAAGTTAAATCTTGAAACATGACATTTGGAACACCTCACTTGAAACACGACACTTGGACGCGGACAAGGACTAGGCACTGAAGTTCAGAAGTACACGTCTTCCTCCATGATGTTGTCGGCTAGTGGTTTCGGTCCTGGTATAGGAATCTCGGAAGAGGCGGTCCCATGCAGTTCTGTCGACCTGGCCCAAACTGCCCTTGAAAACCTGCTGGTGGCATCATGCTCTCTGCCCTGACATTCTTCGGAGGCTCACATTCTGACATTTTTTCTTTCCCTTTCGGTTCATCCCTCTGCTTTGATGCAGCATAAACAGAGGTGGTGGAACCTTTGAAGGGTTGAATAGGTCTAACCGGTGCATAATTCATGAAAGCACAGAGTTCAGGAAGAAGGGAAGAGTCTCCATCTATCTCGTCCTGAATTTTGTGTTTCAATGCCAGGCACTTTTCTGTTGTATGACCAATACCTCTATGGTACTCGCAATACTGATCTCTTCTCCAGTGCTTGGGGAGTGGGTTAGGAATAAGCTTCGGATCTAAAAGTGTCAAACGACCTTCGCTGACCCATTTCTTCATGATAACTTCCTGAGAACATGGTAGCTGAGCGCATTCTCTCCTCAGTCTCTGACCCATCCTCTCTTCCACTTCTATGATTGGCTTCTTAAAAGGTTGACGATAAGGTTCAACATTCTGAACTTCACTGGGAACAAATACAGGCTTCGTCCCACTATGCAAATCAACGTATCTGTCAAGAATTAAACTCTGAACTGATGTTTCTTCTGTCATAGTACCCATATCGGCAAACTGCTTAGGAGCTGAATCATATCCGGTAGACAGATATCGTATCTGAGTTTTCATCTCCCTCACTTCTTCAGTTAACATGGCCATCTGACCAAAGAGTTTAACCATCCAGTTTTCCATTCGGATGAGGGCCGACCTTTCAAAAGATTCCTCCATTGGTCGAAAGTTTGATGGAACAGGTGGCATTTCTGAGATAGGACGAATAAGGGATGCAGGATCCAATAATGGTTCATCCGTAGAGATAGCTCCTACCATCGGTAAAGGGCCAACTGATCTTTGCACTGGTTTTTTGGTAGCCCCGGGTTCTCCAACAACTACCTTACCACCCTTGATAAGTTTTAGGATCTTATGTTTCAGGGCTTGGCAACTGTTGGATGAATGTCCATGAACTCGATGATATTCACAGAAATCTTGTTCATAAAATTTGCTAGGAAGAGGATTTGGAGGAGAAGAAGGTTCAGGAAGTTCAAGTTTACCCACTTCGACCAATTCTCTCAAAGCTTTTTCAAGATTCTTCGGCAATGGAGGAATCTCTTCTTGTAACCTCTGAATAGGCTTGTTTCCTTTCTGAACCACCTTCTTGAAAGGTTAACGAGAGGTCTCCACATTACTGACTTCTTCAGCTGCTACCATAGTCCTCTTTCCGTCTCTAACATCAGTTGAGGTCCTTGTCTTTAGGCCTTTAGCCAGTGCATCCTCTACTTGGGTTCCCGTCTTGATGAGGTGATTGAAATCGAGAAAGTATTGGATAGCCATATGATGATAATACTGTGGAGACAGGTTCTTAACTACAATCTTGATCTGATCTTCATCGGACAATCTGTGGGTCATCTGAGCAGCTTTTCTCCTCCATCTTCGGATGAAGGAAGTGAAAGTTTCATTATGCCCCTGTTTCAACATTTTCAGATCCCTTTTGGTTACCTCTATCCCTTCCTCCATGGAAAATTGTTCCACAAACTTGTTAGCAATGTCTTCTAAGATTCGGATCTCTTCAGACTTCAGACTCAAAAACCATTTCTTTGCAGTTCCGACTAGAGACCTGGGGAATAGGAAAGCAATCTGCTCTGGAGAGAGTCCATGTTGCTGTAGAAGAGGAATGACAGATTTCAGATGACTGGTGGGGCATCCCGTCCCATCATACTTGTCAAGATCAGGTACTGTGAACTTAGGAGGAAGAACAACTCCCGGGACTGTCATGAAGTCGGACATGTTCAACTTCTTAGGGCCTTGGAACTTCATGCTTTCCATTTCTCGGGTTAGCTTATCCAATCTATTTGTTATCGCTCTGCCCTCATTGGCTCTCTCCAGATGAGGGAAACAATTATCTTCTGCATACTGCTCATCCTCGACATCGTCTTCGACATTCAAAACAGCAAGCCTGGCCATTGCAGGATGTGGGGGAGGTATAAGTGGAATTTGCCGGGGTACAGGTTCTTCAGAAGTAGAACCTCTATCACTTTTCAGACGGACTATCTCCTCACTCATATTATTCATCTGTTGGAGCATAGACTTCATCAACTCATTCATCTCGGCCAGAGTATTTCCAGATTCAGCCATAGGTTCTGGTGTGGGTTGAATAGAAATAGGTACTGCAAATGAGTGAGGTCAATAAGGTCAGATTCCCGCCATGGAATGGACAAACACTATAGCTCAATATAGGGTAATCAAATGAAAATCCCATACACAAGCTGAGACAAAAGATGATACGAGTATATCCTCCCATGGATAAAATCCGGCAGCATAACATCTATGCAAGAAATGTGGTAAGATAAGCACATGGTTTGTCAACGAACCAGAAAAGATAATGATTACGCTCAAGGTTTCTAAAAAAAAATCGGCAGCATGACGGCTATACTAGGAGATATGGTACGGTAAGCACATGGTTTGTCAACAAGCCTAAAAAGATAGTGACCACACTCAAGGTATTTAGGAAAAATCCGGCAGCATGACGGCTGTAGTAGGAGAGACTCAGCAACTAAACATGAAGAGTATGCCGTCATGGTCAAGATAAAGCAGGGCTCTCAGCAAGAACACACACTCCGGTAATGATGATGGCAAGATAGACTCATAATCGACATGCGGAGTGATCTGATCAGGATCGATCAAATGATCAGGCTCACGGAAAACAGATCATGACTAAAAGAGCCAAGAATCTTATGATAATCCACAGAATGGATAGATGGGGAAAAATTGATTAGATTAGAAGGAAACCTAACTAAGAAGCAAGCCCTAATCTAATAATAAATATATACATATATATACATCCTAACCAGGGGCACCAACCCTAGTCTAATCTAGCGGAGTCGAGAGAGTCTCGACTCATGACAGACAAGTGAGTGTACTAGGACTGCGTCTGTAGCCACATAAGGTGGGCTACAATAATCTATAGATAGGACATGGCTCCTAAACCTAGGCTCCAACATGTGTAAGCCACACATGTTCGTCCTTATATGAATGCAATATACTTATATAAACACGGGTACTTCCTAGTTGGGTTTCACTAGGTCAGTAAGTATATACATAATATATAAAACAAAGTAGGGCTCCGAACTCAATCTATCGGGTACTATGCGTATGAAACATACTTAATATGTATAACTCAAGTGCACCGAGTGTTATACATAGTATGCTTCATTGCTCATCGGCTGCTGTAAACACAAGTGCACCGAGTGTTTACGGCTGCAGCGCTGGCGCATAGCTTGGAAATAGATTCAACAGCACCATCAGGGTGTAATAACATCCCAGTCGGGCACGCATTGAATCTATCCCGTGGAGCCAATAAAAAAACAATGAAAATCAAGAAATAAAAAATATGACAATGCCTACTGTGCAGTGTGTGAATCCCTTGTTTTAATTACGCACCTACTTGGTGCCCCTGGATTTCTAACGATAAAGTTCCCATTTAGCTTGATTTTGACCCAAATTTCTTCAAAATTAATTAAAATGGCATTTTTACGGAGTTAGGCAATGTTTCAAAAACTCCCCAGCAGAGTCGCCAGCCTGTGGAACCAGATCCGGGACGGGCGTGAGGGGACGGGCCCCCGCGCGAGTCTCTAGATCGTCCACGTGAAGGAGAGCCCCACCAAGGAACTCTCGAAAGAGTGCCCCTCACAGCATGAGCGGCGATGTAAAGTGAGATACCTCTCGATTCGGGGACTAGCCCGGATTCGAGACGCATCTTAAGCAAAGAAAGAGTCGCCATCCAAGGAAGTGGGCCCTGGATCCCATGCTGTGCTCTGTCGCAACAGATAACCAGAGATATAAAATAGGGTTCGTGCCTGATGACGAATGGGGAAGGGATTAGGCGCCCCCAATTCGCCCAAGTGCTAGCACCTGGTCTCTTATGCCATTTATTATTAATTTTGAAGAGTTTTGGGAGAAAATCATGTGAAATGGGAACGAATATCTCCGAGATAACGTCTAGCTAATCATGCATGTCTCGGAGATGAATAAGAAGCACACACAAAAGAAATGAAAGATATGTCGCCTAAGAATAGCTAGGTTATGAGTGCCATGCCTAATTGGTGTCTAAGTTCTGGTGGACAAGCACATGCATGCTACAGCTAAAGGTATAGGATCTGTACATAAAAATAAGAAAACACAGCAAAACACACAACACAACACGACTCGACACATGACCCGACACGACAAACCCTAGACTCTAATGCAATACTTGACTCGGACCAGGATGGCCATCCATCCTAGCTGCACTACGTATCCCGGCCTCGGGAAGAATCAGAGCCAACGTAGTTCGGTGCCCTATTCTAAACTACGATGCCTAAAACTCTAGGACCGCTATCCTAGACTCGATCCACTAGACTCGACTGATGTTTAAAGCTTCTTGTGCGATTGCTTAAATTCAAGTGGATTGTAATTTTTAGGACTCTATATGCCCTAACTAATGCAAGTTGATTAGCCTTAAGCTAATGCAGGTGGGCCCTATATCCTATGTGTATCTAGGCTGTGCATTCTAAGGAAAACCATGGGTTGACTATATGCTTCCTAGTCTAGCCATCGGTTCGACTAAATGTCTAACCGATCGACTTGAGGCCTCCTAACTCTAGGGACACTCACACGACAGGACACACCACATCAATACAAATCAAGACCGACTCCTAACTCTAAAACACCCTAAATATCTAGGACGGACTCCTAACTCTAGGGGAAGATCTTTTTGAAAAGGTTTTGAAGTTTTTTGTATTTTTTTGGAGGTTTTGAAGTTTTTTGTATTTTTGGGAATATTTGAAATGTTTATTTTTAAAGGTTTGGCTGGACCTGGGATGTGAACCCCAAGCTGCACTACGTACCCTGTTGAAAGGGATCAAGCCAACGTAGTTCGGACCAGAATTCCTAACTACTCTGCACATGACTCAAGATTTTTTTTGAAATTTTGATTTTTAAAATGTTTTTGGATTTTGAATTGTTTTTGAGATGTTTTTGAATTTTCAAGTGTTTTTTGGAATGTTTTTGTTGTTTTCAAGTATTTTTGAAATGTTTTTATTGTTTTTTGACACCAGAGAATAAAATCCTATCATCATACGGGTAGGGAGACTTCTGGAATCCCGCAAAGGTTGGATAGCATCCTATGCTTTGCGGGGGAACGAACAGGAAAATAACTCGGCAAGGGTTGGACAGCATCCTATACCTTGCAGGAGCGGGTAAAGATCACGACTTGATGAGAGGATGGACAGAATCCTAACCCCTATGATGATAGGAAAAACTCCTGGACTGACTGAAGGACTGACTCCTGTGCTGAAGACTGTTATAATTACTATTTATAATTACTATACAAGATTACTATTCAAAAATACTATTCATAATTACTATTTATAGGTACTATTCAAAACTACTATTCATAATTACTATTTATAAGTACTATTCAAAACTACTATTCATAATTACTATTTATAAGTACTATTCAAAACTACTATTCATAGTAGGACTCGTTGATGTGGGACCCGCTGTTGTGGGACCCGCTGTTGTGGGACCCGCTGCGGGACCCGTTGTAGGACCCGTTGTGGGACCCGCTGATGTGGGACCCGCGGATGTGGGACCCTCTGTGGGACCCGCTTTGGGACCCGTTGTGGGACCCGCTGATGTGGGACCCGCTGATGTGGGACGCGCTGTGGGACCCACGGATGTGGGACCCTCTGTGGGACCCGTTGATGTGGGACCTGCTGTGGGACCCACGGATGTGGGACCCTCTGTGGGACCCGCTTTGGGACCCGCTGTGGGACCCGTTGATGTGGGACCCGCTGTTGTGGGACCCGCTGTTGTGGGACCCGTTGATGTGGGACCCGCTAATGTGGGACCCACTGCTGTGGGACCCACTGTTGTGGGACCCGTTGTGGGACCCGCTGTGGGACCCACTGTGGGACCCATGTAGTGCAAAGAATGAATAATTAAAAAATAAAAAATAAAAAAAATGAACTTACGCCACAAGAGATCCAGGAAGGTGTTGACAGAGTCGTGCTTGTGTGGGGCCCGCTGATGTGGGACCCGCTGATGTGGGACCCGCTGGAGGTGGGGCCCGCTGGAGGTGGGGTGGAGGAGATGTGGATGCCGGTGGAGCTCCGGTGGTTGGTTGGGAGGATGTCGGAGAAGGTGGTGGTGATCGGTGGATGGCCGGTCGGAAATGGGTTTGGCCTCGCCGGATTCCGGCTGGGTTGCCGGAGGAGAAGACTCTCTCTCTCTCTCTCTCTCTCTACAGATCTCTCCTCTCTCTCTCCCCTCTGCAGATCTCCCTCTCTCTCCCTCTCCCCTCTGGTTTTTTCTTCTTTTTTTTTTTTTTTCTCTTCCCTCTGCTTTTTTTCTTCTCTCTCTCTTCCCCTCTCTCTACCCTGGTCTTTTGGTTTTTTCTCGCGAGAGAGAAAACAATCATGAGTCATCATGATTTTTTTTTTTCTTTTTTTTTTTTTTTTTCGTCAAATGGGAGGTGTGGGCCCAAGAAAAGAGAAAAAGGGGGGACAATGATGATGGGTTTTTATTTTATATTATATATATATATATATATATATATATATATATATATAAAAGAAACCGACGATTCGCTTCTCTCTCTCTCTAAAAAAAAACGGATTTTTTATTTTTTTTATTTTATAAAAACAGGGTGGTGATATTGGCACTACCAATATTGATGGGCGCACTATTGGCGGAAAAATTGATGGGCGCACCATCCAATCGTGTCTTATTCGAAATCTGCTCTGCACCGTTCCAGGATAATTCACCCCCCTTTTCTGGTTTACACTACGGTCCTTTCTCTGCTCGTTCGCTAGGCGAACGTACTCGGATTTTGACGAAATTTTGCGGGGACCTAGCTGGGACCCAAAGCTAGCCTAGGGTTAAGTTTGGGACCCTAGATCATTGATCTGATGGGGTTTTGCACAAAATTGGAAGGTTTAGGGCACGGTCAAAATGGGGTGTCTACAGTCGGAGACATGATCTTGCGCACTTCGGCTTTTGACCAGCATGTCGTCGACATAGACTTCCATGTTGCGGCCAATCTGATTCCAGAAGAGCTTGTTTACCAGCCTCTGATATGTGGCCCCGGTGTTTTTCAGGCCGAAGGGCATGACACGGTATCAGTAGGTTCCCTGGTCTGTGACAAAGGAGATCTTCGGTATATCGGACTCATACATTCTGATCTGATTATATCCGGAGAAAGCGTCCATGAAGCTCAATAACTCGTGACCTGCGGTGGCGTCGATGAGCTGATCGATCTTTGGGAGCGAGTAGCTGTCCTTGGGGCAGGCTTTATTCAGATCAGTGAAGTCGACACAGGTTCTCCATTTCCCATTTGCCTTTTTCACCAGGACTACGTTTGCCAACCAGTCCGGGTATTGGATTTCTCGAATGAAGTCGGCTTTCAGGAGCCTCTCCACTTCTTCTTTGATCGCCTGCCGCCTTTCGAGAGCGAAGTGTCTTCTTTTCTGCTTTACCGGCCTCCAGGTTAGGTCAACACCTAGTCTGTGCGTACTGACCTCCGGGTTAATACCGGGCATGTCTGCGGGGGCCCATGCAAAGACATCTGCGTTGTCCTGAATAAATTGGGTGAGGCTGCGCCGGGTGCCGTTGTCTAGGGAGGAGCCGATCTGAACGACCTTCTCATCATCATTCTCGCACAGGGGGATGGAAATAAGGTCTTCGGCGGGCTGAGTTCCCTGAGCTTCATCCCTCAGGCCCAGTAGCTCGATCGGCAACGACTCCGTCGCATTTTTGCCCTTGAGTACCATTGCATAACACTCCCTAGATTGCGGCTGGTCCCCCCTTACTTCTCCAACGCCGTTTGGCGTAATAAACTTCATCTTCTGGTGATAAGCAGACGCGACGGCGCGGATCAGGTTCTGGCCAAGCCGTCCTAAAATAGCGTTATAGACCGAAGTGGCCCTCACTACTAGGAAGTTGACCATGGCGAAAGCTTGGCAGGGTGGATCCCCGACGAGGACAGGAAGTTCGATTTGTCCCTCCACCTTGACGACCTCTCCAGAGAAGCTGAAAAGATTTGAATTCGCCGCCCTCAAGCGGTCGTCACCTATCATCATCCTTTCGAAGGCGTGATAGTATAAAATGTCGGCTGAGCTCCTATTGTCTACCTGGATTTTCTTCAGCTCCCAGTTTGCGACGAGCATGGTGAGGACCAGGGCGTCGTCATGTGGTAATATCAGGTTGTCAAGGTCCGCATCCGAGAAGGAGATCTCATTCTCCGTCTTCGCCTTCTTGCTGCATGTGTGCACGGCATTGACTCGGCGTGCGTATGCTTTTCGAGCAGCGGACAAGGTGCCCCCAGCTGCCGGGCCACCCATAATTGTGCCAATGACCCCCCTTGGTTGGGAGCGGTGTGCCTCTAGTTGTGGACTGGGCGGCGGAGGAGATTGGCCTCGGGCGGGGGGCAGTTGTGACCGCCGAGGGCTCCGACCCTGGGGACCTTTCTCCTTGTGCTCACTTCGGCGGGCGTCGTTTCGGACGTATTTTTTCAAATAGCCCCTGCTGATCAACTGCTCGATCTCCTCCCTCAGCTGCCAGCAGTCGTCCGTGTCGTGGCCGTGGTCCCTGTGGAACCGGCAGTACTTCGACTTGTCTCTCATGTTTCCCTTAGAGATCATTGGGGTTGGCCACTTTATGAACTCTTCTCCGCTGATAGCGGCCAGGATATTTCTTCAGGAAGTGTTCAGAGGGGTGAAGTTCTCCTCCCTCCTCTGGGGGATTTTTCTCTTCTGACGACCTTGTCATCCCTACGCTGTTTAGCAGGGTTCTTGTCTTCGGAGGTTCTCCTCCGATTCGAATCCAAGGCGGCCAGGGTCTCTTCTACTAATATATACTCCTCCGCCCCGGCCATTAGATCTACTAGGGAGTGAGGATTCCGGCTGGCCACTGCTCGGCGGAAATCATTAGATCTAGCACCTGCGAGAAGTGCGTTTGTAGCGGCTGAGGGGTCTAGATTTGGCACTTGGAATGCCTCCCTGTTGAAGCGGCTGACGAAGGCTTTGAGAGGTTCATTATCCTCCTGCCGCAGGGCCATCAGGGATGCTGTGGTTTTCCTTGGCCTGCGGCTGCTCATGAAGTGGCGAACTAGATCTTCCTCGAAGTCTTCGAAGTTGCTGATGGAGTTCGGTCTGATCCTTGAGTACCAGTCCCTTGCCGCACCGGTCAGGGTCGTCGGGAATGCTCGGCAGAGGAACCCATCCGACGCACCATGGAGGAGCATCATCGTCCTGAACGTCTCCAGGTGGTCCACTGGGTCAGTGGTCCCATCGTACTGCGGGACATTTGGCATTTTAAATCCTCTGGGTGCTGGGGCACCCATGACGTCATCGGTGAATGGCGTTCTGCTTGAGAACGCCCGCGGAGCAGGCCGGCTGTGATCTTTTGCCAGCTCTTCTATGCGGTGGTCCATCTCTTCTATTCTCCGCAGCATCGGGTCAGCTCTATGGTCTGGTGACCTGTTTCTTTCCACAGATTGGCTCGCCGCGGAACCGGAGTGGCTTTCCGGACTCCTACGACGGGACCGGAATTTTGCCTGTGGTGCGCGTTCTTCATGAGCTCGGCGCCTTTGCGCAGAGCGAGACCGCGACCTCCGACGGTGGTGCGGCTCTGTCTGTGCATGTCTGGCTGTGGGGTGACGGACTTGTCTGGTGGACTGGTGAGTTCGGTCCTCACCATGGCGCGACGACTCTCCCCTGTGGATATCTGGCCTCTCTTGGACAGGTCGTGGAGCTTTCAGAGGAGGTTGGGGAGGCGCCTGGAGTAGCTGCTGGTACTGACCAACGAGAGTTGTCATTTGCTGAAAGAGAGCTTGGACTTGCTCTGGAGTGGGCATGGGGTTCAGGTGCTCCGAACGAGGTTGGCTCTGTTCGGCCGTAGCAAAAGCTGCCACCACCAGCGAGGCGATTCGCTCACTCCGGGTCCTGCGGGGCAGAACGGCTTGGGTAGTCCGCGCGGTTGGCACCCGCGCACTCTTGCGCCCTGTCATTTTTGTGAGATATCTGGGAACAACTTTTAGTTCTGGGTCCCACGGATGGCGCCAATCTGTTGGGCCTAAAATCGGTAACAGATATGACAGTAACGTAAGAGCCGAGCTGGAGAGCTCGAGGAGCCGAAGTGAAGGGAATGAGTCTTGTGGAACTGAGTTCTGCCGCGTTCTGCTTTCTGCACAGAAGCAAACGAGGTCAGAATGACCAACCGGAGTGTTACTCCGGACAGGCCCTTCGATACTCAAGTCAGTATGAGCAAGAGTGCAGAGCTAGTTTTAGAGTGGTGGGTGAAGAAGTTATTCCCCTGTTTATGAGCTTTGGAGCCCTTTTATAGAGAAAAATTGGGATAGTTGGGGAGTTAATGCTCCAAGACAGGTGTCGACCAGCTATAGGTCCAAGTTCACCTACTCTGTGATAATTACCAAACTACCCCTGCTGACACGGGGTCTGCGGTGGGCCCCTCTCAAGACACATGTCGACAGCTAATAGGCTGGTCTGCAGGGGGCCCTCCTCTAGCCAAGTGTCGGCAGCTAATAGGCTGCTGTTTTTACACCCCATCAGGCTACAATTTCGTTCGCATTGTTTAAACTCTCAAGGTCTTCCAGAATGTGTTGAAAGCCCAATCCATACTGCTCTTTATGAAGAAAAACCTATTTTTTCTATCCGTGAACAGAAGACGGCGATCCGACCATAATCTGTATCCCTCGTGTTGAAAGCCCAAAGTACACCCAACCGTCCTCCCTAGGTGCCTGTTCACCTGAAAACATCTAGTGAAGAGAGCCAAGCTCGACTTCCGACCTATCTTGTGCATAGAGTATATGAAGCCGATCACACATCTGTAGGAATTAGGAAGGATTTGGGCCGGAACCACCCCATATAGTCGAAGTACGGAGGCAATGAAGGGATGCATGGGGAACCTTAGCCCTGTCTTGAATGTTTCCTCGTACATGCAAAAATCAAGTGATCTAGTGCAGGCCCTCTCGCCAGGCACCGGCAATCTCATGTCCAACTCGGAAGGGATGTGGTACCTGTGCCTAATCCTCACAAGGTCTTCTTCGAGCAATGAGCAACGCTCATGCAATGCTCTGACATCCAAGGTGGGATTGGCCTCAACTCAGGCGCCCACCAAATGTTCTAGAGAATTGCCCCCTTCTCGAGGATTGATTTGGGAGCTCGGTTCCACCTTGGGAAAAGAAGTTTTCTGCCTAGGACTAGTTGAAGAGTTCAAACAGGAGTCCGGCCAAGAGCATGCTCCTGACACAAAGAAAAATGAAAAAATTGAATAGAAAAAATGTACCTAAAGGTTATGAGAGAGACTGAGAGAGTTATCTCGTCTAATTGGGAGTGAAAAGAGACGAGGGAATAATATATGAAAGGAAATAAGATGCGTATTGACCAAAAGAAAAAAAAAATGCAACCGGCCTCTATCGTGGAGTTGCTGGCGCCTCGGCTACTATGCACGTATGCCGAGCTTATCAGTAAAGGAGAGATCCATCTCTATGTGTAAAGCAAGCTGAGAGAGGGTTATGGGATAAAAATACAAAGGAGGTTACTCATATACATCCAAAAAATAATAAGATAAGAATAGTATATTGCCTTCTATTCATGATGATACACTGAATAATAGTGTATGTGATTCGGATTGTAGGTCCAATAAGAGGCATATTTGCCTATTACGACTTTTAGTGATTTATTTTCATGTTATTTAGTTTCTAGGATTTTCATTTCCATATTTTACTTTTTAGGATTTTATTTTTCATGGAATTTTATTTCCATGTATTAGAGATTAACAGATTTGGATGAATTGAATTTTTTTTTTTGAAATGGTTGGATGAATTGAATTGATAGAGATATTTCTCCCTTTCAGATTTCTTCTTTTTTCCCTCTTCTTTCTCCTCTATCTATTCTTCCTCTTCTCTTCTGCTCTTCTTCTTCTTTTCATATTCTTCAATTTCTCTCTCTTGGCTTGCATCAAGTTTGGTATCAGAGCGAAAGATCCAAGAGTCAAAGAAGGTGTTGGAATTCACCAATTACGGAGCCATTGATCTTATGCTTAGCTTGCTGCGCATCACCTCGTCTTACCCAGGTTAGTCTCTCCCCATACCCTAGACCCTTAAAATAGTCCCAAAATCCACCTTTGATCAACCCAAAACCCCTTCCCTAAAATCCAGATCCTACCCAAAAACCATTCCCCAAATCTGCCCAAGACCCCACCTCATCCTCTTGCATCCACCTCTTTTGTATAGCCTGAGAACAACTTTTTTTTTCTTTTTTTTTTAATGGCAGCCTGAGAACAGCTTTAGAAGCTCTCCAAACCCTCCTCTTTCATCACCTCTTTGCAACATCTCCCTCATCTAAACCACCACCACAAGGCACAAACAGCCACCACTTGTCCTTCTTGAACCTCATCCTATTACTACCCGAGACCTCCCACCTTTAAGCACTATCCAGCGATTTAAACCTGGTTCATAGAACCCACCTTGTTGCCCTAACGGTGCACACATCCTTCATCAACTACCCGACAGCACCCAAGTCTATCAAGTTTGCCTTTTTATCTCAACCACAAAATCCTCATTTTTTGCATTCCTTGGCCTTATTATAAACCCTAAACCAGAGTCGTCTTCTACCTTCGGTTCGTAACTATAACGAGCAAGTCCACAACCATCTTCTTCTCTTTCTTCGAGCGCCCGAGCCGTGCCATTGCCGTCCCACCACTTTCCACCGCACGTCGTGCCAGGCCACGCCTTGCCTCGCCTCACCTCACCTCACCTCACCATCACCGCTGCTTTTCCGGAGAAGAAGCCATGAAGGGAACCATGGACGGATTTAGAGGGGGGCAAGAGGGGGCAGTTGCCCCCCTAAAAAAATCTCAAAAAATAATTTCATATATGTCTAAATTCCTAGAATACCCTCATCCCCCCCTTTTATTTCTTGGTTTTTACAATGAATGGGGCAATTGCCCTTTTTGACTTTTGCACAAATCGTATATGAAAACGATTTCATCCCTATTTTTGGGGCATGATATGTTCGCTCCTTTTTTTACACAGGACAGCCCCTACAGTGTAAAAGAGTAGTCATAAATTCACTAGACAGGGCTGTTAGAAGAAAAACAGGGGGCGGATTTATCCCTTCCTTTTTTGTTAGCGCAAAACTTCTACGCTACAGAAGTGAAATCATGTTTTTACTAAGAAATGGTTTCTCCCCTTTCTATTTGCTTGAAATTCCTATTCTAAAGAAAACAACCTCGATTAGGGTTTTATTATCCCATCTTCTTAACTCTGGAGAAGATTTTTTGGGATTCTGTTCTTCCATCTTCAAATTTGGAGTCGGATACTTCGTTTCAGGTACGTTTATATACATCTCTTTCTCTTTCAATATTTTATTTTTAAGAAGCTTCCTTTCTCAATCTTTCCTTCATGGTTATTACACTTCCAAAAATCTCTGAGAAGCCAATTTAAAACGAAAAGACAAGCTGAGTTCGAGCAATTATTAAAACATGGTGGTGCCAAAATCATCAGCCTAGATTTATTATAGGATTACCCAATATAAATTTAACAAAAACTGTGCTTTATTTATTTTTCTTAACTAATGCTGATTCTAAAAGATATTGTTAAATTTTTTTTATGAGTTTGATGGAGAGCATTCATGAAACAAGATACCTGCATTCATTCATGTGGATTATGTGCACTTGGACTATGTCTTCCAACTACTAGATGATAGTGAACTCATAAATTGAAATCAATGATCTTGAATTACGAGACATGGTAATAGTTTAAACAAAAATATGTGATATCCACACTCCTTGTTTTGATATTGGCATTCTCCCTAGGCAGGTGTGTCAAGGGATCAAATTGATGTCAGATAATTGGACATATAATGTTAATTAGAAACCTATTTTTCCAATGGCCTCACTGTTGATCGATGTGTAGTAATCATATCCTATTAAAATTTAGACAAAAGTCATCCTTAAAATCTAAATTCTATTCAAACCAGAATTAGCAATGTCAATCATTGTCATAAGAGGGGCGCAGGTTAGTGACACCCTGATTCTTGCCATTTTCCTCTCTCTATACAGGGAAATTGAAAGTGGCCTACTTTGAAGACTTGATTGGATAAATTAGATAAAAAATGGAATGATGGAAAGGAAAATTACTATCTGCCGGTAGTTAACTTATCGTTATATAACAATCTTTGTTTGCCCCCTAAATGCAAATTCCTGGCACCGTCCTTGAAGGGAACCCTAGCTGTTTCCTTCGTTGCTAAGTTTTAAAATGAAAACAAGAAGAATCAGCTCCCCCCTTTCCCTTGGACATCCCGTTCAACTAGATCATCGAATAAGGTAATTTTCACACCCCCTTTTTTCTCCTTGGACACCCCATTCACTTAAGTCATGTGAGAAGAGAAAATAAGAAAGAAAAAGAAAAAGGGAAAAAAAGAAAAAGGGAAAAAAAGAAAAAAGGAAAAAGGGAAAAAAAATGAGATTGTTTTACTCTCTTCACTCTCTCTACACTCTCTCTCAAGTCTCTCTCTCACTTCACTCGCTATCTTCTCTCTAGTCTTTCTCTCCACTCTATTTCTCTCTCTACACTTCCTCTCTCCTCTCTCCATCTCATTTTCTTTCTCTTCACCCGGGCCATTTTTGCTTGGAATTTGACCTCGCCTTCAACACGAGAGTTGATCTAGATGAGTTGAAGAGTCAATCCAGCCCACTCGCAGCAGCCAACAGCGAGTGCAGGCACTACTTCGGCCAACCTCCACTATCCGTCAATTTTGGTCCGACTGCAGATTGAGGCCACCCGGGAATCCGATCTGAAATCTGCAAAAGACATGGTGTTCCATTCGACATGACAGACAGACCGGACGGTTGATTTCAATTTTCAACACCGATCCTAATGGCTCTACCACTTGTTCCATATTTGAATGGGTTCGACGATCAATATTTTAAGGGCTACAAGGTTGCATGTCTACGATGGATCCTTGCCCTTGAGGCTTACCATGAGTACTATGCCTATGATCACCGAGCGACCCTTTGTCGAGCCAGAGAGACTGCGAGATGAGACGCCAAGTTGTTGTGAATGGACATTTTGACAGCATCGTAACGTAGGCGAGCATCCATTCCGTCAATGGGAGGAGGTCGTGATGAGTTTATGAGGACTTATGCACAAGTGGCTTTTTATCGATACGAGCAAAGGTTGATGCGTAAAGATGTAGATCTTCGTGAACGAGAAGCCGAAATTGAGGTAGCGAAGAAATATTTAGAGCGTTGCATGTATGAGTGGATTTGTAGAACCGCTTAGCTACTTCCTCTCCCCTACCACTTGTTAATGATGTTGATTCGTAAGAAGGAGAGAAGGAAGTTGCTAACATTATTGAGGAGCTAGATGCTAGTGTTGTTGAGACCGTTATCGACGTTGAGCCCGAGCCCATGTCGCACCTTGATCCGTCGGATAAAGTCAGATATAGAGAGAGTCCAGTGAGGCATTGCCTGAGCATGGAGAGCTGGAGCATTCCATTGAGGATGCCTCTTCCACACTAGGACAGGAGCATAGTGTTAGTATTGAGTCTGCCGTGGATATTCAAACAGAGGATTTCAACACACTGGACGGCAGCCTTGAGCCAAACACGATCCCATCGGATGACTTTATTGCTGATTTCACTGCACCCGATGAGGTACCCGCAGATGATGACTTTATGCAGGCTGGTTATGGATTGGTAATCCCCTTAGCTATTACGTCGATCCAGGAAGAGTACATTGCTATCTTCTCAGCCAGTTTACTTCTCCGGAGCGGTTTGTGTCCTTATGATTCTTCATGGGCGATTTCTTCCCTATCGCTCTAACAGCATTTCAGGCTACTCTCACAGTTGTCACGAGCATTAGATATCAGGAGTGCCTCCAACGGTTTACGACGCCTACTGCTTGAGTGGGTCGTCTACATATTTGATCCAGGCGGACTAGAACTCGAGGGTGAGTTCTTTTGAAGAAGGGGAGAATGATGTGGATTCTAGATCCCCCAATAAGAGGCAAATTGGCCCATTAGGAATTTTAGTGATTTATTTCCATGTTATTTAGTTTCTAGGATTTTCATTTCCATGTTTTAGGTTTTAAAATTTTATTTTCTATGAAATTTTATTTCCATTGCCTATATATAGGCCCCATGTATTAGAGATTAGCAGTTTTGGATGAATTGAATTGATATAGATATTTTACCCCTTCGTATTCTTCTTCATCTTCCTCTTCTTTCTCCTCTATCTATTCTTTCTCCTCTTATGCTCTTCTCCTCCTATTCTTCTTCTCATATTGTTCAATTTCTCTCTCATGTCTTGCATCGGTATGCTTCTCCCTAGCCCAATATGGTAACCGACCTTAACTAGCCAACAAAAATATAATATTGTATTAATGCCTTGGGAAAGAAAAAATGAAAATGACTTATTAGTATGGTTGGAAGATGAGAATGAAATCTAAAGAAGGGTTGTGTGGTGTCTATATGGGCTCCACATGGGAGTGAGATAAAAGATGAGTCATTTTGCTCTGTAATGAGAAAAGAGATATTTAGAAGGAAGAGAGGTAAGCCACCGACCTTCCCAATTTGATCTGTCGGATCACAATGAGCACCTCGGCTTCACCAAACGGTTCAATCATTTCGGCCTCCATAGAACAATTGTCCTGTGCACGCCTCTGTTTGCCTCCTCTCTAGCTCAGGGCTACTCCATTCACATCATCACGAGCCAACTAGGCCGAGCTAGAGCCAAGGTGAAACCAATGCCCGATGACAGATCAACAAGCCGTGCTGTATATATCGACGTGCATGAAAGACAAAAATCCTGTGAAGTCGGGACGGAGGTGAACGGTCCCAAGGCCGACCTTAGCCGGCCGACTGGGGAGATAACCATACGGAACTAGACATCTCCAGGCCAACTAAGGTGCACCACTACTTCGTCCGCCCGAACCAGCCTAAGGAAATGGGGGGCATCTTATGTGTTAAAAATTAGCATCCAATGGGAGGCTGACATGTGGCACACGTGAGTTCAGCCGCATTAAGGGTAATAGAGTTATTTCACAAGCACATGTGGAAGCTCCAACTATCCCAGGAAAGCCAACAGCTAGAGGATATCTATAGAATCCCAAATCCCAGGAAAATGTGTCAATCCATGAAACGAAATCCATCCAATAGGGAAAGCCAGCACCAAAGGATATCCATGGAATCCTAAATTCCAAGAAATCTTCCTAATATGAGAGAGACTCTCCACCAATGGGGAAAGAGCCCTCTCAGAGGCAACCTTCTCTCTCATTCCAGTCAGCCAATTAGGAGAGAGCCCCAAAGAGGCAACTTTCCTCTAGTATCCAAGGCCCTCGGTCTATATAAACGACCCTAAGGCTCAAAGTTATGGATATAAAAACCAGTATTTTCATTCTTCTATATATATTTATTGCGGTTGCTGACTTAAGCATCGGAGGGCCTCCTGAAGATCAAATTCCGGGTGGTCTTCTGACTGTTTGATCGTGTGTGCAGGTCACTCTTTTTCAACCTCGGAGCCGTCTCAGATCTCATCCAAATTTTGGCCGCGACATCCCCTAAAACTTGAGTAAATCAGGATGTCATTAAACGTTTGGGCGTTTTCTTTTCAAAACCTGTCTAGCGACAAGTTTCTTCTTCACCACTAATTTGATATATAGTTCAAGCTTGCATTTTCTTTTCTTGATTGATGAGTTTGTTCTAATGTTTGAGGGGCATAATCAAGATAGAACTTAATTTCTCTTAGCAAAAGGAAAAACCAAAGGATTTTCTCTTAGGCGGTTTTATAAATTTCAATTGCGATACCAAAATAACACAGTTTCCTCTGTTTTCCTATTTATAATGTCTAGAAACATAAAAGTTAATTAATCTAATGAAAACAATCTAATGCTTACTATTAGTAGAAGAACTCGTTCTCTTGTGTCAAGATAAAAGTGATTATATATTAGTTTAGCAGTGTTAATCTGTTGCAATGGTAATTGAAACCATATCATACCCCTTGTATTTGTACCATAGGTATCGGGAAACTCTGTTCAGGTCATTGTATCCATTTCCAAAAAAATTGCATCCGTACATCCATTTATCGCTTTCTAAATAAATGTACGTGTGAACCTGTGTCCTGCGTTTCCAAAAAAATACTAATGAAACCCAATTCTGATTTTCCAAAAGTTTGTTTACTATTATTTAGAAAACTATTTACTATTATTCAGAAAACCATTTCCATATTTTAAGAAGCCAATCTTCTATTTTCCTTTGATTTTTCCTTTATTCTTCACATTCTTAATTTTATAATTCTTGAAAATTTTGTAAGTAAATTTTTTTCTTGATGACATAGGGTATCCCCATCCCAATTTTTAGGGCGAGAGTATTCCCTACGGATGCGCAGGTAATAGTCCCACACTAAAAAGTTCTGAGATTAAAATTATTTTATTAATATAATTAAACAATTGTTTTGATTTTCTAATATTCGATCAATACTTTAGATTAGTAGATTCGATAGTGTTAGTTTGACTTTAAGAAATAAGGAACAGCATTTTGGATTTCCCAATTGATTAAGCGTACTGGACATAGAAGTAGAAAATAATAATACAAATAAACATTTTATTATGCCTATATTTTATCAATTTTGATAGTATTATGTAAGAATTTATACTTTCTTCCTAAAGAAATGATCTAAAATTAATTCTTTATCACTTTTTTTGGACTCCATTCCTGTTCCTGTCCCCACTTCTTGTGTACATTCCAGATTCCCTCTTCTGGTAACTATGACTTATACTGTATTATATTTTGTGTCAGATACGGGTGTGTAGTAATCATATGAATCTTCAAGATGAGGTGAACCAAGTTGTTATTCATGAGCTGATCCATGCGTATGATGACTGTCGGGCTGCAAATTTGGACTGGGCAAACTGTGCACATCATGCTTGCAGTGAGGTAATTTGTAATTTTTTTTGAATGGCAATTTATAATTTTTCTTGTAAGACATAGTTTCGTGTTTCTTGATTTATGGAATTCTAAGTGAACCAACACCTTGGATTTAGGATAAATCTTCTTATATGCATGCTGGGAAGGGATCAGACTTGCCACGCGTTAGGTGTGCTATGGGCTGAATCTCTCTCTCTCTCTCTCTCTCTCTCTCTCTCTCTCATATTCTTTTTCTTCTCAATTTCTTCTCCGTATCTCTCTATTCTCCGTGATGGGGTCCGAACTCAGTACTGATGGGTCCAAACTCAGCACTGATGAGGTCCGAACTCAGCAGCCAGTTGGCTATTGACGCGTGGCCCTCACAGGGACCGCTGGAAAGCCAACACCTGTCCCTGCTAGGTGTGACACCTGGACCAATCAGGGACTCCCACCTACTCTTCCTAGGTATGAGACCTGGTCCATACAGAGGCCACCACCTGTCCTGGACAAGTGGCTTAGAACTACCACCTGTCCTAGACAGGTGGCTCAGAATCACTATAAATAGCCTTCACTTGTGCTAAGGTGAGGGATCTGAAAATCAAAACCCTAAGCTTTTGCTCTGACATTGCTCTGCACTCCTGCTCATACTGACTTGAGTGTCGAAGCGCCCGTCCGGAGTACCACTCCGGGTTGGTCCTCTGACCCTTTTTCTTCTTGTCTGTGCCCTTGTGCAGCGCAGGACTCCACCAGCCCTTCAGCCGTGACTTGTTAGCTCATCCCATCCAGCCCTACCATAACCTGTTACCAATTTTAGACCTAACAGATTTGGCGCCATCCGTGGGACCCCGCAACAAAAAGCTGTTCGGAACCTCACTTAAGCAATGGTAGGAAAATACGGAAAGCATGTGCCAACCTCCCGGACGACCCGGGCTACACCCCCCCGCGAAGGAAGAAGCGAGCGATTGGCCTCGCAGATAGAGGTCAGGGCGCCAGGGGAGCGCAGTCCGACTCGCTCGGACCGTTCAGACCCCACCCCGACCCCGAGGGAGATGCGGGCCATTTTCCAAGAAATGACTGTTGTGATTGCGCAGTTCAGGAATCCGGCCACCGCACTCCAGCAGCACCTAGCCGAAGCCTCTCAGCCCGCCCAGGGGAGGGGAAGCTCCCGCCGAGAGCACACGCCTCCGCCCCGGGAGCAGACTCGCCACTCCACAAGACGAGATCACCTCTCCCGGGACAAGCATGTGCGCCCCGAGCCTCGCTTACATCACCGGTCACGATCACCCTCCGTACAAAGGCATGGCAGCAAGAGAGACGCCACGCACGGAGAGGGATCGCGGCACCGGCGAAGGAGTCCGGCCAGTCAGTCCGGATCGGCTATGAGCCCGCCAGCAAGGAGAGATAGGCCCGTCCACCGGGCTGAGGAAAGAGAGGACCCGGTGTTGCGAAGGATCCAGCAGATCGACCACCGGATCGAAGAGCTCGCCAGAGAACAGGGCCGGCCTGCCTCCCGGATCTTCACAAGTACTCAACCATTTTCGGACAGAGTGCTCAGCGCGGAGGCCCCCGCGGGCTGGAAGATGCCGCAGATTCCGCAGTATGACGGGACCACCGACCCCGTGGACCACCTGGAGACTTTCAGGACCACAATGCTCCTCCACGGGGCGTCGGATGGATTCCTTTGCCGGGCATTCCCCACCACGTTAACCGGAGCAGCGCGGGACTGGTACTCGCGGCTTAAGCCCAGGTCCGTGGACAATTTTGATGATTTTGGGGATAACCTGGCCCGCCATTTCATGAGCAGCAGGAGACCCAGGAAGACGACCGCTTCGCTGATGGCCCTCAGGCAGGGAGATGATGAGGCCTTGAAAGTGTTCGTTAGTCGCTTTAACAGGGAAGCTCTCCAGGTCCCTAACCTAGATCCCTCCGCGGCCACGAACGCCCTTCTGGCCGGTGTCCGATCAACTGATTTCAGGCGAGCAGTGGCTCGGCGCAACCCGCAGTCTCTCGCAGACCTGATGGCCGGGGCGGAGGAGTACATCTCGGTGGAGGAAACTCTCGCCGCCCTGGACTCCGCTGGCAGGAGAAGGCCCGAGGAGAAGAACCCTACCAAGCAGCGTAGGGATGACAAGTCCCAGAAGAAGGAGAGAAGCCCTTCTCGAAAGGGAAGAAGCCCCCAAGCGAGAGAGCATTACACGCGGCTGACCGCGTCCAGAGCACAAATCCTGGCAGCCATTCGGAAAGAGGACTTCATCCGTTGGACGGAGAGGCAGAACTCATCGACGAAGAAAAACATGTCCCAGTACTGCAGGTTCCACAAGGACCACGGCCACGACACCAACGCGTGCCTTCATCTGAAGGAGGAGATCGAGCAGTTGATCAGCCGTGGGTACCTGGGAAGGTACTTGAAGAATGATGACAACAGAAGTGAACGCAAGGAAAAGCCGAAGCCCAGAGGCAGAAGCCCTCGCGGCGCTCAACCTCTAAGCGACCGCATCCAAGCTCCGGCCCCGGCCAGCCCCCCTCCTCAGGTACCTCAACCTCATGGTGTTATTGGTACCATTTCAGGAGGGCCGACCGCAGGAGGAACCTCTTCATCCGCCCGCAGGACCTATGCCCGGCAGGTAAACGCCGTCCATACCTGCAGCAAGAAGGCCAGGCTAGAGAACGAGATATCCTTTTCAGATGCAGATCTCGACGGCCTGATCCTCCCGCATGATGATGCCCTGGTCATCACCATGCTGGTGGCCAACTGGGAAATGAAGAAGATCTTGGTCGACAACGGGAGTTCCGCAGACATCCTCTATTATCACGCTTTCGAGCGGATGATGATCGGAACCGACCGTCTGAAGCCGGCCAACTCGGATCTGTTCGGGTTCTCCGGAGAAGTTGTCAAAGTCGAAGGACAGATCGAGCTTCCAGTTCTTATCGGGGAGCCGCCCTGCCAGTCCGTCGCCATGGTAAACTTCTTGGTGGTTAGGGCCAAGTCGGCCTACAATGCTATCTTGGGCCGCCCTGGCCAGAATCTCCTCTGAGCCGTTCCCTCCGCCTATCATCGGAAGATGAAGTTCAGTACACCAGGGGGTGTAGGGGAAGTCAGAGGGGACCAGCCCCAGTCAAGGCAATGCTATGCAGCAGCACTGAAAGGGAAAAATGCGTCCGAGTCTCTGCCGATCGAGCTGTTTGATCTAAGGGACGAAGCCCAGATCACAGTAAACGAGCCGGCTGATGACGTTATATCTATCCCGTTGTATAGCGGCGACGACCAGAGGGTTGTTCAGATCGGCTCTGCCCTGCCAGAGGCCGCGCAGCAGGATCTCGTTCAATTCCTCAGAGCAGATGCAGATGTCTTTGCCTGGGCTCCTTCCGACATGCCTGGCATCGACCCTGCAATCAGCACCCATGAGCTCAGGGTTGATCAGACCTGCAAGCCCGTGAAGCAGAAGAGGAGGCACTTTGCACCAGAGAGGCGAAGGGCCATTAGAGAAGAGGTGGAAAGGCTTCTGAAAGCCGACTTCATCCGCGAGATCCAGTACCCGGACTGGCTCGCGAATGTTGTGATGGTAAAAAAGTCTAATGGGAAGTGGAGGACCTGCATAGATTTTACAGACCTGAATAAGGCCTGCCCAAAGGACAGCTACCCGCTCCCAAAGATTGATCAGCTCATCGACGCTACCGCAGGTCACGAGCTGTTAAGCTTCATGGACGCCTTCTCAGGATATAATCAGATCAGAATGCATGAGCCCGACATTCCGAAGACATCCTTTGTAACCGATCAGGGCACTTATTGCTATCGAGTTATGCCTTTCGAACTGAAGAACGCAGGGGCCACCTACCAGCGGCTCGTCAACAGGTTGTTCAAAGAGCAAATCGGCCGCAATATGGAAGTCTACGTGGACGATATGCTGGTCAAGAGCAGAGCTGCCTGTAATCATGTTGCCGACCTCGAAGAAGCATTTCAAGTCTTGAGGGAGCACAACATGAAGCTCAATCCGACCAAGTGTACGTTCGGCGTCGGAGCGGGCAAGTTTCTGGGCTTCATGGTAAGCCAGAGAGGGATAGAAGCGAATCCTGAGAAAATCAAGGCGGTGATGGAGCTGACTCCACCCAGAACTATCAGAGAAGTACAGCGCCTGACCGGACTAGTAGCTGCCCTGGGGCGGTTCATCTCTAAGTCCGCAGAAAGATGTCTTCCGTTCTTCAACGCAGTCAAGGGTATAAAAACCGTGCCCTGGACTCCGGAGTGCCAAGCGACGTTTGAGGAGCTGAAGCAGTACTTGTCCTCTCCACCGTTACTTTCGAAGCCAGAGCCAGGAGAAGAGTTGATTCTGTATCTCTCAGCGGGACCTTTGACAGTCGCAGCAGTACTGATCAGAGAGGAGTACCACCAGCAAAAGCCAATCTACTATGTCAGTAAGGTCCTCCATGATGCAGAGACAAGATATCAGCGGGTCGAGAAGCTCGTATACGCCCTCGTTATGGCGGCCAGAAAATTAAGGCCGTATTTCCAGGCGCATACGATCAAAGTCCTGACAGGACAGCCCCTGAGGCAGATCCTCCACCGCCCAGACACTTCAGGTCGTCTTGTGAAGTGGGCCGTGGAGCTCAGCGAGTTTGACATCAAATATCTGCCCAGGCCGGCAATCAAAGCCCAGGTTCTTGCGGATTTCATAGCTGAATGTACCATGCCAGATTCAGACCCCGGGTCAGAAGCAGCGCTTCCTACAGCAGCAGAACCGGCTATATCCGAGCATCAGGTCGAAGCCGAAGCGGTTCCGCTTACAGGGCCCGAGGATGCACCTCCTCCGACCAGTCCGCTTCCGTGTTCTGAAGAGCCGCTCTGGGAGGTGTATGTTGACGGATCTTCAAATAAAGGGGGCAGCGGTGCCGGGCTAGTCCTCACAGGGCCAGATGATTTCGTCCTGAATTATGCCTTGAGGTTTGGATTCCGTGCGTCAAACAATGAGGCAGAGTACGAAGCGCTCATCGCCGGAATGAACCTCGCCGCTCGGGCCCGTGCTCAGAAACTGAAAGCGTACTGTGATTCGCAGCTAGTCGTATGTCAGATTCAAGGAGTATATGAGGCCCGTGAAGAGCGAATGATCAAATATCTGCAAAGGGTCCGTGTCCTGGCCGGCAAGTTCGAAAGTTTTGAGCTCATCAGAGTCCCCCGGGCTGAAAATACAAAGGCTGATGTGCTCTCAAAGCTAGCGGCTTCAGGCTACACCGCTCTGAAAGAAATCCGTATGGAGTTCCTAAAGACCTCCAGTATTGATGACCAGCCCGTCGTAGTAATGCAGATCGACGATGAACCGTGCTGGATGGATGAGATCATCAGATATTTGCGCAGCGGAGAACTCCCCGGGGAGAAAAAAGAGGCTCGTAAAGTCGTACAGCGGACAGCAAGGTTTTCATTTGACGGCGAGACTCTGTACAAGAGATCTTACACCCTCCCGTACTTGAAGTGTCTCCGCCCAACCGACGCCCTGTATGCCCTGCGAGAGACCCATGAGGGGATTTGCGGAGAACATCTTGGGGGCAAGGCCCTGGCCATCAAAGTCCTTCTAAGAGGCCTGTACTGGCCTACATTGAGACAAGATGCACTGAGCCTTGTGAAGAAGTGCGAGAAGTGTCAAAAATTTTCTCCCACCGTTCACCAGCCTGCCGTGCCAATGGCTCCGATCATCAGCCCTCTCCCTTTTGCTATCTGGGGAATGGACATCTTAGGTCCTTTTCCGCCAGCCTCCGGAGGCCGCGAGTTCGTCGTTGTCGCCATCGACTACTTTACGAAGTGGGTAGAAGCTGAACCCCTGGCCAAGATCACCGAGCAGAACGTCCAGAACGTTTTCTGGAAATCAGTGGTGTGCAGATTTGGGATACCCCGGGTCCTCATAACGGACAATGGCAAACAGTTCGACTCGAGGAATTTCAAAAAGTTTTGTGCGGATCTGAAGATTGAGCAAAGGTTCACTTCCGTGGCACACCCTCAGACGAATGGGCAGACTGAAGTGACGAACAGGACTCTGCTGCAGGGGATAAAGAAGAGACTGGATGATAAGGCCGGACGCTGGGCTGACGAGCTGTACCATGTGCTCTGGGCATATCGGACTACCCCACGCACTGCAACGGGTGAGTCGCCTTTCAATCTCTCATTCGGAACAGAGGCTGTGATCCCGGTTGACATCGGCGTTCCTTCCCCACGAATTGTTCACTTCAATGAACAGCTTAATGGGGACGGGCTCCGTGCCAACCTCGACTTGCTTGAAGAGGTCCGTGAGGAGTCACAGATCAGGGCCGCAGCGTATAAGCAAAAGGTGTCTAGATACCATGACACGAAGATCCGACCAAGGGAGTTCCGCACAGGCGACCTAGTTTTGAGGAAAGCGGCCGTCTCCCAGCCAAGAAGGGTGGGCAAACTCTCCCCGACTTGGGAAGGGCCGTACCGAGTCAAAGAGGTCATCCGTCCAGGAAGCTACCGCCTAGATACACTTGACGAGCAGCTGCTGCCGCACGCCTGGAATTCCAGAAATCTTTGAATATACTATCAATAGTCTTTTCCTTTGCTTTTGAAGGCCTGTAAAGAATCTCTGTAATGAAATTTCAAAAAAGAAATAAAGTGGAGTTGTCACTAAACTGTGTCCCTCACTTTTGAGTCACTAACATATGCCAACTCCTGCAGTCAAAGACTCTAAGTGTTTGCAGACTTAGCTCTTATTCTAAGTGTTTGCAGACTTAGAGAACAGCAGTGGAGCACTCCGGCGCGTCCAATTTGGTGTGGAGACCAGTTCCGACCACATGGACCCGCCCTAGTGAAAACCACCTCAAAAGACCTGCCCGGCCTAGCCGTCTACATCCGAAGCCGGCCAGGATATGGCGCAACCGCTAAACGCCAAAACACCTGTCCGGCCTAGCCGTCTACAGCCTTTGCCGGATAGGATACGGCGCAAACGCCAGGCGCCAAAAAGACTCTAAGTGTTTGCAAACTCGGAGACAGAAGTGGATCAGTCCGGCTAATGACATCCGGTTAACCACTCCGGCTCGGCAGAGAAATGAGGAAGAAGCACAGACAACATACGTACAAAAACAAGACAACCGTACAGACAGTTAGACAAAATTGAATTTGTATTCGTATTACAAAAGTGCTCTTTTCGCCGAGCTGGCTTACAAAGATTGAGCCTCTCAGGCCATTACAAAAAATTTACAAAAAATAAGAACAGGAGGTCTGCCCGGCCACTCAGGCCTCCCCGTCGGCCGCCTCGTCGGTGACCACCTCTGCAGTAAGGGCTGCATCCTAGCCGGCCTCGGCGGTTGGAGGGGTGACCTCGGAAGCCAGAGCGACTTCCTGTTCTACCTCGTTGGGTTGGGAGGAGCCCACTTCACCTTCTTCCTCCTCGTCCTCTTCATCCTCTGGAGGTGCGTACGGGACGTCCAGTCCGTCCAGAGAGATGTCGGGGTAAGCCTTCTTAACCTGCTCAGAGCAGAGGAGGAACCCCGCCTTATAGGCTTGGAGGCCCAGGTTGAAGAACTGTGTGTCCTTCCTCTCTTCGGCCTCCCGTACTGCCACTTTTACGGCAGCCTCGACAGTCGCCTTTTCCCTCTGGTCGGCTCTCTCCCTCGCAGTTAGGAGATCCTGCACGGCTTGGTTCTTGACCCTCTGCACCTCGTCCTTGAGACTGTTGCATTCGGCCTCTTTGACCTGGACGATTTCACTAAGCCCGTCCTTGTCCCTCTGGAGCTCGCCCTTCTCGGACTGTATCTGTGTGAGCGTGTCAGAGAAGAGATAACTCTTCTTTGCCATGTCTCTTGAGTATACTTGGAGCTGATAGAGGGCGGAGGCGATCGCCTCTGCGCAGGTCTCCGGCGCCTCTTTCTCGACTTCTCGTCGGTCATTCGGGAGGACGCCCTGGAACATCAGTTCTGTGGCCACCCGGCTATCACCTAGGCCAGTCTGTTTTTTGCACCGCCCAGTTTGGGCGAAAAACATTATCAGCTCTCGCCGTCGTGGCGGCGGGGATACCCAGCACTGGCCCGCTGTGCCGGGGCTCTGCCGCCCGTGCAGACCCTGAGCTCTGCCCGGTGAGGCTTGGCTGGCTCGGCTTGACTGCGAGCTTGTGAGTCGCCCGGCTACTTTTGAGGGGATTAGCCAGTGCGACCATCGCCGGGGTTGACTCCGGCACCTTCCTTTTCTTGCCCTTAGGTTGGGGCTGCTCATGCGTTGGGGACGATTGGGAGCTCTGCCTTATTCTGTCCATCATGGACATCTGCTTCACCATTTCTGAACGTAAAAAATAGAACAGAGTTAGAACTATAAAAAAAAGGGGGGGCGAAGGAGACAGAGGAAAAGAAAGGAACAGTTCAAAATATAAGAGCTGGCCTAAGAACATTTACGTACGTGCCGGCGTCGCACGGCTGACACCGAGCTCCACCAGGACGGCCTCCTCGGAGAATTCCGAGCAGTTTGTTTGACCGCGCTTCAGCTCTTCTTTGATCAAAATAAAGGTCATGTAGTCGTAGCCTTTGAGGACCGGCTTTCGACTAAGACTCTTGGTGTCCGGCGTTCTCCATTCCAACGAGAACGGCCATTGGGAGCTCTGCTCGGTGTCCCAAGCATAGAAAAACCTGTTCTTCCATGTGTGAATGGAAGTAGGTATGCCAGTGATCATTTTCACCTCGGGCCGTTGGCTGATGTAGATCCAACCGCCGTCCTTATGCCTCTTCAGATGCGCACACATCCTGAAGACGGGCAGGGTGGGGTTCCTACGGACCCGGACTCCCAAAAGGTGCAGGAAGCCGACCAGCGTCCTCCAAGAGTTCGGCACGACCTGTGTGACCGCCAGCCCGTAATAATTCAGCACCTCGACAAAAAATGGATGCAAGGGAAGTCTGAGCCCGGCCCGTAAGGCTTCTTCGTATAGGCATAGATCTGCACTATCGTTGCTGGCCCGGTCCCCTTCAATGGCCGCCCTCAAAAGGTACCGGTCAGGAATACAGTATTTCCCCCGGATGGCCTGAAGTTTGCCCGGGCCTAGATGATTCACCTCGTACAGAGCCCCAACGTTGTACTGCGGGTTGGCCTCCATCCGTGCCTCTGCTATTACCTCTACGGGTGCGCGCGGCAAGCGAGGAACTTCAATATGTTCTTCGTCGTCGCTGGTTTCTACCCGGTGCGGTCCGTCCCCACGGACCGGGATTGTGTCTAAGTCCACAATCTCTTCCTCTCCGCTCTCCTCGTCTACTACAATTATTACCTCCTCGTCCTCAACACCAGCCTCCGCAGGAGAGGTCGGCCCCGTCCTCTCTGACGCCCCAGACCCACTACTACTACTAGTCGAACCGGACTCCTTTGAGCCGGAGTCCGACTCGGAACTGGTGCTAGACATTAAAAAGGAACAAAAGAAAAGCTAAAAGAAATTACCGAACTGAGGTGCTGACTGAAGGTCTCCGGGCTCACTGATCCGAGGCGGGCGGAAAATCGACTAGCCGAGCAGTAGAGAAGGAGAGGAGAATGTAAAAAGTGAAAAATGAGGAGTAAAAACTCTGGTATATATAGGCTTGGAAGAGCGGGAAAAATCCCGCCCTTTTCCCACCAGCCAGAGTGCGCCACGTCACCTACCGCATTAAATGCGCCGCTCGCATTAAATGCGCCGCTCCGCATTAAATGCAAGGTACAAGTTCCAAAGCGCTAAGTGATGACGCCTGGAAGACAACATATCTGTCCGGCCTGGCCGTCCAACGCCTTAACCGGAGCCGGACAGGATATGGCGCAATCACAACGCGACAAAATACCTGCCCGACTTTGCCGCCCAGAAGGCTTAGCCGGACAGGATATGACGCGTTCGCTGGAAGACAACATATCTGTCCGGCCTGGCCGTCCAACGCCTTAAGCGGAGCCGGACAGGATAAGGCGCAATCACAACGCTACAAAATACCTGCCCGACTTTGCCGCCCAGAAGGCTTAGCCGAACAGGATATGACGCGTTCGCTGGAAGGCAACATATCTGTCCGGCCTGGCCGTCCAACGCCTTAACCGGAGCCGGACAGGATATGGCGCAATCACAACGCGACAAAATACCTGCCCGGCCTTGCCGCCCAGAAGGCTTAGCCGGACAGGATATGACGCGTTCGCTAGGCAACAGAGGGCCTGTCCGGCCTAGTACCCTGCCCAGGGAGTTTAGCCGGCCAGACCTCTGGTTCAAAATTCGACCAGACCGGATTGTATAGGGGCTCCTGCCCGGCCATGCTCCTTCAGGCCATCAGGCCAAACCACAAGGCCGGACTAGGCCGCCCAGAGGCCCCTGCCCACTGCAATTTCTCTGTCCCATACCTGAGGCCGGCCTTAGCTGTCCAGAGGCCTCAGGGCCGGCCAGATGCTGCTTTAACCCTCTTTTTGCTTCCCCTAGTCGCTGTCACGACTCAGAGAACCAGGGGGCAACTGATGGGGTCTGAACTCAGTACTGATGGGTCCGAACTCAGCACTGATGAGGTCCGAACTCAGCAGCCAGTTGGCTATTGACACGTGGCCCTCACAGGGACCGCTAGAAAGCCAACACCTGTCCCTGCTAGGTGTGACACCTGGACCAATCAGGGACTCCCACCTACTCTTCCTAGGTATGAAACCTGGTCCATACAGAGGCCACCACCTGTCCTGGACAGGTGGCTTAGAACTACCACCTGTCCTAGACAGGTGGCTCAGAATCACTATAAATAGCCTTCACTTGTGCTAAGGTGAGGGATCTGAAAATCAAAACCCTAAGCTTTTGCTCTGACATTGCTCTGCACTCCTGTTCATACTGACTTGAGTGTCGAAGCGCCCGTCCGGAGTACCACTCCGGGTTGGTCCTCTGACCCTTTTTCTTCTTGTCTGTGCCCTTGTGCAGCGCAGGACTCCACCAGCCCTTCAGCCGTGACTTGTTAGCTCAGCCCATCCAGCCCTACCATAACCTGTTACCAATTTTAGACCTAACACTCCGTTTCTTCCTTTTTCCTCATTTCTCCTGTCTTCTCTTCGTCTGTTCAAGCAATTCCAAATAGGATAGTTTTGTCATTTAACAAAAGAATAACTACGATGGAGGAAAAAGGCAATAGTCAGAGTGGATTGCTAATAAAGAGGGTGCAGTATTATCCCCAAAAGGAAAAAAAATGAATTCCTAGAGAGAAAAAGTTTAAGAGAATAACGAGAGAAGCTAGAGAGCAAATCACACCCCAGTTTATTCGGTCTGCTAAAATGTCGGCATGATAAGACACAAACACAACAAGACACAGCATGACATGTACTGATGATGTCGTAAAGCAATTCTAACATTTGGCACAGAAATTTGAAGTTTCCTTTTTTGGACACTTGGAATCAAAATATTTGTCATACCTCTTTTGTAACGTCTCTAATGTCCAAGTTATCAACGTACATATGTTTTTGTTTTGTAAATAATAGCTAAGATTTATTAAGGACTTTATTAAGGACACTGCAAGTACAAGGGGTTAGGCCTCTAGCTCTCTGGTTAAGGCTTTTTTCTTTGACTCCGAGGTCAGGGGTCTCAATCTCAGCTTACCTACAAAAAAAAAGACACTGCAAGTCCAAGTACCCTAATCAAAATAATCAGCATAGAAGCAAAGCAGCCATATAAAAAGCAGTAACGTATGTTATAATGGCACATGGTGTCTTATAATGAGAGATGGCACATGGTCTTTTATAATGAGAGATAGCACACCACCCCTTCTCTAGGCAATCTTTCTCCCTCCACATTAGTCTCCCTTCCCACACGAGCATATTACACTTGTTGGCCCTCTTAGCAATTCAATTCTTCCTCAAACACTTTTGCCGAAAGTACATGGAAAGCGTTCTTCTGATCTAATCCATGTAATAACAATGAGAGAGTCTTTTTATAAAAATTGGACACTCTATGAAAGAAATAAGCAGCTTGACCTCCTCCGTAAGGTCCAGTGCTTCCGCTTCTGTAGCTTCATAAGTCAGTCTTACTTCTCCATTTGTGCCTCTAATAATTCCCCATATCATCGGTTTCGGATTGCCTCAAATGCAACCATAAAAAATTCTGCTTAAGTTTTTGTGTTGGAGGCAAGTTTCATCTAGGAGTGACATTCCTTCTAGTTTATGCGCTAAATAAGTGGTACGTCCACGTCCTGCGGACTTTCGATTCTTTAGTGCCTTTAAATAGTTTTAATGGCAGTGCCGACTCCACTCTTCTTTTTTAGATTAGTTTTCTGAAATGCCTCCATGGTTCTAATTTTGCCCTTAATGTTTCCGTTATTCCTCTCCTTCCATATGGTCCACAGAGCCGCAATGAGGCATACTCTCCGACAACATCCAACCTCTCATAGACCACGAACACTGTTATTTGAGCATCAATGGAACTCAACATCACCCACGTACAACCAAAACCGAGAAAAGAAGCTCCTTATCTCTGCCATCGTAGGACAATGGCAACCACCCTCCTCTGGTTACTCTTGCTCACAATCACATCTTTCTATAAACTAATTTACTCATCAAACCTCTATAAATATTTCCCAAGCAGCACTTTCTATTCATCCGCCTCAAACTTCTCACGCATAAACCCCCTTCTTCAATCTGCAATATGCGTCCGCGGTTCTTTTTTCTCTTCTCCTTATCTTTCCATAATAATTATATTTGGAGAAATTCGATGCAAACAATCATAATAATTATAGTTGGAGAAATTCGATGCAAACAATCATACTACAAGGACATGAAAGTAGTGAGATGACGTAAATGGGAACGCTAGCAAGAGCTAATTTGATCAAAGCAATCTTTCCAACAAGAGAGAACGGCATATTTCATGTCAATAGTTTCCTCTTAAATATCATTCATTGTAGTAGTCCCGGTCAGGGCTTCAGAAATCTGATTTACGACACCCGAGAATGGTAATGATCTCCTCCACTACCTAGGCATGAGCTCTCACCCCCATAGCTACGGATGTTATCTCGTTGACTTGATGCTGCCTCATATAGAATAGCCTTGAGGCAAAGCTTGATGGTCCACATAATAATAGAATATCATTCGCAATTTGTAAATACATACCCTCAGATCTGAATCGTCAACGCTAAAACCATTGAACAATCCACCCATGGTAGCCTTCTCTACCCTTTTGCTTAGAGCTGCCATTATAATTAATGGAGATAATGGATCACCTTGCCTGAGGCTCCTTGAGCGTTTGAAGAATCCCTTTGGAGTTCCATTGATAAGTATGAAAAAAATGCCCATGATGTACAAGCCCTTATTCATGTCCTATGTTTCTCCCAATTCATATTCTCCCCCATTATGTAATCAAGAAAATCCCGCTCAACTCTATTGTATGCCATATCAGTCTTAGAGTAAAATTTCCCCTCCCACTCTTATGGGGTTTGTGCGTGCGTGCATGCGCGCGGGTGGCCGGCGGGCGCGTGCAAATGTGCAATTAAGGGCACCTTCTGATATTTACCTCCCAATAATAAAAGCACTTGGAGAACAAGATATGATTGGCTCTAGGACCCATCATAATCTTGTAGAATATAGACAATACCTTCACAAGAATATTCTATACGCTGCCTACCAAACTGATCGCCCTATCTTTTTAAGCTCCTCCACTCTTTGGAATTAGAGTTATGAAGTTGGAAATAGTACCCCTATCAAGCCAAGCTCAATCATGGGTCTCCTTGAAGAAAGCATAGTTATATTCCTTGATAAATCCCCATCATACTTGGGAGGATGCCATATAGTCATATAGAAGACTAGCTTGGAGCCATATCCCCTTTCATTTCAAACACTGCATCCTTAATCTCTTTTTTCTAGTGTTTCAAAATATTAGACTTGGCAAAACTTGACCAAGGTAAGAATTTCTTCAATTCGGCCGAGTTAAGGATTGAATCAGTCAATTTTCATGAAATAGGGCGAGCCAACGGAGTTTTGATTGACTTGTTAGGGCAAGTCAACGATTGACTCGCGGATTTTCTAAACAAATGTTTTGGTCGACGATTGTCTTGGTAGGGCAAGTCGACGATTGTCTAAGAGGGAGCTGGCTTAGACAAGTCGACGATTGACTCGCGGATTCTCTAAACAAACGTTTTTTTAGGAAACTCCTCTTCAATTCTTCTAGAACTTGCTTCATTGATGGACCTAGACCCTATGAGAAATCCCAAAGGGCAACCCAAGAGAGGAGGGAGGGGGGGTGAATTGGGTAATTAAAAAATTTAATCCTAAAATCAAGGGGGTATGAGATTAATCCTAGATTATTCTGACTCTTTTTCAAATAAGTTCAAAGTAAATAAAAAGGAAAATACTACCAATCACCAAGAGAATGTGAGTGTAGAGAAGAGGAGACGACACAATGATTTTTATAGTGGTTTGGCTCCTTAACCTCAAGGCCCTACTCCACTTCCCAAGTTTCGTCTTCCTTAGGAATTTCTTCACTAAATAGGATTCCACTAAAGCCGAATCCCCAAGCTGTACAATCTCCGCACCACAACTTCAAGGGAACAAACCCTTCTTGAGTACAATGAAGAAGAAGGAGAAAAAAAAGATGTAAATCGCTCAAGCCTCTTGTGTAGGCAAAAAGTACAATGATGAAGCTCACTACAATGCTCTCCAAAAGATTTCAAATATATAGCCTATGGAGATCCTCTTGTCAGGAGTAAGTGCACAAATCAATGCTCAAAAGAGGATGTTGAAGAAAATCTTAATTAATGAAGTTAAAGCTCTTAGGAATAGTAAATGATCTTGCAAAAGGTTCTTTAAGTGGTCTTGAATGAGGTATTTATAGCCTAAGGTCATTTATGACCATTTGGGGGTAAAAAAAGGAAGAAAACAATTCAAAAATCAGTAGTTGTTTGAGCCCCAATGGCTAGTTTTCCTCACTGATTCGGTTGACCATGGAAGGCCGGTCGACCGCCTTTTGGGTGCTGAAACTTTTTTATTTTGAATCCCGATACTTCGCTGTCGACCGGCCCTTATATGTTGGATGGAATTTTAGGATTTCCAGAATCCCATCCGCCTTTGACCGGACTTGCATCGGTCGACCTACTTGACCATGCTGGAAGGATTCTGTATTTTCCAGAATTCTATCCGCGGTCGATCGGGATACCGCGGTCGACCGGCCCTGCTTTGAAAACTTAGTTTTAAACTGATAACTTTAGGGCTTTGGGCCATGGTCTTTGGGCTTTTGTCCAAGGTTTTTAAACACATTTTGGGGTGTGTGTGGGTGGTTTTCAGATGTTAAGTTTGTTTTGAAAACTATTTGAAAGTGCAAACACATTTGACAAGAGGATTCTGATACAATCTAAAAATAAAAGAAACCTTGAACTACTTGATTGTCTTAGCTCCTTTGTACTTCCTTCGACATCTTGGACTTGTAAGTGAACTCTCTATCTCTTTTTGGGCCTTGTGACTTCCTCCAATCGTTGAGAATCTTAAAGAGTACATGAGAAGGTCACCATTGCTAGTTCATCTCCAAGCTTCCCTTTTTGCTCTTTGCTTCTAGTGTTGACTTTGATGGAACCTGCCTAAATCACAACACTAGCAAAGCCATTAGCAATATAACATCAATTTGGGTTTGTTGATCTTCAAAACATCAATGGGTTTTACCCTTGGGCTTACACTATGCCATCCAGCTGTAGCCTGTCTGTAGTTCTTTGGAAAACTGCACAATCTCATCAACGATGGCTTCTGAATACTCACATCTGACCCCATTCATTAACAAATTTGTTATACAACTGTTCTTTATCCTTGCACTCACTTTGTATGAAACAATGCTTTATTCTTATCACCTAACTTTATCCCCATTTCTTCCATTTGATGAATGACAAGTTTCTTTAGATCATCTTTTGCCAACTGCCTCCCCTGTATGCCTGCCTTAATTGCCCCCCTTCCCAAATCTATTGAAGTATCCAATATGCTTTACTATTATTGAAGACTTGAAGTATCCAATCTGTATTCTTTGGGCTGAATCTTATAACATGAAATCACCATCTACGCATCATGGATTGGACCATACTATTTTGATTTCTTCAAGCCACCCACACACCTCCTTGAGCTCGTCTGTCTGGCTTGACTGCTGAGAATGTCTATGAAAAACCATCCTTCGAATTTCTAAACTAAGCAGACTAAGAATATACCTTCAAATCAACATTCTGATTTTGAGGATGCATGATGATGCCTCCCACACTCCTCTAGATTTCAGACCACCACTTGGTCCCCTTCTTGACAGACTAATGTACACCACTGGGTCATTCTGTGCAGGGGCCATGCTAATCTTCTATGTATAGTTCCAATTTTATCCTATGTTATAGATTAATTTTCTTGTTATATTTTCTATTCTAATTACAAGTAATAAAGAAAGAAAATTTGTTGATTAAAACTAGTAAAAGAAAATTACAACTAATAAAAAAAAAAAGAAAATGTGTCGAATAAAACTAGTAAAAGAAAAGGGATTCAGGCTTTTGAATAGAAAGAAAAAGGTTTTACATCTCTTGCATTTCTCTAAGGTGCACTGACATAATCATTGCATCTTGTCTATCATTGTCGGCAATGGTAGTTGTAGTCGGACATTTCTTCGCATCTTCTCTACATTAAATGTTATGGCATCGCCCTCTCTCTCTCTCTCTTTATCATTTATTTGTTTATTTTCTGTAGTCTCTCTCTCTCTCTCTCTTCCATTTCTTTTTGGAAAAATTGTCAACTGGTGACAGAAAAATACGAAAATAGTGAATGGGTGACACCCTTTTGAAAGTTGGTGAACGGAGGTCGAAACACCTTTTTCTGACATGGCCTTTTACCCAAATACCCCTTATGGCAAAAAGAACACGTTATACTAGATTTTTCTCTCTGTTACTTTTCACCTACCAAAGTTTACCGCCTACCTCTTGCAAATTTCTCCATTAACGCTTGAAACCCACGAAGTGTAAGTGAAGGTTAATAGCTTATCTACTCTCTTAGGATTAGTGCTTCCATTAATGCGTTTGAACCCTGTCTTTAGTGTGTGATAATAACCCTGTCTGTATTGTGTGTGATAACCCTATCTTTATTGTGATTGATAACCCTATCTTATAACCCTTTTAAAATGGTGACTTAGGGCTTCTGCTTCTATTATCTCTGAAACTGTTCTTATAGAGTTGGTACCCTACTAATAAAGTTGGTATTAGTGTTTGATGACCCGAATATAGATGGTTTATGTAAACCCTTTTGTACATGAATCACAATTTTTTGCACTTGATAATCCCTTATTTGCTGTTGGTAAGTCCCATATATTTACCTGATAAACTTGTTTTGACACTTGATGTAGTTGTAGGTGTTGGATGTATATGGGAAGTATTTGTGCGCCTCCAGCAATGCCTTGATTGGACGGATTGTATATATTCCTTCGTCGGTACATGTAAGAGGCTTTTTTGTAGCTATACATGTTACTTTACAACTTATCCATGATTTAGTGTTCCCACAAAATTCATTTCATTGTACAGGGATATAAGACTTCAGGGCGTGATTCAATGGATGACAAAAATAAGTTGGACTCCGATCGGTTGGCGAACGAGCTGTTGCATCGTACACTTGACCATATCCCGTCAGAAGATATTGGGATGCTTTTAATCCCATGCTGTCAAGACTTTCATTGGGCTCTTGTGCTTGTTGATATGGTGAATAAAAATATGGTAGAGTTCAACTCAATGGAAGGGGACTCATTTCAGGAGCGAGCATCTCCCACTGTAAGTAAATTAACATCTTCCGTAACATTTAAAGTTACTTCCATATGTATAACACTCAATATTCCTTTGTTGTCTTAAATTCAGGTAGCATTAATGAAGGAATATTTGAAGGGCCGGGGTTGCAACATCAATGACTTTCCATATTCACAGATGGATGGCTTCCGAAAGCAGAACAATGGGTGGGTTCAAACTTAAAACTTTCGATTTTTTGTTAGTATTCCTATCTCATTCGTAGTTAGCTTAAAAGTAACTCCATTCAATGCATGCTTTTATACAGGGTTGATTGCGGCGCTTTTGTCCTAAAAGTGATTGAGCATCTCTACCATGGTCAACCACTGAACTTTGGGCCGACAGACATTCCTGAATTTCGGCTACAACTCTGTGAGAGATTTTTACAAGGAGAGTTTAGGGACTGCACACTTATATAGGAACACCTTCTAATGTTGATGGATGTTTATTTTTTCTGATGATCAAACTTTATTTTTTAATGGAGATTGGCAGGGGATTTGTTAAATGGCAAGGGAAGTTGTTATGGTCTGTGTTTTTGTTTGTGAATGGGTGGAGAACTTGTAAATTGAAATAGGTTTAATGGAAGTGTGTTTGTGTTTGTGAATGGGTGGAGAACTTGGTTGGTGAAACAGGTTTTATGGAATTGTGAACTTGTTTATGAATGTGGAGAAGTTGTAAATGTAAGCAGGTTTTATGGAATTGTGAACTTGTTTATGAATGTGGAGAAGTTGTAAATGTAAGCAGGTTTTATGGAAGTGTATTTGTGTTTGTGTTTCAATTTGAATATTGGAACTTGTAAATTTAAACAGGTTTTAGACATGTGTGTTTCTGGGTTGATAACCCACATTCGAAGGTTAATAACCCAAAAAAAGGGAGGTTGGTAACCTTAAGTTCCAATTCCAGCAACTTTACTCGGCTGGACAAATGGTTGGTGACCCTCTTTCTGGGTTGATAACCCACATTCGAAGGTTAATAACCCAAAAAAAGGGAGGTTGGTAACCTTAAGTTCCAATTCCAGCAGCTTTACTCGGTTGGAAAAATGGTTGGTGACCCTCTTTCTGGGTTGATAACCCACATTCGAAGGTTAATAACCCAAAAAAAGGGAGGTTGGTAACCTTAAGTTCCAATTCCAGCAGCTTTACTCGGCTGGAAAAATGGTTGGTGACCCTCTTTCTGGGTTGATAACCCACATTCCAAGGTTATAACCCCAAAAAGGGAGGTTGGTAACCTTAAGTTCCAATTCCAGCAGCTTTACTCGGCTGGAAAAATGGTTGGTGACCCTTTTTCTGGGTTGATAACCCACATTCCAAGGTCAATGACCCAAAAAATGGGAGGTTGGTAACCTTAATTTTCAAGTCCAGCAGCTTCACTCCTCGGATGGAAAAATGGTTGGTGACCCTTTTTCTGGGTTGGTAACCCACATTCCAAGGTCAATGACCCAAAAAATGGGAGGTTGGTAACCTTAATTTTTCGGTCGATCACCCACTTTCCAATGTTGGTAACCTCGTTTTGAGGGAGTCGATAACCTGGATTTTGAATTCCAATAGCTTTATCAACCAAGGGAATGGGTTGATGATCCAATTTTGAGTGTTGATAACCTCACTTCCGATTGGTTGATGACCTATTTTGGGGGAGTCGATAACCTAGATTTTGGTTGATAACCTAGGGAATTGGTTGATAATCCTATTGTTTGTGCCGGTAATCCAATTCTGACTGTTGATAAGTCCCTTTTCATGGTTTAGATGTAGGAGAGCGACAACTAAATAGAGAACAAATAGCATATCTATATCCAAAAAAAATGTTTATGTATTGATGTTCCAATTACAACCATTCTTTACAAAATAACAAAAAAGAAGTCATCACAATATCTGAGAAGTTTGTATGTTCAAGGGACCGTACTTCATATTCATGAACCCCAACTCGATAAGCTGTATACTGGCGGTTCTCTTCCCTTGCTAATGTTATACGTTCTTCTGCGTAATGAGTCAACTTTGTTTGCCAACTATTACCCAATTTCTGAAGCTTTTGAATGAAGTCTGTAGTCTGATGTCTACTGTGCTCTACCAATGATGCAATCGGCAATCTTCTCGCATCCTTCAGGACAACATTGAAACACTCCGATCTATTTGTAGTCAATACATCATACCTATTCCCCTTAAAATAAAAACTAGCCCAGTGTTCGTTCGCAATGTCACTTATCCACTTGTGTGCACGTTTATTCCTCACCTTAATCTTCTCCATTGTTTCTCTGAACACACTCTCTCTCAAAGTCCGTGCGGCTTTCCAAAACAATCTCTCAAGTAGAACATCTTTGAACTCGGATCGCAAATTGGCGGCGAGGTGACGCATGCAATAACTATGATGAGAATTGGGAAATATATTAGGCACTGCCTGCAATAACCCCTTCTGTCGATCGGAGCATATGGTGAATATGTTCATCTCCGCTGCCAATACGTACTGCCTCAGCAACATAAAAAACCACCTCCAACTATTTTCGTTCTCCGTCTCAACAACCCCAAATGCTAATGGATATAAACCGTTGTTACCATCGACCCTGATTGCAATCAATAAGATTCCTAGATACTTCCCTCGCAGATGTGTCCCATCAACCAAAATTATAGGCCTGAGTGTTCGATGAAAAGACCGTATGCTAGGACCAAATGTCCAAAATAAGCGAACAAAGCTATCATCTCCCCTAGGTCTTAAATCTCTGGCTCTGAAAACACGCATATAGCTGCCGGGATTTCTTCTCATCATCTGAACTGTAAGTGCAGGCAATATTCGATAAGAGTCCTCCACATTCTTACACTTAATCTCAAGTATGATGTTCATCGCATTGTACGCCTTCCAATAGCTTATAATTATACCCCAATGCATCTTGATATATTCTCGTATCATCCTCGTCCTCACATCATCTGGGCAAGCAAATAAGCGTAAACATGTCTGAGCAACCCAAGCTGCTGTGACAAGAGGGTGATCATTGCCCCTTAATTTAGTTCTACACGTATGGTCGGGGACAAATGACTTCACTAACACACAGGTCATATGATTAGTACCCGTTATACGTCATTTCTAACCCTCTACCTTGCATCGAACGACATACTTCTTCGGTGTTGACTTTGACCTCACGAACATAAACCTCTGCCGAATAGCGTACTCTTTGACAACCTTTTTGAAGTGTTGCATATTAGAAAATATTGCCCCAACCGTTAACTGCTCAAACTGAAGATTATTAGTATCTACATCATGGGCCCCAACAAACATCTCATATGCTTTCATTGGCCGACTACTGTTAGTCGAAACCGGTTGAGATCCCTCTCTGATAGGAGAATCCGCACTGAAAGGCTGAGCGCATGGACTAACACCGATATTTCCATAATCGTCATCATCATCATCCTCCTCCTCCTCCTCATCATCATCATCATCATCACTACCATCGTCATTATCATCATCATTTCTTTCTTCTTCTAAATCTAAACCCCTCACACAGAAACTGTCTTCAAAAACATTACTGAAGTCCACTTCAAGATCTCCCACATTTTGGAAGTCATCAATACCTCCACAAACATGGTTGCCATACAAATCACTTGCCAATGTTTCATTTAAGTCAATTTCAGACCTGCATAGTTCGGCAATATATAATCAAGTTGGATCCATATGAATTATAAATTGAAATATGGAACTATTCAAACATTGCCAAATAACTACAATACCTTATGACAGGTTCTTCTGGAGCACCTCTGATCTCTTCACTAACATATCTCCCATCAAATTCACTTTCGTAGTCTTTTTGCAAGTCCACTTCAAAACGAAGACGTTTTTGGGACGGAATCGAAGTAGAAGGAATGCTACGATTAAGAGAGGGTCTCCTAGTGCAGAGTTTGTTTGGGGGAAGTATTGACGAATTCAAGGAATTAATACATTTGTCATTTATGCTCTTAGCTATGTATATCATCACAGAATTGAATATGTATCTGTCAAACATCCTTAACATTGTTTGGAGGACATCATCATCATCGACGTCGATTAAAGTGACTATATATGGATCCACAACATATCGACATTTTATTGATAGTAAAACCTGTCTTTCTATAACACCAATCCTTCTTCGGATTGCAGCTTCAAATTCGTCGAAATTGATTCCGCGGCTGACAGATAACAATGTCTTCTTCCTTCCGACGTATTCCCAAGAAACATCATCCTTCAAATCTCCATCATAGTGTAAAAGAAGAGAAACCATTGTTTCGGACATTTTTATAAAATTCTAAATAGGGGTTCTAAACAGAGTTGTTACTAAAAGGGGATCTTCATATCTTCTTGAGGGGTATTCAAGTGTACACAATGGGTTACCAAGTTCATAAGTGGGGTTATGGACTCTAAATGGGGTTTTACTACCTCAATGGGGATTTGAAAGTCAGTCCACAAGGTGTTCTAAGAGATTATCAGCTACCTAATGGGGGATTCAAGTCCGTACGGAGGCTTCTATAAAGGGTAATCAAGTTGCAAATTAGGGGTTTTCAACTCTCTACACAAGGGGGTTTTCAAGTTTCTAAAGGGATTACCAAGTACATAGAAGGGGAGTTACCAACAATGTACATGAGCTTTTCAACACTCTCCAAGGGGGTTACCAAGCCTCTCCGAGGTGTATCAAGTGTCAAAACAAGTTTATCAGGTAAATATATGGGACTTACCAACAGCAAATAAGGGATTATCAAGTGCAAAAAATTGTGATTCATGTACAAAAGGGTTTACATAAACCATCTATATTCGGGTCATCAAACACTAATACCAACTTTATTAGTAGGGTACCAACTCTATAAGAACAGTTTCAGAGATAATAGAAGCAGAAGCCCTAAGTCACCATTTTAAAAGGGTTATAAGATAGGGTTATCAATCACAATAAAGATAGAGTTATCACACACAATACAGACAGGGTTATTATCACACACTAAAGACAGGGTTCAAACGCATTAATGGAAGCACTAATCCTAAGAGAGTAGATAAGCTACTAATCTTCACTTACACTTCGTGGGTTTCAGGCGTTAATGGAGAAATTTGCAAGAGGTAGGCGGTATACTTTGGTAGGTGAAAAGTAACAGAGAGAAAAATCTAGTATAACGTGTTCTTTTTGCCATGAGGGGTATTTGGGTAAAAGGCCATGTCAGAAAAAGGTGTTTCGACCTCCGTTCACCAACTTTCAAAAGGGTGTCACCCATTCACTATTTTCGTATTTTTCTGTCACCAGTTGACAATTTTTCCTTTCTTTTTCTTTATGGCAGTCCTTTGTCTAAAATTTGTACTTGGAATTGGAAAGCAATCTAAAAATAAAAAAATAAAAAATTAGTAACGTCCCTCTCTCTCTCTATATGCAATTTTCTTGGTATCCTAGGTTTCAAGGGACTGCTGTCTTCAAAGGGTTTTTCCTGTATTTATTCATTATTTTATTATAATTCCTTTTTCGTGGTGGGGTTCAAACGGGTGGCTGTGGTTGTCACGGAGTTGTTGTAAAGAGGAGTCTTCGTCAATGACATTGAGAAAAGGTCAAGTGGAAATGCAATCATTTGACTTTGGGTTTGTAGTTCCAACTTTAGTCGAACTGAATGCATCAATCTTTTGAAAGATTGATAGATATTCCTGCTGACATTTCTAGCTAGAATGGAAAGTAGCTGATGAATCTTGCAAGCTGAGTATAGTACATTCGTGGGGATAAAACAACTGTTAAATTGCTATAACTTTTAGTTTTGGAGATGGGATTGCCTTTCTCCTTGAATCCACATTTCAATTTCTATCCCCTTATGTATCATTCAAAAAATAATAATAATAAAATAACATTTCTATCCCCTTATGTGTCTTCCTTCATTCTTCAACAAAATTCTAACCTTTAGGGCCAGTTTCTGAATTGTGATTTTGAATATTGGCGCAGCTTCTTTTTTCAATGCTTAATTGGAATTGTTTGTTATACGCTACATGTGGACCACCCCTATTGTATTTGAGTTTTAATGGCTGAACACTTTCTCTCTTCATTGCTTGAAGGATTGTGTGCGAAGAAGAGTAATGAAGTCAGTGATTGCCAACCCATACTGCTCGGAATTGGCTGCAAAGGACGCCATGGAAGCTGTTTGGGATGTTTGTTACAATGACACAAAACCATTTGATAGAGCTCCTTAATTTAAATCACCCTCATTTTAGAAAGAGGAGTTTTTTAGCATAAAACACAAAACCCTAAAGAGAAAGAGATGGGAATTGGTCCCAACCATTGTTGAGTTATTATGTTTTATGATTCACAGGTTTCTTTTCAGTTCTCTTTTTTTTTATCTTGTAATTGTCAAATTTTGAGATTTTGTCATTGTTGTTTCACTGCAAGCAGGATGAACAAATTATTTATTATTTCGTCGTATGTGCGATTTCTGGCCTTTTATGCATAGTAAGGTTTGTTTTTTTTTCTTTAAAGGTTTTTTCTTCTTTAAACATTATGATTCATTAATTTATTGCATCTGGATCTACATATGATAATCTTCCCTTGTAATTTTATCTGCTTGGGGTTTGGAGTTGGTGTTATTGAAGCTTGTTGCATAGGGATGTGGTATTACGCATTGAGATCTTTTTTGAGGAATGGCTTGTTGATGTAATGACTAATGATTAGCACAATTTCGAACCGGCTGTGCTGCTCAGGGAATGAATCCCACTAAATATTAGTGGAAAAAGATGCACCATTTGGTGCATCTTTGGCCTTGAGATGCACCTCAGAGTTGCAGAGCAGATGTTTCTTATGTCAGTTCTGTAATGGGGGTTTGATATTTGAGCAAAGCTTAGTTATTATTATTGATTTTTTTTTTTGAATGGCAAGTTATCCTTTTTTTTAATGGCAGGTTATCTACTTTTCCGATCACTACTGGGAAAATTGCTCGGTCGAGTAGATAAGCTCCCACTAAATATTAGTGGAAAAAGTGGTGCATCTTTGGCCTTGAGATGCACCTCAGAGTTGCAGAGCAGATGTTTCTTATGTCAGTTCTGTATTGGGGATTTGATATTTGAGCAAATCTTAGTTATTATTATTGATTTTTTTTTTTGAATGGCAAGTTATCCTTTTTCTTTTAATGGCAGGTTATCTACTTTTCCAATCACTAATGGGAAAATTGCTCGGTCGAGTAGATAAGCTTATCTGCTCGGTCGAGGAGATAAGCTTATCTGCTCGGTCGGGCAAAGGCCCACATTGTTTGGGTGATCCAAAGCTTTCATTAGATGGGCCCTGACATAGATAGGGTGTGCCCCAAAAATCAGCTCAATAGGATCATCCCAACCATTCGATTTGGGTTGGTTAAAATGGACGGGTATAATTTTTCACAAATCTGACCATTTTATACCTCAACAAATCGATGGTTTAAGATGACCCTATCGAGCTGATTTTTTGGGCGCACCCTATCCATGTCAGGAGCCATCAAATGAATGCTTTGGATCACCCAAACAATGTGGGCCCCAGTGTTTATTGCCCGACCGAGTAGATAAATTTATCTACTTGACTGAGCATAATCACTTTTCCCATTATCGATACCCTTCCAAAAAAAAGGCATAGCCTAAGGAGTTTTGGCCAACTCTGAACCCTTTTCAAAAATTGACCAAAATACCCTCCCTCTCTCTCTCTCTCTAACCTTATTGATCTAGGCCATTTCCTTAGTGGGACCCACCTTGCATCTCCAATGGCCATCAACTCTTCTCTTGTGCAATGTGAGCTCCAATGGATCTATCTGCAATGGTGGGGCCCAACTGAGATCTAGATTACTCCAAAGGAATTAATATTCATAATCTTGTTGGCCCCACATTGGATCACACACTGCTCAAGGGTGAAGTAATAAGCCCCATGTTGGATCTCTTATTGCCCCAACTAGCCCCATATTTGAGCTACTCTTTCACCTTCATTATGAAAATTTTCTAAAGGATTCATTAGCCGACCCCAACTAGTTTGGGACAAAGGCTTAGTTGAGTTGAGTATTGGATCTCATATTTCCCAAGAGTGAAGTTAATAGCAGTAGAGATGCATCATCTAATGGGCCTTACCTTAGCTCTCCCTTTGCCCAAACGTGGATTACAAATCATTGGAGATAGGTCATTGATTGGGCCCTAACTTGGATCACATATTTTCCAGGAAAGTAGAACTGATAGACATTAGAGATAAATCTTCTATTGAGTCCCACTTTAGATCTCAAATGGCCCAGGTAGATTCCGTAGGTTTAGAGGGCTATCTTTAGAGTTAATTACTGTTGGAGATAAGTCATTTAATAGGCCACACCTTAGATCACACATTGCTCAAGAGTAGAGTTGAAACTTGATAATTATTAGCCACTATGATCCTTATCAAACGGACCCTATCTTGGATCTCACACTGCACAAAGTTTGATAGGCATCGGAGATACAAGGTTAGTCCTACACTCCTACTAGGTAAAGTGTTTATGGCTAGAGAGAATGAGAGAGAGAAGCGTTGGGTGTGTCATAAAGAAAGCTGTTTGTTGGTTGTCATAGGGGTTGACTGGAGAAAAATTAGAAACTTGGACATTTATTAAATTTTCTTTCTCACCCATTCTTCCATGGGAAGATGCAATATATAGAAAAGGGAGAAAATACAGTTTTGGGAAGATATACGCGGATAATGCAACCCATATAGGAAACCCCATATTTAGAAACGAGAGGAGAGAGATGTGTTGGCGTCTAAGTGTTTACAAAGAGTTCCGATCAAAGTAAATTAGGTAGTACAGACTAAGCTAGACATGGATGATATCTACGTTCTAGGTTGAGGGGACTCGTAAGAATTAAGTCAGTCTAGGCTGGTCTATATTTATTTTTTGATATAATTATGTCACATAACTTACATGTTTATGTACATTAGTAGGATGAGACCCATCGTTAATTAACTCCTTAATGGCATTTTATGTAAGTGCACTGATAAATTCGCCCCCTGCGAGTCGCCATTCGCCCCTTTTCACGCATTTCCTGTAAGAAAACGGTTACCGTTATGCCTAAAATTGGTAATATATACGGCAGTGACGAAAGAGCCGATTTGGCGGGTCCCAGGGGCTGAGGAGAAGGAATTGAGTCCTGCACAAGAGCGCACGAGGTCAGAAGACCAACCCGGAGTCGTTGCTCCGGACGGGCCCTTTGACACTCAAGTCAGTATGAGTAGAAGTGCAGGGCCAAAACTTTAAAAGTGGTAGCTTAGAAGTTATTACCTTTTCCTTTGAGCCTTAGAAGGCCTTTTATAGAGAGAGCCTTGGGGTGGTTGAATTACCTACCCCAGGACAGGTGTCAGCCCATTTGTGAGTTTAGGTTTACCTGCTCTTAGCAGATTACCAGACTACCCCTGGATTGGTGCTGAATTCGTGGTGGGCCCTTTGAGGGCCACGTGTCGACAGCTAATTAGTTGTTGCTCTTCATACCCCATCAGTTGCCCATCAGTTGCCCCCCAGTTCTCCAAGTCATTATGGTGATTTGGGGAAGTATGAGAGGCTGTGTTCCTGAGCGGTTGAGTGAGTCGGTGTTTGGGATGGCCAGATAAAATGAAGTAAAGGATCTGACCGGCCAGGGCTTCTGCACGGCTCGGGACGGCTAGAAAAATGAAGTGAAATGGCCTGTCCGGCCAAGGTGCCTGCACGGCCTGGGACGACCAGAGACTTAAGATGCAAAATCTGTGTGGCCCGGCCATCTGCACGGCCCAGGACTGCCAGAAACTTGAAGTGTGAAAATCTGTCCGGCCTGGGACGGGCAGAAGAATGAAGTGGGAAATCTTTCCGGCCTGGGATGGGCAGAAGTATGAAGTGTAAAATCTATCCGGCCTAGCCATCTGCATGGCCCGGGAGGGCCAGAAACTTGACAAGCGAAATAATCTGTCCGGCCAAGCCGTCTGTCTGGCATGAGACGGGTAGAAGAATGAAGTGTGAAAATCTGTCCGGCCAAGCCGTCTGTCCAGCCTGGGACGGGTAGAAGAATGAAGTGGGAAATCTGTCTGGCCAAGCCGTCTGTCCGGCCTGGGACAGGCAGATTTTTGTCGTTTTCTGCACGCGTCATATCCTGGCCGGCTTGGGATGATCAAATTTTTGTCGTTTTACGAAATGTGTCATATCCTGGCCGGCTTGGGACGATCAGATTTTTGTCGTTTTCTGAACGCGCCATATCCTGGCCAGCTTGGGATGACCAGATTTTTGTCGTTTTGCGAAACACGTCATATCCTGGCCGACTTGGGACGATCAGATTTTTGTCGTTTTCTGCACGCTCCATATCCTGGCTCGCTTGGGACAACCAGATTTTTGTCGTTTTGCGTAACGCGTCATATCCTGGCTGGCTTAGGACGATCAGATTTTTGTCGTTTTCTGCACGCGCCATATCCTGGCCGGCTTGGGACGACCAAATTTTTTGTCATTTTGCACATCATATCCTGGCCGGCTTGGGACGATTATTTCTGTCGTTTTTTGCACACACCTTATCTTGGCCGGCTTGGGACGACCAGATTTTTGTCGTTTTCTGAAACGCGTCATATCCTAGCCGGCTTGAGACTAGCACAAACACTTGGGAGATTTTCCGCGCCCAAACACTTATGCTCTGTTTGGTTCTCCTATTTTGAGAAAACTAGCAGGGAATGTAATTCTACTAATTCGCAGAAAGGGTGTTTGGTAGGGAATTTTACAAAATTAGGGAGTTTGACTGCCGGGATGTCGGGCGCTTGTCGGTGACTTGGAACCCACAAAATTCACTCAAAATTTGCTGGATGAATTTCTCCGAATCGAAGAAAAACGGAAGAAATTCTCAAGGCAAATGTTTTTTTCTTCCTAATTGTCATAACTTAGTAACTTTGATTGTAGTTTTTTTGGGTAATTGTCATATGTTTTTAACCCATGTTGGTATGTTTTTCATAATTGTCATACTTTGCTACAATTTTTCCGTAATTTTTCATTTAAAACTTACCACTTCTCCACAAATCGTAATACATGGTAATGATTACTATTTTTTGTTATGTATTGCTAGCCACCTTTGCCCCGGTGTTACTTTTGCCAATCTTTGCATAAAAGAATGGGCTTGTTGCCTTGGAGAAGGTGGCTAGCAAATTCCTATAAAAAAAAGGAAAATGTTATCAGCACTACTGTATTTTGATGAGGGCACTCCTCACTTTATTAAATGTTATCAGCACTACTATATAGATCGGAGGGTTAGGATCAACCTATGGAAATAATTTTTGGGACACTACCTATTTAAGCTGTGGTCCATCTAATGGACGGTTTGGATCATCTTATGGTGTGGGCCATACAGTACTTTTAATAAAGTGGGGAGTGCCCTCATCAAAATACAGTAGTGCTAACATTTCCCCAAAAAAAAATACTCCAAAAAACCTCCTTCACCTAACGCAACCAAACAATTTAGGGGAGATTTGCTCTCAATCTCCCCGTTGACTGATTTGCTTTTAATTCCCCTTTAATTCCCCCTTTGACTTCTTATTCTCTACATCTCCCACGCATCTACAAGCAACCAAACAGAGCATTAGGAGATTTTCCGCGCCCAAACACTTAGAAGATTTCCCCCCTTTACCCTGAAGCGCGTCTTCAAGGAAGCTACGTACATACCGTATATACGTGTGTATTATACGTATCAATATACGTATACGTATGCTCACCTCGCAAGGTGTGCCCTCCTTCATTTATGAGGGACACGTGGCGCCCCCTGGCTCGCGGATACAAACCGCCTCAAGCCCCCAAGGCTATAAGTAAAGGTATTCACCCTTCACTTTTCACTTTTTACTTCTGCCTTCTTTTTTGCTCTGCCTGCTCAGCTCTTGATAGCTTGCGGTTCGTGAAATAGGAGCCTTTCTCTTCTGACCGGTAATTTTCTTTTCCTGCGTCCTTTATGTCCGGTAGTACTTCTAGTTCTGAGTCCGGTTCTAGGTCCTCTTCAGGGGAGTACGCATCTTCTAGTAGTTCAGGATCTAGCTCGTCGGGAGGACCCAAACTAATCCGACTAGGATTCCCGGCCCCTATATGGCAAGCCCTAGTATTGGTGTAGTTGCTCTTGACGAGCCCATAGATAGTGGGGACGAGGTGATTTTAGACTTAAACGCCACCCCAGTCCGAACGGATAGCTTCTAGCAGGCAGAGGCAAGTGGGGTAGTGATGTCGTTGAGGCGTCCACCAATTTCGTTCCTGGCCGGGCTGTTGAGGTCGTAGCTGCGGCTCAGATGGACACCAATCCCCAGTACAACATTCAGGCTTTGTACGAGGAGAATATCCTTGCTGAGTCCAAACTAGGGGAAGTTAGGGATATGTATTGCATTCCTGAGCGATTCAGGTTGAGGGGGGCAATAGAGGGAGATAGGGCCAGCAATGAAAGTACCGACGTCTGTATTTACGAGGAGTCCCTAAGAGCCGGGCTTAGGTTCCCCTTACACCCCTTCTTTGCCGGGGTCCTCCGATATTATGGCATGGCACTGGCCCAGGTCGCGCGGAACTCGTGGAGGACGCTCGTTGGGTTCATGTATCTAGTCTGAGGTCGTCTCGAAAAGAACTTGCCCATACCTCTGTTCCGCATGTGTGCACATCTGAAGAGGCACAAGGATGGGGGTTGGATCTATATTAGCCAACGTCCCGATGTGAAGATGATCATAGGCATCCCAACTTCTATTCATAAGTGGAAAAACAAGTTCTATGTTGAGGACAGCGAGCTCTCCGAGCCATGGCCAGTTCCTTTAAAATGGGATACGTCGGACACGCTTGCGTTGAGCCGCATGCCGAACTTGGAAGGCGAGGATAGGTTCACGTTTGCTCGAGTCTGTGACGAGTTGCAACAGGCGGGCATGATTCATTGTGCGAACTTCTCTAGGGAAGAGGTTATGGTCGGGCTCGGCATTAGTACTGCGACCCCTGCACGTATGTGGCTAGTCTTGCTCTTGAGTTTTCTTTTCTTTCCTTGGTTTCTGACGGTTTTATCTCTTTTTTTTTAACTTCAGAGATGCAGAAGCAGTCCGCGCTGGAGAAGGTGAGGCAAAGTGCCTTTGGCAGGGGCCAGGGCCAAAAAAGGAAGGCCCCGAAGATTTTCAGTCCCGCACCAGTCCAGGACGTGCCGTCCAGATTGAGCAAGCCGACAACGGTGAAGATCGTTGGCGCATATGGCCGAGAAGCGGGATCCTCGAAGTCAGGGGTGCGTCTCTCGGCGTCCAATCCACCCCCACAAGGCCTGGGGACAATGTTTTTTCGGCCCAACTGGACCATCCAAAAGAATGACACCGGCCTGGGTGACAGCCGGGTAGCCATGGAGATGGTCACCAAGGGCCTGCTGAAGGAGGACAAGCTCCAGGTTCTGAATGAGCCTCCAGACACGGCTGATGAGGCCATGTTCTCTTCAATCTACCAGGTACTTTTTTTTTTGGGTCTTGCTCATGGCTTTCCATTGGTCTGTAGATCGGATGTTACTACAATGACATCAAGAGTCTGAAATTTTCTCTCGCAATCATCAAGTCAGAGGAGGAGAACGACAAGCTGAAGTAGGAAGCCATCGAGCTCAATAGGTCCATTCAGGAGCGGGACCAAGAGATCAAGCGGCTGAAAAATGAGGCGGCCGTTCAGAAGGAGAAGGCCAGCGACGCCCTCAATCAGCAGAGGGAGAGAGCTCGGGAAAGGCAGAGAGAGGCCATGAAGGAGGCTGTGCAAAAGAAAGAGGACGAACTTGTTAGCTTGTCCGCTGAATCTCACAAGTTGGGGTTCATGGATTGCGTTGATCAAGTCAAGGGGTCCAACCCGAATGTCATCATGGAAGGCCTTGTTCTGCCTGAGCCGGTGGCCGGGGACATCGGCGAACAGGGCACCCTCCCAGCAGTTGATGCCTCTGAGGTGGATCCTCAGCGGGATGGTGGTCATGAGGGGTCTTGAACTCCCCATCCTTTTCCTGTTTGGCACCATTTGTGGATTTTTTTTGTAATGGCCCTTGGAGGCCCGACTTTTTGTACATCTGCCCGTATGGGTTATTTCATTTTGATGAATAGAAGTTGTGTTTTGTTTTCTATTGCTTCTGCTTGTGTTTGTCTTTTTAACTAACACCGATTAACCTAGCACTGTGGGCCAACAACACTTGATAACATGGATCGTTTCCGACTAGAAGTGCGCTTCCGGTCTTTGTGGAGGCGAACATGGTGAACCAAGCAACAGATACCCAGGTTTTATTGAACTTGGATTCTTGCAAGGGTTTGGTTTTCTGCCCGGGTCCGTTCCTGACCAGAAGTGCGCTTCCGGTCTTTTTGGAGACGAACCAGGGTGAACCAGGCATCGGATACCCACGTTTTATTGAACTTGGATTCTTGCAAGGGTTTGGTTTTCTGCCCGGGTCCGTTCCTGACCAGAAGTGTGCTTCCGGTCTTTTTGGAGACGAACCGGGGTGAACCAGGCATCGGATACCCAAGTTTTATTGAACTAGGATTCTTGCAAGGGTTTGGTTTTCTGCCCGAGTCCGTTCCTGACCAGAAGTGCGCTTCCGGTCTTTTTGGAGACGAACCGGGGTGAACGAAGCATCGGGTAACCAAGTTTTGTTGAACTTGGGTTTTTGCAAGGGTTTGGTTTTCTGCTCGGGTCCGTTTCTGACCAGAAGTGCGCTTCCGGTCTTTGTGGAGACGAACCGGGGTGAACCAAGCATCAGTATGATCTGAGACGAAGAACTCGGAGCTTGCAAAGAAACAGTAGCCTTTTTATTATCCACATTCAGACGTAATTACAACGACATCCGCTTTTGCACCAAGTGGCAGGCTATTGGTAGTATTTTCTGAGGTTCTTCGAGTTCCAGGCATGGGGTAGTAAGTGCTTGCCAAGTGTCTCCATTTTGTAACTCCCCGAACGAATGACTTCTTTCACTCAGTACGGCCCCTCCCAGGTCGGGGAGAGTTTGCCTACCTTCTTTGGTTGAGAGATGGCGGCCTTCCTCAAAACTAAATCGCCCGCTTGGAATTCTCTTGGGCGTATCCTCATGTCGTGATAGTTTGACACTTTCTGCTTGTAGGTCGCGACCCTGATTCGGGATTCTTCCCAGACTTCTTCCAGCAAGTCAAGGTTTGCGCGGAGTCCGTCCCCGTTGAACGGTTCGTTGAAGTTGGTGACTCAGGGAGATGGGACACCAACATCAACGGGGATTACTGCCTCAATCCCGAAGGACAGGTTGAAGGGTGACTCCCCCTTTGCGGTGTGTGGGGTGGTACGATACGCCCATAAGAAGTGATAGAGTTCATCAGCGCATCGGCCTGCTTTCTCATCCAGCCTTTTCTTGATCCCTTAGAGCATGATTTTGTTCGTAACTTTGGTCTGCCATTCGTCTGAGGGTGTGCCACGGAGGTGAACCTTTGTTCGATTTTCAAGTCTGAGTAGAATTTTTGAAAGTTCCGGCAATCAAACTGCTTGCCGTTGTCCATTATCAAGACAACGGACTTCCAAAAGAAGGTCTGCACATTTTGCTCCGTGATCTGGGCTAGAGGTTCAGCCTCCACCCACTTGGTAAAGTAGTCTATAGCGACTACGATGAACTCACATCTCCCCGATGCTAGCGGAAAAGGGCCCAGAATGTCCATCCCCCATACTGCGAAAGAGAGTGGACTGACGATTGGGGCCATTGGTACAGCCGGTTGATTAATGGTGGGAGAGAATTTTTGGCATCTCTCGCACTTTTTGACTAGGTCCAGGGCGTCTCACCTCAAAGTTGGCCAGTACAAGCCTCTCAACAGTACTTTAATGGCCAGGGCCTTGCCCCCCAAGTGTTCTCCGCAAATTCCTTCGTGGGTTTCCTGTAGAGTGTATGCGGCGTCACTTGGCCGGAGACATTTCAGGTATGAAAGGGTGTATGACCTTTTGTACAGGCTCTCACCATCTACGGAAAACTTTGTTGCTCTCTGTATCACTTTGCGGGCTTCCTTCTTTCCTTCAGGAAGCTTCCCACTACGCAGGTAATCAGTAATTTTGTCCATCTAGCATTGCTCGTGCTCGACCTGCATTACTTCCACGGCCTCATTTTCAATACTGGACTTCTTCATAAACTCCATGCATATATTTTCGAGAGCGGTGTAACCGGATGCTGCTAGTTTGGATAGCACGTCTGCTTTCGCATTTTCGTTCTCGGGATTCTGACGACCTTGAAGCTTTTGAATTTACTGGCTAGCTAGCAGACCTTGGAAAGATATTTAATCATGCGCTCGTCGCGGGCCTCGTAGACTCCTTGGTCTGGTTTGCGACCAGTTGGGAGTCGCAATACGCCTTCAGCCTTTCGGCATGGGTCTGGACTGCCAGGTTCATTCCGACGATGAGAGCCTCATATTCTGTCTCATTATTGGACGCACGTAATCCGAACCTTAGTGCGTAGTCCAGGACAAAGTTTTCAGGCCCGGTGAGGATAAGGTCGGCCCCGCAACCAGTCTTGTTTGAAGATCCATCCACATATACTTCCCAGAGCGGCTCATCGAAAGACGGATTTCGGTCTGCTGGTATAGGGATGCTTTCTGTTCTTACAGGTTTAGTCTCCTCAACTTCTACTTGTCCCCCAGATGTAGTTATCTCTTCTACAACCGGAGTTTGGACAGTTTCGGACGCGATGCTTTGCCGGGGGATGGTGCATTCGGCTACGAAGTCTGCCAGTACTTGGGCCTTTATCGCCGGCCTGGGTAAGTATTGGATATCAAATTCGTTCAGTTCCACGGCCCACTTCACAAGTCGCCCTGAGGTGTCCGGCCTGTGGAGAACCTGTCTGAGTGGTTGATCGGTTAAGACTTTTATTGTGTGGGCTTGAAAATACGGCCTCAGTTTTCTGGCCGCCATGATGAGAGCATATGCTAGCTTCTCCACTCGCCGGTATCTGGTCTCAACATCGTGTAGGACCTTGCTGACATAGTAGACTGGTTTCTGTTGGTTGTGCTCTTCTCGAATCAGTAGTGCCGCCAATGCCATGGGGCTCACTGACAGGTACAGGAGTAGCTCTTCTCCGGGCTCTGGTTTGGTTAACAATGGCGGAGACGACAAGTACTACTTCAGCTCTTCGAATGCAACTTGACAATTCGATGTCCACGAGGCTGTTTTGATTCCTTTGACAGCATTGAAGAAAGGCAGGCATCTTTCTGCAGATTTTGAGTTGAAGCACCCCAGTGCGGCCACCATTCTGGTTAACCGTTGCACTTCCGTAAGGGTCTTTGGTGGAGTGAGCTCCACTTGATCTTCTCCGGATTGGCTTCTATCCCTCTTTTGCTTACCATAAATCCCAGGAATTTTCCCGAGCTGACACCGAATGTGCACTTGGTAAGGTTGAGTTTCATGTTATGCTCCCTTAGGACGCGGAATGTCTCTTTCAGGTCGGAGACATGATCTTGCGCGCTCTGGCTTTTGACCAACATGTCATCTACATAGACCTCCATGTTGCGGCCGATTTGTTTTTCGAAGAGCTTGTTTACGAGTCTCTGATATGTTGCCCCTGCATTCTTCAGACCGAAAGGCATGACGCGGTAACAGTACGTGCCCTGATCCGTTACGAAGGATGTTTTTGTTACATCCGATTCATACATTCTGATTTGGTTGTACCCGGAGAAGGCGTCCATGAAGCTCAGCAGTTCGTGATCTGCGGTGGCATCTATCAGTTGATCGATTTTTGGGAGCGGATAGCTGTCCTTAGGGCAAGCTTTGTCCAAATCGATGAAGTCAACACAGGTGCTCCACTTTCCGTTGGCTTTCTTTACCAGGACCACGTTTGCCAGCCAGTCCGGATATTGAATTTCTCGAATGAAGTCAGCCCTCAAGAGCCTCTCCACTTCTTCCTTGATCGCTTGCCGCCTTTCCAGGGCAAAGTGTCTCCTCATTTGTTTCACAGGCTTGCAGGTGGGGTCAACACCGAGTCTGTGTGTACTGATCTCCGGATCTATGCCAGGCATGTCTGCATGAGCCCATGCGAAGACGGCTGCATTGTCTTGAAGAAACTGGGTGAGGTTCAGTCGGGTGCTACTGTCTAAAGAGGAGCCAATTTGAATGACCTTCTCGCTATCGTCTTCGCACAGAGGAATGGAGATGAGGTCTTCGGCGGGTTCATTTACTCGGGCTTCGTCTCTCAGATCAAGTAGTTCAATTGGCAATGATTCCGACGCATTTTTGCCTTTGAGTGCCATAGCATAACACTCCCTAGACTGTAATTGGTCCCCTCTGACTTCTCCCACACCATTTGGAGTTATGAATTTCACTTTTTGATGATACGCGGAGGCAACAGCACGGATGAGATTCTAGCCGGGTCGTCCCAAGATAGCGTTGTAGACCGACGTGGCCCTCACTACCAGAAAGTTGACCATTGCGAAAACTTGACAGGGCGGTTCCCCGACGAGGACCGGGAGTTCAATATGTCCTTCCACTTTAACAATTTCTCCCGAGAAACAGAACAGATCGGAGTTCGTCAACCTCAAGCGGTCTTCTCCTATCATCATCTGTTTAAATGCATAATAGTAGAGGATGTCGGCCGAACTCCTGTTGTCGACAAGGATTTTCTTTAACTCCCAGTTCGCAACGAGCATGGTTATGACCAGGGCGTCGTCATGGGGGAGTATCAAGTTGTCAAGATCTGCATCTGAGAATGAGATCTCATTCTCTGTCTTCATCTTTTGCTGCATGTGTGCACGGCATTGACTCGGCGTGCATAGGCCTTTCGAGCAGCTGATGATGTACCTCCGGCGGCCGGTCCCCCCATAATGGTGTTTATGACCCCATTAGGCTGGGATCGGCGCACCTCGGGTTGTGGGCTTACCGGGGGAAGAGATTTGTTCTGCACAGGAGACGGCGGGGGTTGTCGAGGGCTTTGGCCCTGAGGGCTTCTCCCCCTGCGCTCTCTTCTGTCGCCGTCATCTTTAACATACTCTTTTAAGTACCCCCGATTAATAAGCAGCCCAATTTCTTCTTTGAGGTGCTTGCACTCATCGGTGTCGTGCATGTGGTCCCTATGGAACCGACAATACTTCGACTTGTCTCTCTTGTTTCCTTTTGAGATCATCCTGGTCGGCCATCTTACGAATTCTTCTCCCTTGATTGCGGCTAGTATGTGTCTCCTGGAGGTGTTGAGGGGGTGTAATTCTCTTCCCTCCTTTGTGGGGTTCTCTCTTTTCTCGAGGCTTTATCGTCTGTACGCTGCTTGGTAGGGTTCTTCTCTTCGGAGGTTCTCCTCCGGTTTGAATCTAAGGTGGCGAGCATCTCCTCAACGGATATGTACTCCTCGGCCCCTGCCATTAGATCTGCCAATGAGTGCGGATTTCGGCTAGCTACTGATCGCTAGAAATCGTTAGACTTTGCGCCCGCGAGGAGCGCATTTGCTGCGGCTGAGGGATCCAAGTTTGGCACCTGGAGGGCCTCCCTGTTGAAACGGCTTATGAATGCTTTTAGATGTTCATTATCCTCTTGTCGCAAGGCCATTAGGGACGCTATTGTTTTCCTTGGCCTCCGAATGCTCATGAAATGTCGGACCAGATCATCCCCGAAGTCATCAAAGTTGCTGATGGAGTTTGGTTTAATCCACGAGTACCAATCTCGCGCTGCACCCATTAGGGTGTTGGGGAAGGCTCTATAGAGGAAACCATCGGAAGCACCGTGGAGGAGCATCATTGTTCTGAACGTCTCCAAATGGTCTACAAGGTCATTGGTTCCATCATATTGAGGAACCGGTGGCATTTTGAACCCTTTGGGCGCTGAAGCACTCATAACATGGTCAGTGAACGGCGGTCTGCTTGAGAACGTCTTTGTAGCAGGTCAGCCCTGATCTTTCTCCATCTCCTCTATTCGGTGGTCTATTTCTTCGACCCTCCTCAGCATCGGATAGGGCATCTTATCCATTCGGCCCGCGGATCTATTTTTCTCCACTGAGGGGCTCGCAGCAGAGCCAGAATGACTTTTCGAACTCCTTCGACGATGCCAGGACCTTTCCCGTGGCGCGCGGTCTTCCCTAGCTCGATGCCTTTGCACTGAGCGAGATCGTGACCTCCGATGGTGGTGAGGCTCCGTATGGGCATGCTTGGTTCTTGAATGATGTACTCGCCTTGTGGAGTGGTGGGTCCAGTCCCTACTGGGAGGTGCTGGCTCCCCCTTGTGGGCATTCAACCTTTCCTGCGCAGGTCGCGAAGCCTCTGGGGGATGTTGGGGAGGCGCTTGGATCAGGTTTTGGTACTGACCAACAAGAGTAGTCATCTGTTGAAAGAGAGTTTGGATTTGTTCGGGAGTAGGAGCAGGGTTCAGATGCTCCGAATGAGCCGGACTCTGTTCTGCTATTGCTGAAGGAGCCACTATCTGTGAGGCCAGTCGTTCGCTTCGAATCCTGCGAGGCACTTCGGTTCGAGCTGTCCGGGCAGTTGGTACCCGGGCACTCCTCCGTCCTGCCATTTTTTATAGGGTGATTTGAACAGCTTTTAGTTCAGGGTCTCACGAATGGCGCCAATCTGTTATGCCTAAAATTGGTAACAGATACGGTAGTGACGAAAGAGCCGACCTGGCAGGTCCCAGGGGCTGAGGTGAAGGAACTGAGTCCTACACAAGAGCGCAAGAGGTCAGAAGACCAACCCGGAGTCGTTGCTCCGGGACGGGCCCTTCGACACTCAAGTCAATATGAGTAGAAGTGCTGAGCCAAAACTTTAAAAGTGGTAGCTTAGAAGTTATTACCTTTTCCTTTGAGCCTTAGGAGGACTTTTATAGAGAGAGCCTTGGGGTGGTTGAATTACCTACCCCAGAACAGGTGTCGGCCCATTTGTGGGTTTAGGTTTACCTGCTCTTGGCAGATTACCAGACTACCCCTGGATAGGTGCTGAATTCGTGGTGGGCCCTTTGAGAGCCACGTGTCGACAGCTAATTGGTTGTTGCTCTTCATACCCCATCAGTTACCCTTCTTTAAGACCTTGTTTGTTTTGGATTTTGAGAATCATTTGGCATTTCAAATCTGATCATCATATTCAAATTTAAATTTGAGTCCAATAATCAGTTTAGACTCACAATTGGTTATCAAAATCTAAAACAAATATGTTTGAACAAAAGAAAGGTCTCTCTCTCTCTCTCTCTCTCTCTCTCTCTCTCTCTCTCTCTCTCTCTCTCTCTCTCTCTCTCTCCCAGAAAAAGGAAAAAATCACACTTCAAAAAATCTCTCTCAATCATAGGCCAAGTCCCAAATATCTTCTCCATAGGATGGTTCTAACCCACGTACATTGAGGGGCCGTTTGGATACGCGGATTTTAGAATCCGGGATTTCTTCAAAATTGTAGCTAAAGAGACAAGAGAAGAAGCGGACCAGTCGTCGTTTTTTACTTCTCAGCCTTCTTTTCGTCAGCAAGAGAGTAGCAGATCCTCCCAAATTTCCAAGTTTTAGAAATCTCAGGATGCAGGAGAGATTTTTAAAACCTGAATTTCTCACTTAAAATCCGAGAAACGCTACACCAGCATGATCATGAACCCTCTTTTACACTATTTTCAAACTAAAAAGCCTGGATTCTAAAATCCGCGTATCCAAACGGCCCCCTAAAATCCAAGTATCCAAATGGCCCCTAATACGTGGATTTTAGAATCCGGAATTCCTTCAAAATTCTAGCTAAGAAACAAGACAAGAAGTAGACCAGCCGTCGTTTTCGACTTCTCGTCCTTCTTTCCATCAACAAGAGAGTGGCATATCCTCCCATATTTCTAGGTTTTAGAAATCTTAGGATGCAGGAGAGATTTTTAAAATCTTAATTTCTCACTTAAAATCTAAGAAACAATGTCAGGACAGCATACAACAGCTTGATCATGAACCCTCATTTACACTGTTTTCAAACTAAAAATCTGGATTCTAAAATCCGTGTATCCAAACGGCCCCTAATTGTTTTTATACTCTACCATCCTTTTTAAACTTCCACGAATTAGAGGGTTAGGATCATCCTATGGACATGGCCTATCTACATTGGGTCTATGGCAACTCTAAGAATTCAAAAAAGCAAAAAAAGATGGTAGAGAAAACTCCACAGATCGAAGGCTCACGCCTTTGGGGAAGATTTTGAGGGCATGAAAATTTACAATGCAGGGATCGACAATTGAATGGTTTGAATCACCATATTTTCTTCATGTGCAGTCGGCGCTCTTATATTTTATATTCCCGGTGGCATCTTTTTTTTAAAAGAATTAGAGAACATTAATTATTAGAAAACAAGTCTATCACCATCGCTCTTTTTTTGGTCTGGAAAGCACTTAATTTCCCTTTTGATTATGTAAAAACAATTTTTTCTTTTGATTGTTTCTAACAAAGGAAATTAATAAAAAAAATTGAGTAATCTAAGCTAAGAGATTGGTCGATTGAACAAGAGTTTTCATGACTATAATAGTTTTGAAATTTTCCATCATCTGAAATTCTCTACAAATAAGAAAGCAAAAAGTTAAAGTTTATTCGTCTCAATGCTTATGCCCGTGACATTGGCAAAGGCATGACTCACATAGGAGTCATTAGTACTTAGTCGCTTTTGGATATATGATAATGATGATCAAAATTGAAACTATTTCTAACAGTTCAAGCCTCTGTTATAATGCTGATATATCACCTTTTCCTATGTTGAAACTACAAATAGTATTCTAAAGTATATATGCTTTGAACAACATTTTCTAAGAAGATACTCACATTTCTTTTATTGCTAGATTTTTCTATTAAGTTTTAGAAATAAAAGATTACAAATTACCAACGTAGGAACAATATCGTTTCCTGGTCATGATGTCACGCCCCCAAACCGAATTCCAGTCTAGGTACATAACAGTGCCACATATTCATCAACCACGAATATGTAAGGCATTCATACTGGAATCATGCAATAAACAGAGCCACTAAAATAATAACTAATTAATTAATTCACCATAAGAGTAATCAAAGCGGAAACTAAAATATCTTGTCCAATGGACTACATCAATTTAAACCAAATGAAATAACTAGATGTTCATTCCTATTAAAGCTACTGTCTCAATTAAACTGAATAACTAGAAATAATAAACTCCTAAACTGGTGCCCTTGCTCACACCCGAAGCCCGTGCATCAAGCATCCTATTGTTCTCCACTTGTAACATAGAATGCGTGGAATGAGCTAATGGCCAATGAAATATATATGTCTACAATAATAATATGATATCAATCAATAAAAATAGCATAATTGGCAATCTATGTAATAATTGTAACTGGCATAACAATCTGGCCAGTAAAACGGTATAACTGTCATAAACATGCATAACTGTATCTGTAACTATGACTGTAACTGTGCCTAATGCCTAGTGTAGTGGGACTAGTACTGCTAGACTACGTAGTTAACGAAACCTGTCTACTAACTCGTAGGAAGCCGAATCCCAACGATCTCGTACAGGATTACACCCCTAAAAATACTGCGTAGGGTTATAACTGCGGCTTGATCCGTGACCTTCATTAGACTGCCTAGAAAAAGTCTCATTCACTAGTAATCATGCGAAATACTTCGTCTAAACTGTTGCATCCTTACTCGGATAACACCATATCCTGATGCAAACTGTGACTAATAAAAGTCTATCTGGCACATACGTGCATATAGTAGATCTGAACTAGGAGTCATACCATACTATGAATATTGACCCTTGTGTATACTAACACAGTCAATATCATCAAGAACATATATAACTTTACATAATAAGTCATATTCAATATGTAGAATAACTTTGGTAGAACAAGTCTACTCACCCGTGGTACTTGTTTGATTTGTTTCCCACGAACAAGATCCTCGATTCACTGTGTAGTATCACCTACAATTCATATTAACCCTTGATTAACACTTTGGATTAATATCTAGGTCTTACGGAACAAATCTGTGCCCTCAAAACTATCTGGAAAATACTCCAAAAATTGACCAAAAATAATGTGTTTGGGCGTCCGAGGACCCCTTCGGACATTTGAGCCAGCCTCTATGGCGCCTCTGAAATTTTTCCCCTTTCGGGAGCTCTCGGATATGAGGGTCCAGGCGCCCGACCCTCACCCTTCGGGCGTCCGAAAGACCCTTCGGATATCTCCTTCGGGCGTCCGAACCTCGCGATTTGGGTTTTTCCCAAAACCAGCGAGAGCACTGTTTTCTCTGGTTTTCTACCCGAAAAATCGCTTTTCTCCTTTCTTTAAGCATATTAAAATAACTTAATAAATTCTCTCTTGATTTCCTCAATCGATTAGGGCATCAAACGCGGAAAGTTGCAAAGATCTTTGGGAAATCAATTCCCACAACCCTAATCTATGATTCTTTACTCGAGGAATGCAAGATTTTCACCTTGAATCTATGGTTGTTGTTTTCAATCCAACAAACCCTAGATTAGACTTTTAATTTTCTCCTCAAGAGATCTTAGATCTCGATAGAGAATAGAATTAACTACGAAATTAAGTTCTACATACCTTTTGTTGGTAATTTCCTCAAGAATTCCTTACACTCTTCTTCCTTCAAGATTACAATCACTCCCTCAAACGTTTCCTCTCTTCCTAGGGTTTGATTTTTGCAACTTTGTGGCTTCAAAGAGTGTATTTATAGTTTCCCCTCTAAGAGTCCTTTATTTAGTAGCCTTTAGAAGCCCTAATTGACTCAAACTAGGTCACCCTATTTTTCCTCTTATTTTTGGACGAAAATTAGCATTTAATTTAATTAATGAAATTAATTAAAACGACTAAAATACCCCTCCAGAAACGTTAATTCGTTTTGGGGTATTTCACATGAAATAAGGGAAAACTGTTAAGACCCCCTATTGTATTTATCTATGAGAATCCCCACAATATTTTCTTAATTAGGAAAACTACGGTTCACTGCCTTAAATAACCTTTAAATTTTTTTTACCAAATTTACCTTTAATTATAAATTAAGTTTACTTTTAGTTGGAAGACTGAGAAAAATTATAAACAAATCCATAAAATCTCTCCTTTTGGTATTAGAAACACATTAAAACACTAATCTTTGAAAAGTCTCTCTCTCTCTCTCTCTCTCTCTCTCTCTCTCACACACACACACACACACACACACACACACACACAACCTAATTGGATCCCATCTCCCTACCACCACCGTACTAAATCTCCTCCATTTTCAGTACGAAGTAACTCTCCTCTCGATCTCTTAAATGATTGATTAATGCTCACACTTACTAGCATTCTTGGCTCATACTGTGCATGGTTGTAAAATAGAAAGCCCCACCTCATAAAACATGAGGGGTAAAATAGTGGCCCCACCATACCAATATATTAGGAATGAATGGTGGGCCCTGCTCTATTCATAGTTTGGTGCATCTGTTAGGGCCCACCACACCCAATTTTGGGGAGTGGAAGACTGCCATCTATTTACAAAGCTCGCGGGAATGTGCGAATCGTTCCTCCTGGACCGGAAGTTGTATATCTGGGAACAGAGAGACCTCCTGATGACCCCTAAACCTTGATGAATCCTTGATCTTTTCGGAAACTTCTTAGCATTCAGTTGATGTAGAGAGCGGTCCACGGAAGCGATCTAGATCTGTATTTTTTTAAAAATTTTGGAAAAGATAGGGACCTTGATCTTACTTCGGGCGTGGGGACACTCGGGATCGGATCAAGCACGGAATCATCGGTAAATACCCTTGCATGCAACAAGAGATGATGAGGATGAGAGAAATTGAAACAAAACTACATTCATTAGCTTGCAATTTCAATTTCTTAGGAAAAACAGGAAAAGAGAAAGTTTCACTCCCAAATTTCAAATCATCAAAAAGCCCCAAAAAGAGAAGAAACATGGGCTTATAATGCCCTACATGGTAAAAAGACTTAAACACCCTTCTCTATAGTAAAAATGACTAAAATGCCTTATCACTTGAAAAATGACCAAACTACGCCTACATAAACCAAAAGACATAAAAGGGCATGCACAAACACCAAAATGACAAAGGCCATCCTACCACACACTACTAACCATGACTAAGAACACAGTAAACCAGGTCTCACGAGCAAACATAAGCCGGTGTAGAGATTCCCTGGGGATGCTCCTGCATCAAACTCCCCTTCTTGAAAGAACTCGACCTCGAGTTCCCCACCAGCAAGCCAAATAGTAATATCCTCCAGGGTCAAAGACATAAATGACCCATGCTCTATTCAGGACCATACTCCTGTGGTAATCATCTATGCACTCAAATACTCGTGGCACCCGTAAGTGTGCTCGGATATACATGCACGTCAAGAATGCAAGAACCACAAAGAAGAATCACAAAAATGCATATCTCTCCTAAGTAGTAGAGAAGCTAGAAATACCACAAAATACTCTTCCTGGACTATCACAATAGTTGTGAGCAGCACCAACCCCAGGTTGAGCTCTGTAGGATTATCCTCAACAAAATAATCCTCTAAGTCATCCTCTAGTAAGCCTCTACAGAACTCCTCAATAACAACATCCTCTGAAATGTTCTCGAGCACATCTGAATCAATCTTAACAAGTGCTATGGCCTCCTGATCAATATGCTCAACAAGCCTCTCTGTGTCAGAAAAGAAGTCTGACAATCATCCCAAACATCGTCTGATGTGCTAGAATCCACTGTGTCGGCAAGAAACCTGCTGATCTGCTCAATCGGCTCATCAATAGGATATCCATTTACCATAAGCTCTAGCTCATTTGTCTCAAGAAATGTCTCATTAGTAAACACTCTATCCTCTGATTCTGGATGCTCATCTGCCTGCTCTGTCACTATATCCTCATGTGGCTCAACCAGTGCATATGTGTCATGTGATGAGACCAGCATATTTGTCTCAACAGTGAAAATATCAAACCCAACCTCTGTCTCTGAAATAAGCTCTATAGGAAGCTCTAACTCAACATCAATATCTGCCTCAGCATGAACAACCGGCCTTCCATTAGTGTCTGCATTGCTGCTAGTGTCAAACTCATGACCAACATCATCTAGCTCTGAAATTGTAATACCCAGCCCTACACCTGCACCAACACTTGCGAGAGAAGGCTGTAGAAAGTTAAAGATAAGTCTTGAGTTGTTTTTAATATTTTTTATTCCTGATGTCGGTAAAAAGGTCATAAAGTTGGTCAAAATTACAAAGTTGCCATCCAATAGAGATAAGAAGCAGAGAACGAGTTATGTTTGTTCTACTCTTATGTGGGTTATGACAAACATGTCTGCATCCCTCTTTCTCCCTGATTTGAGCATTGAATATTTTCAAAACCCCTTCCTTAGCTATAATCTAACTGCATATTTGGGTCTTTGGGCATATTGATGATCAATGGATGACTTTCTAAGATGGGATATTAAGGGGGATTCATTTGTGTATTTAGATAACTTAAGTGAAACCTAAGATTGTAAATTTTATGTTTTTGTTTTGTGTGGGGTGTAGTTGAGTGTGACGGGTCACAGAAAGAGAAGGGAAAGGCCGTGGCAGGTAAGTGATGTGATGCACCTTTAGCGTGTTCTGTGTGTACATTTCATATTAAGACTATAAAAATTTGCATTGTTTAAGCATGATGTGATAAATTGTTTCTATCAGTAATAGTAAATTGTTTTCTATGCATTGCTGAGTATATCTGTACTTGCACGATGTCGGTATTTGTGAGACTATAAAAATTTGCATTGCTTAAGCATGATGTGATAAATTGTTTCTATCAGTAATAGTAAATTGTTTTCTATGCATTGCTGGGTATATCTGTAATTGTACGATGTCGGTATTTGTGAATACCACTCGTGGTTTGGCTAATGATGGATGGTACGTGTTTGTAGGCCCGCCAATGGGATAAAAATTCGTTGGCCCTCTTATGTCAATGGAGATAAAATAATTGACCCTGCCGACTTGTATCAAATATGAGGCTGTGAGAATGCAGTGTTTGTTGACGACCATGCCTATTACATGAGCATATGTTCATATTTTGCATATTTCGATAGCATGATCAGTATTTTGATATTGTGATAGCAAAGTATTTGAGTTTGCATCCTGTGATATATACCCAGTAAATTGTAGTTTATGATTTGATAATTGTATTTGTTCTTAGTTTATAAAACCGCATAGACCATGTTTTAGTTGTGTTATGTTACTTACTGGCTTTCAAGCTGATATGTGGTTAATAAAAAAATTTCAGACACTGTGATAAGATCGTGGTGAGGGATCCACCATGTACTTGCGAGATTTTCTGAACTAGGATATATGTGATCTTTTGACATTTTGAGGATGTGAGTATGCTGTTATAGATAAACTAATGTAATATAAGGGGTTTTGAAGTTTGTAAATAAGACTTTTGGTGGTTGTTTGTATATAAGGTTTTAGAAGTTTTAGTTGCTCTGAATATTACCCAAGTAAATTGTGAACGTATCTTTGGTGTTATATTGATGTTTTGTAAGAAAGCCTTGCGTGCCTATGAGGTTTTATTTTGCAGGTACGCAGCGACTGTCGTGCCTTCAGTTCAAGGGCGTGACAGAAATGATGGTCTTAGTAATCTCTCCTGACTGGCCATGTAAATCCTCAATATCATCCATAACCTCTCCCTCCCCTTCTTGTTCGCTAGCCTCATCATCGGCCTCTGGGGGTGGAGAAGGAGATATATGTGTATGTCGCTCGAGTCTCTGCAACTGCATGGTGAGGGAATCAAGATTATCTTTCTTTTTATGGCGAGCCTCTTGTTCTCGGAGATGCTGGGCCAAGAACTTTTCCCATCGGTCCTCTTGGGCTCTCTCCTCATCACGTCGCCGTCGATACTCTGTTGGAGCATAAATCCTCAACAGGCGATCACGGACTTGCTCCCATCGGCAGAATGGAGGTTTGCCCAAGTCAAAGCGCTCCCTTTCTATGAGCATCCACATAGACTCTGCACTTAGTCTGACAATCTCTCTGGCAAGCCGTAATGTCTCATGATGGTTGAACCCATAGTATCTGTGATACGCATCGAGTGCGTCGGCCCAATCATACATTCTGTCTCAACGTCACCATAGTCATAAATGTGAGGAACAAGTGGTGGTGACATAGATGACATTGTGAACAACTCAGCTCGTCAGTATCTGCAGATATCAATAAAACTGTCCAATAGGAATGTGGCTGAAGTGTATGCAGAGACTCAATCATTGAAACCATTCACAACAGCTGTGTCTACTAAAGATTGCAAACACACTGGTTGTATGGATGACTTGCTGCCCTGAATTTGCAGTCACGGTAGTGACAAAACAAAGGAGAACTCTCTCACTAATGGCTAGAGCAAAAATTCAATATGTTGGAGTCCAAACTGAAACTGATCTGTAGCACTGACTGCAACTGATCTTCAGCTTGGTTGCAAATACTACCGCATGTACACTGAACTGACTGAATATTCTTCCCAACTTGTGTCGAAATTGATCTGGTCGAACAGTGTTGAATTTCAGGAGATCATTGTCTGAACAAACTTCGTACAGGAAGTTCTAGACTATATTGGCAGCAGCTCACTGTGATAGGGTCTTAATTCTTTGCAATTTTCAACTGTAACTATGACCCAACTCCATCAAATTTCAGCAACTTTCTTCTAGTCAGTAACTAGCAAGGCATACACATCTTTGCATCTTGTAGCTGCACCCAAATACTTGTAGGTACAGGTTTAATACATCTTGAAGTTGCCTACTCTAGATGGGTTAGTGGCTTTTTCCAGCACTTCAACTCTTTTCAAATACAGGGGATCTTCACCAATGCCGTCAAACACAAGCAGATGCTTCAACGAGCTTCTCACAAACCTTCAAGGAAGTCAATATGATCAGAAAAAAAATGTTTACTCAATTCAGCCAAGATGACACATACAATGACAGAAGATGGCTCTCATGAACATTTCTTCATACAGTTGTTGTGTTTGTTCCAAAAACCTTGAGCGTATATTGAAATTCAAGGTCCAGGATAGCAGAAAAGTATTTATAATTTCTTATTAGATGGCAGCAGGACAAAGGTATCAAGGCCAAGATTAAGAGCAGGTGCTTCACTTCAATTGCGCATGCAAAATCTTATGTTTATGGCAACCGGTCCAAGCAAGTTCAATACAAATTTACATGCATGTTCAGCTTCTTGCTTGACTACTCCTCTACACATTCAAGAACCTATTGAACGATCCTCAAGGCAACAATATAAGCTGATGAACCTGACCTTCTCTGAGAGATTATTTAAGACAGATATGTGATGGAGCTTCTAAATTCCAGATCAGATCAACCATCAGGAAAGAGTTCGCTGCAGAAATTTTAAGAAGGGGATCTGCGTAAGCTAAGAAAATATGCACGAAGAGTGATGATCTACTACGAAACTTCTTCATTCAAATTCTTGCCAAATTTCTTCATGAAATGAACTCGAATTTCTTCCTTTTCCTCCAAAGATCAGCAGGAATTAAGAAATTCTTGCAATAGCTCTGATACCAAATTGATGTAGAGCGCGATCCGCGGAAGCGATCTAGATCTGTATTTATTTTTTATTTTTTATTTTTTGGAAAATATAGGGATCTTGATCTTACTTTGGGCTTGGGGACACTCGGGATTCGATCAAGCACGGAATCATCGGTAATAACCCTTGCATGCAACAAGAGATGACGAGGATGAGAGAAATTGAAACAAAACTACATTCAATAGCTTGCAATTTTAATTTCTTAGGAAAAACAGGAAAAGAGAAAATTTCTCTCCCAAATTTCAAATCATCAAAAAGCCCGGAAAGAGAATAAACATGCCTGAAAGAGAAGAAACATGGGCTTATATAATGCATTACATAGTAAAAAGACTTAAACACCCTTCTCTAAAGTAAAACTGACTAAAATGCCTTATCACTTGAAAAATGACCAAACTACCCCTACATAAACCAAAAGACATAAAAGGGCATTCACAAACACCAAAATGACAAAGGCCACCCTACCACACACTACTAACCATGACTAAGAACACAGTAAACCAAGTCTCACGAGCAAACATAAGCTGGTGTAGAGATTCCATGGGGATGCTCCTACATCATCAGTGTTCCACTGTTTGGACATGTTTTTCTTTAGAAAAGCTTAAAAATGGGTTCGTAAGTACTTGTGAACTAGGTTATGAAACGACTTAAGTATTGAACTTTTTTCAAGAAACTTCTAATTTCTTTTTCGGTTCTTGGAAACGGCATCTCTTGGATTGTTTTGGCTTTGGCGAGGTCTACCTCGATCCCTCCGGCTACCACACCACCCATCAAAAAATGAGGTGTGAAATAGTGGGCCCCACCCTATGCACGTACTTGTGTGGGGATCATGGGACCCACCAAGTCAAAACATGAAGTAAAATGGTAGGCCACACATAATGCATGGGTTTGAGAAGTGTTGATGAGAGTAAAAGACACAACCCATCAAACAAAGGTGTTAAGTGGAGGGGGGGGGGGTCATCCCAATGTATGGCAGAGTTTATGACTCTCCACCCATCAGAAAAAATAGGGAATCTTTGTAGATACGTTTTGATGCAGGGTCTCTAGTAGTTTTCCCAATATATGAAGACGTCTCCCCTCTCTCTCTCTCTCTCTTAGAAAAGGGAAAAATACACTTAGACCCCTGTGGTTTTTGACACATTCAACTTAACACCTAATGTTTAAAAAGTAGACCCCCGGTTTCAATTTGTATAAGGTAGGCCCCCTCAGTTGACGGTTCGTCCACATATTGAAGAGTTAGGATGATCCGATCGAGCTAATTTTTGGGCACACCCTATCTATGTCAGGGCCCATCAAATGAACGCTTTGGATCATCCAAACAATGTGGGCCCATACCCGAATCCAAACACTACCAAAAACACATTGGACCCACATTGTTTGGATGATCCAAAGCGTTCATTTGATGGGCCCTGACATAGATAGGGTTTGCCTAAAAAATCAGCTCCATCGGATCATCCTAACTCTTCAATCTGTGGGCGAACCGTCCACAAAGGGGGTCTACCTTACACAAATTGAAACCACAGGGTGTCTACTTGTATTTTTGCTTTGTTTGGTTGCCAGTTAAATATTTCTCCCAGGGAGATTTTAATCCAAACAGTGAAGTCAACGGGATTTGCTAGGTTTTTTTTCCCTACAATTCCAAGATTTCCGCCAAAATTTAGGGGTGTCATTACCAAATATGGGAAGGGAGGAGAGAGAGGGAAGAGAGAGGACATCGTTCCCAAGGAAAGAAAAAGAGGGGACAAGGAGTCCATGTCACCACATAAGCAAATCATTAGAAGTGTGGGATTAAAAAAATTCTAGTGCTAAATGGCAACCAAACATGGGATGGGACAAAAATTTTACTAGATTATTCCTAGGACAAAAATTTTACTGGCAACTAAACGGAGCTAGAAAAAGAGTCCACCACCTCTTAAAATTTTATTTTTAGGAGGAATGCTTAGGGGGTCTTTGTAGAATTGTAGGTACGTTTTGACGTAGGGGTTTTTAGTAAATTTACCCAATATATAAAGGAGAAAAATACGGAATGAGGGCCGATGTTTAGTGAAAATACGGATTGCGGGCACCTTTTAAAACAAGAAAAAAAGGGGCTAATCTTCAAAATCGAGTTGGAAAAAGACCCTGATACCCTTCTGACATCAACAGAAACGTCATTCAGCCTCCTTTTTCATTACTGGCGTGTTTCACGAGGTTCTTTTGGTTCGTCTGGTATTTGAACCGACAGAAGTCACAGAACCTTGGGTTCGTTTCTATCTTGGCCGTCGGAAATACCTAGAGACGGATGTATACCTGACACGTGTTGAAAAACGTTTTGGAATGCTAGCGGCTCTATACATAGTCTCGGTTTGGTTTGGATTGAAATATTTCTATGAACCCATAGTCCTTGGATTCCTTTAAATCTTGGTCGTCGCCAATATGAATAGACGGTCGGATCCATTACACGTGGACATTAATATGAAACAATGGCGTCTTCTAATAATACCCCTCTGTAACCATTATTCCCTTCTCTGTAACCATTATTTACATCGGCGTACCCATTATTTCCGCCAGCGTACCCATTATTCCTATTCACCTCTCTGTGACCATTATTTCCATCGGCGTACCCATTATTTCCGCCATCATACCCGCCGGCGTACCCATTATTCCCCTCTATAACCATATTTCCATCGGCGTACTATTCATATTCTCCTCTCTGTAACCATTATTTCCATCGGAGTACCCATTATTTTCGCCGGCGTACTCATTATTCCCCTCTTTGTAACTATTATTTCCATCGGCGTACCCATTATTGTCGCCGGCGTACCCATTATTGCCCTATCTGTAACCATTATTTCAATCGGCGTACCAATTATTTCCGTCGGCACACCCATTATTTCCCTCTCTGTAACCAATATGTCCATCGGCGTACACATTATTTCCGCCGGCATACTCATTATTTTCCTCTCTGTAACAATTATTTCCATCGGCGTACCTATTATTTTCTGTCGGCGTACCCATTATTTCTATCTTGGCTATCGGAAATACTTAGAGACGGCACATGTTGAAAAGATAGGTGAGAAAAGATAACGTCTATCGTTCTAAGCCAAAAGATAAGTGATAAAAGATAACGTCAGTGTTCCAAAAAGTACAATAACGTCAGGTCATTTGACCACCGGATTTTAAAGTTTAGGGCTTTTTTTTGTTCTTGTTTTAAAAGGTGCCCACAATCCGTATTTTCACTAAACCCGCATTCCGTACTTTTCTCTATATAAAGACAAGAAGTAGTCGTCTGAGTCCACCATTATGCAATATCTGTTTTTCAAGGGCTCACCCTCTCCCTCCCTCTCTCTCCCTAAGAAGAAAGATGCAGATTTTCGTGAAAACCCTAACCGGGAAGACGATAACTCTCGAAGTCGAGAGCAGCGATACCATCGACAATGTTAAAGCCAAAATTCAGGTATTTTTTTTTCTCTTCTATAGATTCTAGTACAGTAAGAAATCGTTTATTTTTTAATTTGATTTTCTTTCTGCGGTCTATACTTTGTTTATTTTCTGGGGTTTTATGATTTAGGGTTTTGTTGAAGGATTGGTAACTTATTCTTCTTGAAATTTGTTATTCTTTCTTATCTGTTTGTTTGCGTTTTGGTGAATGTTTTTCTTTATGTTTCCTATGTTTGATTGATGGAGAGCGTGAGAGCGTTTTAGGAGAATCGAGGGTGTGTCTGATTTGGTTCATCTTGTTCAGTCTAGGGTTTCTTGGACAAAATGAGTCTAGGGTTTTAGCTTGCAACTTTCTTTTAAAAGATTACTAGCCAAGGGAGACACTCAATAAGTGCAAAAAGGAAAAAATAAAGAAAAAAAAAAGGAATAAGAAGAGGAAGAAACAACGAAAAAAGCCAATAAAAGAAAAAAAACTGACGAAAAGTCCAAGTAAAACACGGTTTTAAAAAAAGAAGAAGAAGGATATATCATTCATATCCTTTGACAACTTCTCGGCATATGTGTGTACCACTCCAAACCTATCCTAAACCCTGTAGAAATATTTTCCCAATCTAATCACCTATTTTAGGACCCAAACCCTCATTTTTCACCCACCTATTCCACCCCTAACGCCCCTTCTATAGATCCATCCTACGTTAGATTTGGTATCAGAGTGAAGTATTAGTCCTTCATTCGACTGTCCTGCATCAGATTTGGTATCAAAGTCGAGTATTAGTTCAACTTTAAATCACTCTGCACCTGGTGCATCCTGATTAGGAAAATGCGAAAGAGCCTGCAATCCCATTTGCCCTTGCATGATGCATCCCTAAAGAAATAGTTGCAGTGTTTGACTCCCTGAATGACCCTTAATCCATCAGATCCTGCTCTTCGTTCTCAATCACATTTTGGGTCTCTAGACCGGCGATGATCGACAAACGGGACTAGTTTCCAAAGCTCTCCCTTCGCTACTTTGGCCCGTTCATGCCAGTTGCCAACTGACGATCCTCTCTGAAACTTTGGGAGAATTGTAATCTTTGAAAAATTGTTGCTCCTTGTAATTTCATCTCCCAACTTTTCTCATCCCCCACTGGTCAATCTCCGTCCATAGATCAAGCCAGTCAGGATGATCACAGAAGACAGGCAGAGAGGAGTTCCTTTGCAAGTGGGAAGAGCAGGAGGGCTAGATGGGGAGACGGAGTAGCGAAAGGGCAAGATTGGGGGAGGGCTCGAAGGATAGGCAAGATGGGGATAGGGAGGAGGAGAGGGTGAGATGGGGAGAGGGACGAGTCATGCCCTTAATCGAGGTGGGTTTGGGAATGAAATTCTGCTCGAAATGTTTGAATTATATTTACGGTCCTTCCTTGGAGAACATTGGATGTTTTTTTTTTCCGAAAGATGACAATTTTATTGATACTATGAAAGGTACACTGGGTACCAGAGGTCCCAACTTAGATTACATAGCAACAATTCATATTTATCTGGCCAGAAGTATAGTCCTAGGCCAGAAAGCTTACTAAAAGAAGGATACTCTGTACCATATCCACACATACCATAGTCAAGAACATTGGATGTTTTGAAATGCTTTTATTAGTTAAAACAACGTTCGATTGGAACGGACCTGAAAACCCATTGGAACGTAAAAGTTTGTTTTACAGCTCTTTTACTTGGATTGGAAGGGACCCTTATTCTTTTCGTTTTCCTTTCATTAAGGCTCTTTTTATTGAAAATCCGATGGAACTTAAAAGTTTGTTTTACAGCTCTTTCACTTCGATTGGAACGGATCCTTACGCTTTTCATTTTCCTTTCATTAAGGCTCTTTTTACTGATGAAATTCATTAATGCCAAATAAAATAATGGTTTCTGTTTTCGTACTAAACCTGATGTCCGTATGGAAGTTGGTGTTGAATTGAGATCTTGTGTTTCATGTAGGAAGTGAACAACATTAATAGATTATCTGAATTGTTATATGCTTATATATAATCTATTACAATTATATGGCAATAAGCTTCAAGTGCTTTATAAGCACTACAAAAATAGGGTCTGTTCTTCATCTCAGATGGTGAGGAATCAATGTTGAGACCCTTTTGTCAATGTGAACCCTCTGTAGCACTTTTTGTGTTAATGTTTTCAATTTTTTTTTACCTATAATTCAGTTAGTAAAATATGATGAGGAATGGATTAATCATAGGTTTTTATTTTAGATTTTAGAATTTGAGGACATGTATTGATGAGTATTTTAGAAACTTCGATGTATTCAAAAAGTTTTTGTATCAAGTTTTATTAGCAAAACAATGCCGTTTTAAACCCTTTTTTCAATCACCATTTTTTTGTTGTTATTTTGGTCCTTTTCCTATCCATTTTTATTCCTGTCATTATTGGTTGACATTTTTGCCGTCATACATTTTGCTAACTATGGGTCTGATGGTGTTAGATGACGCCACCAATAGAAGTTTTGCAGGGTAATATACTTAGGGAGTCTTTTGGTGATTTAGAAATCCTTTTGAAGTTTCACGGATTTTAAAATGTTAGTTCCGGGTTTTTTTTATGGATTAATAGGTGAATTTTAGAAGTCTATTAGTTGTTTAAGAAATTTTTGGGCATTATAGATATCCATTATTTTAAAGTTAGGGGAATACATTGGATATTAATAGATCAGTGTAAAAGTTTGATATTATTAGGGCTATAATTTGATTAAGACTCATGCCTAACACATCCCGACATTGAAGATGATGTGATCCAGGGAGGGGGGAAAGAGAAGATAGACTACAAAAGAGAACAAGTAGGGAGAAGATGAGAAGAGTTTGAGAAGAAGAGGAGGAATAAGAGGGGAAGAAGGGAAAGAAGAGAGAGATAAGGGAGAATCTGTATTCTTAATTCATTAATCCATCAAATGTTCTAAAATCCCTACTACATGAGGGTCTTATATATAAGACAATTGAAATAACATGGAAATAAAATAACATGGAAAATAAAAGCCCTAAAAACTAAAACATGGAAATAAAAAAAGAATAAGAGGGGAAGAAGAAACGAAATAAATTCCTAAGCTGTCCTAATGGGCAAATCTGCCTCTTATGGGGCCTACAACCCACATCAAAAGTACGGGGTTTGATATGGGTTTGTGTTAGCACCATGATGTCACCAATGGAATGTTTCTTGGGAAAATTGTTTAAGGGTATTTTTGGTTATTTAGAGACCTTTTTTAAGTTTCATGGCTTTTAGAAATTTCTGAGTTTTAAAGTAAGTGAATTTGCAGACTGTATTAGTTATATAACTAATTTTGGAGTATTGTTGACAAAAAAATAATTGTTTCTAGGTCTAATTGAAGAACATAAATGGGTGATTATGCAGGATAAGGAAGGTATACCCCCAGATCAACAGAGGCTGATTTTTGCTGGAAAACAATTGGAAGATGGCCGGACCCTTGCAGATTACAACATCCAGAAGGAGTCAACTCTTCACCTGGTTTTGAGGCTCAGGGGTGGTACAATGATCAAGGTGAAAACACTAACTGGAAAGGAAATCGAAATTGATATTGAACCCACTGATACCATCGATCGGATTAAGGAACGAGTTGAGGAGAAAGAAGGGATCCCTCCTGTGCAGCAAAGGTATGGATTTTCTTCATTTTTCTCATTTATTGAAGTCATTAAGGATATGCCTTTATTTACGTGATTTTTCTTTCCTCTTTTTAGTTCTCTTCATCTTATCCGTCAATTATGTATAATTAGTCATAAATCTATGAGTGGTAATAGTTTTCTCATTTTCTTTTCATCACATGATGTTTGCTTTCTTTATCTAATTTTGACGTGATTCATTTTGTTCCACTTGTGTAGTTTCCTCAGTGGGCATCTTCTCTCTCTTTTTTTTGTTTAGATGCATTATTTCACAAGCTAGTTGAGAGTCCTATGAAGAATGATACTACATTATTTGCATGTGAAAACATATGATATTTTTGGGTTACTATTTTGATATGAATGGAGGTTATGTATAAATTTTTCAAGGAATGGATACCATGTTTATTTATTAATCAGTTCCCTTTGGAACTTGTCCTCTATTCTTATGAGTTGTCTTAGCTGTAGTTTTGCATCCATAAGCAGTTTACACTAGGATTTTTTCATCTATTAATGTATGCCATTACATTTATGTGTTTCTTCGTGTTTTATTAGCTCTCATTGGAAGTTGGGAATTGGAACTTCTTTTTCTAGAAAAAAAAAAGAGAGAAGCAATGGAGAAAACATTAAGAGGTGGGTGGACTAATATGTGATAAATAAACCGAATGACTGAAAGTTTTACTACGAGTTAGAACGATCACAATCATTCTTTATAGACATATGTATTAAGCAATTTGCCTCTTGGTTACATGGGAAATTATGTCTTGAATTTAAGAGAAAACAAAAACACTCAGGGCCAATTGGGACAAAAAGCCCAACAAAAGAAAAAAGCAAAAACAAAACACTATAAGTCTGATATATTATGCCAGATCATGAATCTGAGCAAGATACACAAAACTTTGCTAGGCGTTCATCATTAGTGCCATCTCTATGAATTTGAGTGAACAAACAGTCAACATCTCTCAATATATCACACATCTCCCTAAATAGGTTTCAAATCTCCACGAGATCACACATCTCCCTAAATAGGTTTCAAATCTCCACGAGGGATCTGACACCATCTGAAGCCACCGAATTGTGTTGTGAGAGTTGCTCTCAATCCATAGCTTTGTCGCTCCAGCGTGAGGCTAATCTGTTGCCATTCCGAACAGTATGAACTTCAGCCTTTGTAGGGTCCTGCAACAGGTAGAATAACTTAAGATTTAGGGTCGGAGAAGGGCCGCAACACTACTCACATTTTGTAGCTAATTATGACCCCTACCAAAGTACCCAAAAGAGACTTCATTACTCTTATCTTCTTCTAACGCATGAAAAGGCGGAACGCGGGAAAAGCAGAAGAGGTTCAGCGATGTTGCAGATTGGACAAAAAACATAAGTTCTACTTGTGCCAGAAACAGCAAGGGGTGCTGGCCTAATTTAGGGCGTTCTTTTGTCTTATAGACCCTTGGATTCAAAGAAGTTTGATTTGCCTGCAAATTTTGCAGAATGACTGGTTTTAGGACCTGCTGTCTTTGGGAAGACAACTTTACTTTCAGCTTTGGCAGGTAAATTACAAAGAAGCTCAATCCATGTCGAACCTATATCTTGATGAGCATACCTTCTACGACAATCTGTTTGCAGTGCGAGCCGGACCTTCTGCAAAACGTACCTGGCAATGGAAAGTTCCCAAACAACAGAAAGTGGAGGAAAGAGCAAATTTCCAAATTGGGCGATTAGTAGTAGGGGAGATTTGAGCCAATTAGGATTTTCTTTTTAAGACTACGGGAGACACATAATTGGTTTCAAGGAGAATGATTTATGAGAACGTGGAAAGTTGCTGATTTTGAGGAACACTCACGATTGTTCAGGGTAAGAGAGAGTCCAAAACAAAAATCAGCAAGAAATTAGGAAACCTATACCGTTTCTAAGGTTTTCTTCTGGTCTTTGGAAGGATGGTGCCACGTAGGATTATAGCTTGTGGGGGGGGCTGTCTACGTCAGCTCGAACAGGGAAATCTCATTTGTGTGTGTGTGTGTGTGTGTTTGTGTTTGTTTGTTTGGAAATCCCTTTGATAAAGATTGATGAAAGTTTGGCTCGGCCCCCAAGTTCATGAAAGTTTGGCTAGGCCAGTGGAATCCCCAATTCAACAAACTGAAGTTGATGAGTGTTTTGTTAGCCAATTAGAGACCCAAATTCCTAGAAATTCAGTTGAATGTTCAGGTAAGAGAGTGCAGACTTTGGGTGAGGAATTGCTGACCCCATTAGCAGAAATATAGTTGATCAATCTTTGGGTGAGGAAGTGTAGACCCCCATTCCACCAGGTAATAGTGGTGAAGATGGTGGCGGTTCAGATGATTCTCTTGATGATTACTTTGTCTGTAGCAGGTATGATGATAGTGGCAGTAGTTGTGGACTCAGAAGTGAGTTTGATTATGTTTGCTGATGATTTTTTCAGAAGAGCCGAATTTGTTGGTGAAGAAGAAGCTGTAGATGAGGAGGATGTTGTGCCTGATGCATGTCTAGAGGAGGTTATAAGTGATGATCCTCTCAGGTCAAATGCACATGAAGATGAGGAAGATGACTGTTGCCTTAGAACTCCAAGGCCTTCTTCAGATGAGCGAGAACCCAGAGTAGAGTTTAATGAGCTTCTGGATATGTAGAAGCCCGTCGTGGAGATGATATTTAGCTCCCCTCAAGTGTTTAGATCACAACATTGAAAGAATATGCTATCCAACATTGGTTCGACTACATTTTCTTGAAGAATGAGAGTTCGAGAGTCACTCCAATATGCAAGAATAAGTGTGGTTGGAGGATACACGCTTCTCCCATGCAGATGGACGAAGGTTTTCAAATCAAAATCTTTATTCCCATTCATAAGTGCCCCAGATCATATAAGAACCACTAGGTGACTTCTTCTTGGTTGTCTTCAAAATGTCTTGAGAAGACCAGGGATGACCCCAGCTGGAATGTCCATGCAATCTAACAGTGTGAAAAGGGATTTCAAGGTAGATGTTTCAAAGGCAAAGATATATAGGGCGGAGATGAGGGCTATGGAATGCATTGAGGGAGGGTATGCAGAACAATGCAGAACAATATTTAGAGTCTGAGATTACTGTGACCTTGTTAGGGCGAGAAATACATGTAGTTGTATTAAGCTGAAGGTTGAGAGGTCAACTTTAGATGTGCTGCCAACCTTTCAGAGGCTATATGTTAGTCTCCATGCTATGAGACAGAGTTTCTTGGCCGGATGCAGGCCTTTCATTGGTTTGGATGACTGCCATTTGAAAGGACCATGGGAAGGGAAAATTTTAAGTGTAGTTGAGAAGGATGCAAATGAACAGATGTTCCCGATAGCCCATGCAATTGTAGAGGCTGAATTAAAGGAGTCCTATACTTGGTTTCTGACAACACTCTTCAATGACATTGAGACAGTTGAGACTCATCAATAGCCTATGCAGTTGTAGAGGCTGAATTAAAGGAGTCGTAGACTTGGTTTCTGACAACACTCCTCAATGACATAGAGACAGTTGAGACTCTTGAGTGGACCTTTATTTCTGATAGACGGAAGGTATACCTCAATAATGTACAGTTTCCACTGCTTATATGATACTCTAGCTGTTATTTTATTTTCTCATTGTACCTGATCATCTTCTGTTGTAGGGACTGGTTGAAACTTTTGAGGAGATATTATCAAATGTCGACCATAGATATTGTGTCAGGCATATGTACAAAATTTTAAGGTTGAGTTAAAATGGAAAATTTTGAAAGACACAATGTGGTCAGCAGCCTATGTTACCACTCATTGAATTTTAGAAGTAAATAATAGAGATGGAGAAGCTCGATAAAGATGCTTATGCATCTCTGAAAAAATGAATCCAACTTTGTGGTCACGATTAACATTCAGCCCTAAGCCGAAGTGCAATCTTCTAGTCAACAATTTGTTAGAGACATTCAATGGCTTCCTTCTACCTGCTAGAGACAAGCCTATTCTGACTAAGTTGGAAACTATAAGAAGACTTCTAATGGGGAGGTTTCAGAAGCAGAGATCTGAGATGGAGAAGTATGGAGGTCCTATTCGCCCAAAATACAAAAGTTACAGAAAATAAAGATTGGAGCTTGTGATTGCCATGTAGAGTGGTCTGGTAGGGAAGAATATGAGGTGCAGAGGTATGGAAAGCAATTTGTTGTTAATGTAGGGCAATGATGTTGTGGTTGGTTTTTGGGTAGCAACCACATGTATGCATGGAATACTAGTAAAGTCCCAACTCAGTTGGCAGTAACCGCATGTATGCATGGCACTTCTATGTGTTGTGGTAGAAGATGGCAGCAACTGCATGTATGCATGGAATACCAGTCAAGTCACAACTCCTATAACCACAACACCGTTGCCCTAAATTAACAACAAACTGCTTTCCATACCTCTGCACCTCATATTTCTTCCCACCAGACCACTCTACATGACAATCGCAAGCTGCAATCTTTGTTTTATCTAACTTCTCCTGTATTTTTGAGCAAATAGGACCTCCATACTTCTCCATCTCATATCTCTACTTCTGAAACCTTCCCATTAGAAGCCTTATGGTTTCCAACATAGTCAGAATAAGCTTGTCCCTAGCAGGTAGAATGAAGCCATTCAATGTCTCTGACAAATTATTGACTAGAAGATTGCATTTCAGCTTAGGGCTGAATGCTGATCGTGACCACAAAGTTGGATTAATTTTCTTCAGATATGCATAAGCATTCTTATTCAGCTTCTCCATCTTTGCCATTTGCTTATGAGATTCAATGGGGAGTCGTAGCAGAAATTCAATGGGAGTTGTAGCATAGGCTACTGACCACATTGTGTCTTTCAAAATCCTCCCTTTGAACTCAGCCTTAAAAGTGTTGTACATATGCATGACACAATCTATGGCCGACATTTGGTAATATCTCCTCAAAAGTTTCAACCAGTCCCTGCAATAGAAGGTGATCAGGTACAATTGGAGAATAAAATAATAGCTCGAGTATCATATAAGCAGTGCAAACTGTACATTATTGAGATATACCTTCTGTCTATCAGAAATAAAGGTCCACCCATGAGTCTCAACTATCTCAATGTCATTGAGGAGTGTTGTCAGAAACCAAGTCTAGGACTCCTTTAATTCAGCCTCTACAACTACAACTGCATAGGCTATCAGGAACATCTGTTCATTCGCGTCCTTTCCAACTGTACTTAAAATTTGCCCTCTCCATTGTCATTTCAAATGGCAGCCATCCAAACTAATGAAAGGCCTGCAACCGGCAAAGAAACCATGCCTCATAGCATGGAGACTAACATATAGCCTCTGGAAGGTTGGCAACGCATCTAAAGTTGGTCTCTCGACCTTCAGCTTAACACAACTACCTGAGTTTCTCACTCTAACAAGGTCACAATAATCCCAGACTCTAGAATATTATTCCACATCCCTCCCTGCATTCTATAGCCTTCCTCTTCGCTCTATATATCTCTGCTTTTGAAACATCAACCTTGAAATCCCTTTTCACACACTTTTGGATTGCATGGACATTCCAGTTGGGTCATCCCTGATCTTCTTAAGATATTTTGAAGACAACCAAGAAGAAGTCACCTAGTTGTTCTTATATGATCCGGGGCACTTATGAATAGGATTAAGGCTTTTGATTTGAAAACCTTCGTCCATCTGCATAGGAGAAGCGTGTATCTTCCAACCACACTTACTCTTGCATATTGGAGTGACTCTCGAACTCTCATTCTTCACGAAAATGTAGTCGAACTCATGCTGGATAGCATATTCTTTCAATGCTGCTTTAAACATTTGAGGGGAGGTAAATATCATCCCCACAGCCAAGACTGGCTTCTGCATATCCACGTGTTTATTAAACTCTACTCTGGGTTCTCGCTCATCTGAAGAAGACCTTGGAGTTCTAAGGCAACAGTCATCTAACTTCTCTTTTGACCTAAGAGGATCATCAGGTATAACCTCCTCTGGACATGCATCAGGCACAACATCCTCTTCATCTACAGCTTGTTCTTCACCAACAAATTCGGCTCCTCTGAAAAAATCATCAGCATCATCAACATAATCAGACTCACTTCCGAGTCAACAACTACTGCCACTATCATCACACCTGCTAGAGACAAAGTAATCGTTATAATGAAATCTGTCGAACCTTCATCATCTTCACCACTATTACCTGGTGGAATGAGGGTCTGCACTTCCTCACCCAAAGATTGATCTACTATATTTCTGCTAATGGGGGTCTGCACTTCCTCACCCAAAGTCTGCACTCCAAACATTCCTCAACTGAATTTCTGGGAATTAGGGTCTCCAATTGGCTAAGAAAATAGTCCTCAACTTCAGTTTGTTGAATTGGGGACTCTACTGGCCTAGCCAAACTTTAATCAACTTGTGTCTCCACTGGCCCAGCCAAACTTACATGAACTTGAGTCTCCACTGGCCTAGCCAAACTTTCATCAACTTGATTCTGTTGAATGGGGGCCTCCACTTGCCCATGCAAACCAACACCACCTCCCAAGACATCTTTATGTGAGCTCTCTCCCAAGACATCAAGTACATCCGGTGGCAATGGGGGGTGTCAACATATATTGGAATGGTAGATTTCCCTCTCTGAAGGTCTATCATTTCCAAGACAGCTCTATCGGAATCGATCATTCGGAAATCACCTTCCCTTCAACTCTATGATATATGAACAAGTGGATAGGGATGCCAACTATCTCCAACATCATGTCTTGCATTTCAAACAGTGAGAGCTTATCTGGGTCGACAGTATCAATGTAGTTCACAGTACCCCCTTTATATACCCTCTTGGGAGTGTCAAATTTCCCACTATGATGAACCTCAAAAGTAACATAGTCAAAGGCCATCACTAATTACAAACAAAAGTTAAATTCTAGAAAGAATGAAAGGGACAACAGAAGTTAAATGAGCTTATATGTTCCACTGTGTATTAGGTTAAATGTGCTTATATGAGTTCCCTCGTTCCAATACACAGTGGTACCAACACAAATGCTTATATGTTCAAATGAGGGGCAACATTATATGTTGAAATGAGGGACGGCACAATGGACCTTATATGTTTTCAATACACAGTGGTGCCAAAACAAATGCTTATATGTTGTCCCACGGTGGTCCCTCATTTTAGAGAAAATATAATATGTTGTCCCTCGTTTCAATACACAGTGATGCCAAAACAAATGCTTATATGTTGTCCCACGGTGGTCCCTCATTTTAGAGAAAATATAATATGTTGCCCTCATTTCAATACACAGTGGTACCAAAGACAAGAAACCCCACTCCATGGGTACACTAACCCACTAATTTGAAAGAAAAAACAGTGAATTTGCAGAGGGGCAAGATATGTGTATTTTTCAATACACAGTTACAAAATACATGAAAGCACACCCAAATAACTACACAGAACACCACATTTGAAATTTAACAATTTAATTATCAGGGGACGACACTCACAAAAGGAAAGAAAGAGAACATAAACCCCTAGATTATAAGGGTTTCTGTGCATAAAGGAACCAAATTTATTCAAAAAACAATAAAAGGCACTAAAAATTAGGGTTTCGGTGCAAAAAAACTCACATTCCAAAACAAACAATAAAAAATAGCAAAACACCTATAAAATATTAGGGTTTCAGTTAAAAAACCCCTACATCGGGACTTTTCTCTAAATAATCACATAATAGCCAAAAAAAATAAAAATGGGAATGGGAAAATCCAATGTCTCTGATGATAAATTAATCAGCTAAAAACCATTTCTTCAATACTTCAAGACCCCACAAACGATTTGTACATTAATCTTTGCAGAAAACCATAAATTAGGGCAAAAAAAGTACCAGAAGCTTGTACAAGATGCCGGGAGGTTGGAGAAGAAGATTTCTTCGTGAGCTTAGGGATCCAAGGTTGATGGGGTCGAACAGGAGAGCGACAGCAGTGAAATTAATTAAATTTTTTTTTCCCCGCCGAAGTGTTTATCTCTGGTTTTCACTTGAGTTAAAATTGAGGGGCATATTGTTCTTTTCATCCTCGCCGTCTACTCCGTCCCGTTAAAAAACCCAATGCAACTTCAGTGGGTGTACTTTTCACGTTTTGAAAGTCAGGGTTAGAGTTGAATGTGTCATAAACTAGACATAAATGTATTTTTTCCCTAAAAAGAAATAGCACATGCCCATTATATAATCACAAAGCTAGAATCATTTAACATCCATTCCCTCATTTTTTGTGTAATACATCAATGAGTTTCACATTATCAAAAACATCAATGAGTTTCATTATTTGTTTCGTTGTATATACAGCGGTACTTTTGGTGATTAAAGTTTCCAAATTATGGGGCTTCCTCTACAGAATTTTGTTTTGTCATGATAGAAACTCCGCCCCATTGGTTAACTTCGAGCCCCCCCCCCCCCCCCCCCCCCCTGCTAACATCTTTCCTTTTTCTTTAAAAAAAATCTTTAGTTCCTATAATGTTTCTGTAATGATTTTTTTTTGGATAAAGTATAATGTTGCTCTAATGATTAATCTGACCATATGCACGGAGGGCTCAGATCATTATTGATCTTTTCCTATAATGTTTCTCTACAATGTTTGCACAGGCTTATTTATGCAGGTAAGCAGCTTGCTGATGATAAAACTGCAAAAGACTACAACATTGAGGGTGGTTCGGTTCTTCATCTCGTGCTTGCTCTGAGGGGTGGTCAACATTAGAAATGTTCATGTCTGGGTGATCCAATGAATATGGCTTCTGGCTTGTCTTCCCCAGTTTATATAGGACAAACTCAAATGTATTTCTATGAAATATCTGAAGTAAACAGATTATTCTTGGAGTGACTGGAAAACTTCTAGAACACTTAGCAATGGCACTTCTAAGCCATTCTTTTCTTGTTATGTTTTTTCTTACTGCACTTCTACTGTTATGACTTTTAATGGCTTGATATAGATTAACATTTGGTTATAGCTGGTCTTATTATATACAGTGTGAAGGTGACCATGAATACCTGGTGTTGCTGAAATTGCTTTTCCAATGTTTGTCTTCCTTTCCACATGTTCAGATAAGCTTTCTTTCCCTCCGGAGGATTTAATGTAATTAGGATCTGTCTTCTTTTCATCACATTAAAGCCATGAATGAAAATCTTAGGTTTAAAGATCCGATTATGGCACTTGGTTTAGAAAAATAAAGCAATTACGGGGGCAGAAATGATACCAGGGTTAAGTGCGAAAAAGCTGGAATATATTTCATTTCCCAAGAGATGGTATCTTGAATCTGCCAAGTCAAAATGAATTTTATTGTGCTTGTTTTGAATTAATTTTTTCGGTTTAACAGAGGAACTATAATAGGAATCAGATTAGAATGCAGATTTCGACTCCTGATTTTGGCAATCCAAACGCAGTGCTTGTTGGAATCAGGTGATGGAATCGGCATCCTATTCTGTTTTAGTGGTGTTATTATTCTGGTTCAAATAAATGAATGCAATAAGAGGGCAGAATTGAAACCATGGTGGAATATATGGGGAAATGACAGAATTTGTTTCTCACCCTAGGGTTGGTGTTCTTATTCCACCCCAGATGGAATTAAATTTTTATTTGAATATTTTTGTGGGAATTTTGTTAATTTTTTTCGCATTACATACAGGAAAATTAGAATAGGATGCCAATTCCAATTCTTGAGTACGGCAATCTAAATAAAACCTAAGCCCTCTTTGGATGCCACTAAAATTGATCCTTATTTGCAGATAAGATCATCGTAATTTATTCTTATTTTTACATTAAACTTAAAGGTACAGGGAGTTGCTAGCCACTTTCGTGGAAAGCAATTTCGCGCCGCCCGGCTTTTGCATGTGATGACAGCCGCACATATTGACTTTTTGGCAGATTTGTCTTAGTGATTTAATTCATCTGACATGGCTGTGTCTTCATGTGCAAAAGCCAGCGCGAGATGGCTTTCCGCGAAAGTGGCTAGCAAATCCCCTTTGCTTCTTGAAGTTACTTTCCACATCGGTGATAGTACATCATTATGTAATGCTAATAACATTTCTTTCTATTCCGAGGATCCACTGTGCTAGTAGTGGGAGTCATATGCTCTAACAAGTATGCTCTAACAAGTAATGAAAGCATAGAAATCTACATATTTGCACAAAGTTTACATGTGGAAGGGAGCTCATCAGCCTCCCCATCTTCTTCTTTTGTTCTTATTTTTCTTCCCATCCACCTCTCTCTCTCTCTCTCTCTCTCTTGGGTTAGAAGAGATCTGCCCTTCAAGTAACTCTGAGAGATCTGTTTATTTTTTGTTGTAGGTAAGTTGGGTTTGGCTTTAATGCAAACACATCCTATCAGTCATGCCGGAATACCAGCTCGAAAGGCGTATTAGCAAAGCCTACGTATCTCAAGGATTTCATTCTCTAGATTCTATTCTCATCTAATTTGTAGTTTAGTATTTTAAGTTAGCTTCTAATAGGTAGTCATAGTAATTGATATTTGGTGGGCTCTCTTTTGATTAGCACTTTCTATTCTAGTATTTCGTTTTGATTAGGAATTTCTAGTTTAAAAAACTGCATAAAAAGAAATTCTGAAACGTAGTGAAGGACTTTTTTTATTAGGAAAAATATCTTCTGACGTTTTGGGAGAGAAGCTCGGCTTCTTCATGCAATTACCCTTTTGGGTTACAGTTTTTGCAAAATCCGTAGACTTTTTCTTGAATTGTCACTTTCTTCCTTTTTTTTTTTTTTTTTAAGACGACAATTTTATTGAAACTATGAAAATTACACTGGGGACCAGCAGTCCCAGCATGCTTTACATAGAGTTAATAGGTAATAGCCAGGATTATATTCCTGAGCTGAGAGGCCAAGTAGGTTCTTCAGGGTCAAAGTCTACAAAAGGATCACCTCATCCACACAATCCTCTCACTAATTAGCTGCGCCTATTCCTTTGTGAAGTCGACCTCTTCTAACATCACCAGAAGGCCTTAACTAGATCCCCACAAGTCTTTTCCGTGCTATTTCCTTTAACCATGGAGCAAATAACCCAAAAACCTTACCTCCTGAATAGATTACATTGAAGATCCATGTCTGCAACATCATCGCCAAAGCACAAATAGAACACTTGTCGCACCATCTTACCTCTAATTTATCAAAAATTAGTACTAGCATTTCCCAAGCTCATCCAGGAAATTTTGGAGAAGGGAAATCGGCAGACCCTCGCCAGGCTCTCCCAGAGACCTTTCCATAAAGCCAGTGGAGCATCGAGATTCAATCTCTTCTTCCAAGACTGAAATAGCCATTTCCTTATAAACATGCCAAACATTACTTCGATGCCTTCTATTCTAGCCGGTTTCCAGACCTAACGAGGAAAGCATTTGCTACTGCTAACTCGTCAACATAAACCATTCCTCTTATTTTACCAAGAATCATATTCAACACCATGATTTCTATGAAGAGGTTGCGATTTCAACCTCCTGGGCAAGAAGAAGATTCTTGAAGCTCCTGATCATCCATTTCTACATTCGAAAGGAAACCTTGAAAGCTTACCTATTTAACAGTTCCATCCGAACGTTCCTCAGGATCCAAAAGAAACTTTAGCAACTACTGCACATTACTGTTCATTACTACTAAATACACCGTGAAAGCAAGCCATCCCATCCAGGAAAGCCGATTCACCTCCCCAGGTAGGCATTGCAGATAGCATTGAAAGCATACAAATTTTTTCAATTTTTAAGTCACAGAAGAAGATTATCCCCCCCATACCATCCCTTAGGGTCTAGGGGGAATGGACCGCCAGACCAATCAAATCCTCCCTCTTTTGACAAGAGATTTTAGGATCTTTAGCATCCCACTCTTCCTAGATCCCGGAATAAAATCCAATGCTACCTCCAACATTATCATTGCACTTCGGTGAGATTTGTGCCCTTTGGTTGCCACCTTCATTCCGTCAAATTCCCCAGCAATTCGATGGCCAATCAATTTCCTAATCATTGAATGGAGACCTACCGACTTGGAATTCGCGCTCAAGAAATCCCCTTAACGCCTGAGAAAATTCCTAGCCATAGACTTTTCAAGAGGGTCCAACCAGGAAACTTTTTTCCTAGGGGCAGTATGGTCAAAGGCCTTACTCCTCTGGCCAATACTCAATGCAGGCCCCATCGATACTTTCTCAAGGTCGTTGTCAGCACCAACTTTGAATTTGAAATTTGAACACAACAGCTCTTCAAGGAATCAGCCTTCAGCCGACCAGAGATCCCCATACGGCGGTGCGATACTCGAATCGGCACAACCCTGGGCAATAAGGGATTCGGAAACACCATCTTTCTTCCTTTTGAATTTCATTAGTTTGGTATCAGAGTGAAATCCCAATAGGCAACACAAGAGGGGGGGGGGACGAATTGGGTTAGTGTAATGTTAAAACCAATATTAACAATTAGCAATTATGGGTTTGATTAGGCTTTTGAAAAGCATTACAAGTTTAAATCTAACCCTTGTTCAAATAGTTATAAACATAAAGAAAAGTTTAGATATTACCAATCACCACAAGAAGGAGGAAGAAGATAGGAGACGACGCGATCATGTATAGTGGTTCAGTCACAAACGGACCTACTCCACTACCCAAGTGCTTGGTCTTTCCTTGGGATTTTCTTTCACTATTTGAGATTCCGCACGCCGAATCTTAGGGCTTTTACAATCAACTCCTTCAAGGGAACAACAAACCCTCTTTTTACAAACCGCCTCCAAGAAGCAATCCCCTCTTCGTAATACCGCCTCTAAGGAAATCACACATTTTCGCAAACTGCCTCAAAGGAAATCATACCTCTTCGTAAACCGCCTTCAAAGTAGTGTTTCCTCTTCTCAAAATGCTTCCAAGGTAGTGATCCCTCTTCGAAAACCGCCTCAAAGGGAAAAGCTCATATTCGCGAGTACAATGAATAATGGAAGAAGTTTAAGCTCTCTAAAGCCTTTAAATAGGCAAAAAATACAATGAATAGCTCACCAATCACTCCAAATGATAACGAATAAAAGTTCTAAGGAGTGCCTCTTGTTGAATGTAAACACACAAATCAAAGCAAAGAAGAGGATTTTTGAAACAATCTTGGATTTTTAAGTTTAAGCTCTAAAGGATATGAAATGATCTTTCAAAAGTTTGTTTAGTTGGTCTAGGATAGGGTTTAAATAGCACATGGAAAGATATGACTGTTTGGGGGCAAAATCGTAAAAAACAAGGTTGAAAAAGTCAAGCAGCGCAGGCCCCAACGACTCTTTTGCCAGACCGGCGCGGTCGACCGGGATACGGCGGTTGTCCGCCCCTATCGGGCAAACCTTTTTAAATTTCAAATTTCTATCGTCGCAGTCGACCTGCCCATGGCGGTAGCCCGGCGAGGGCTACCCGGACTTTTATATTTTGTTCAGTTTCCTATCCGCGGTGGAGGTTGACTGGCCCAACCATGGCGGATTGTTCCTGGATTTCCAGGTACACCTCCGCAGTCACCGGCCTGCTATTTGAATGCAAGTGTTGGATTTCCAGCCTTGCTTCCGTGTTCATAGGGAAGCCCCGGTCGACCGGCCCTGTTTAAAATTCCATTTTAACTTTGAAAACTTAGGGGCTTTGGGCTTTTGTCCAAGGTTTTCAAACACCTTTTGGGGAGTGTGGATGGTTTCTAAAGATATCAAATTTGTTTTACGAAGCCATTTTGAAAACTTTTTGAAAGTGCAAATACATTTTACAAGAGGACTCCAAATACAATCTAAAAAGATAAAACCTTGAGTCTTCTTGGATTGCTTGGCTCCTCTCTACGTTCTTGGACATCTCTGACTTGTGAGTGAACTCTTCAACTTTCTTCGGATCATGTGGCTTCCTCCATCTCATAGACATCTTCAATGTTGCATGAGAAGGCCACCAATGCTAGTTCATCTCCAAGCTTCTCTTTGGCACTTGCTAGGCAACTTGTGGGATCTTTGACTTGAGCTCTTGACTTGAGTATCTTCCAAGGATGATCTCTTCCATGTGTGTACAAGCTCTTTGGTCTATTGTGCATGTTGATCCGCAAGCGATGTGTTGAGTTGAGTGAGTTGTGTAATGACGATTGACATGTGAAATTCCTGTCTAAGGCACAACACTACAAGCCAACACATTAGTCCATAAAGACTAATCAATTTGGGTTTGCTAGCATCAAAACAAGAAGGTACAGTGAATGATTGAATCCATGGGAACTCTTGGGCTTACATTCTCCCCCTTTTTTACGATGGTAAACAAAAATTGATTAGGAGGCTGGAGATATCAAAATGATAGATAGACAAATAAGCATCAAATGATATAAGCAATGAAGCATTGCTCCCCCTTACTATATGAACAAATGTAATATAGCAATATAAAGCAAAAAATGCATATAGACTATGGACTATCTAATCAATTCCAAAATTCTCTCCCTTTTGGCAGCAGCAAAAATGGAGGTTTTACCAGTGAAAGTTCAAGATATAGTGCCAAGCAGTGCAATAGTGACTCCCCCTATCTACTTATCATGGATATGAGATGGTTCAAGTGAAATATGCATGATAAGAGCAATCAAACATAGAGATATAAGAACTCAGTGTAAGCATTCCTATGTTTGGTCTCAGGTAGAGCTATGTGGATGGGCATAGGTAAAGGGTGTCAAAATACTATAGGTTACTTCTATGACCATGTAACTAATGATAATATTGCAAATTAAGCTCTCCTAATGCTCATCACAAGGTTTTAGCAAAAGTGCATGACAAGCAGTTTATTATTATTATTATTATTATTATTATTATTGAATCTAAAAGACTTACATTTTAAGCTCAACAAATGGGGCAATGGACATTGTGAGCACATCACTATGATCAATATAAACATGTGAATGAGACAATTAGGCTCTCCCCCTACATAGTTGTCATTGGCCTTTAGTGAAACCTATAAGGCAAGGCATGACAATACAAACTGGCTAGAGATATAATAATAAGAGCATAGCCACTTGATCTTATCATGAAGAATGATGTATTTACCTTCAAAGGCACATGCTAAGAGGGAATTCATAGGCAATGAGATAACCAACTCAAGCACTATCGTATGAATGGGAGTTCTAGAGAGTTTTCAAAGTTGAACTCTAGAACAAGATACTTATCATTGGAAGAGATGATACCATATGAGTCCATCCAAGATAAGTCTCAAGCCTAAAAGGATATGACACTACAGCTTAAGCTAAGGGTACTTGTTATAAATGAGAGATGATCTCAGAAAGAAAGTACAAAACCAGACCCAAACATAACACAAATGGAGCAACAGGGCTCCACATGAGTGTACTTATCATATGTAATGTAATTCCCATATCAAACACATATGATAAGACCAAGAAGGACATATATTACATATATAGCTCCTCCTTTGTTAGACACTCATAAAAGGTATGAATCCAAAGGGTTGTCCAACATAGAGTTACCAAGGGTTTGAGAGGTGAATAATTGAAAAAAAATCCTTGAGCTACAACTATATGTTTACTAGAGATACTCAAATGATGTCAAGTGAGATGATGAGACATCCTAGCAACACATGTTCCCCCTGACTAAGTGGATATAATATGTATATAACAATTCAACACATATAGGTAATACCATACAAGGGGTGGTAAATACATATAGAGTGCTATACTTTTTGTCACATGAACCACACACCTAGGAAAATGAATTCAACCATTTAAACATGCTATCCTAGGGCAAGCAACTCTATGTGAATGCAACTAGTTCAGGTAAGTTATCCTATAGAGACAGGCTGGGTTACATCTAATTAGATGAAATATCTAGTTATATGAGATTTTCAAAGTTTGGGTTCAATTTCATCTATTCCTCACAAAGCCTTTTAATGTGTTTTGATAGATTTAAAATTAATTGAATGGTTAAGAAAGATTGTCAAAACACAATTTGTATCAATTTTCCTCCTTTAAAGCCAATTATATACATGTCTCAATTTTGACAACTTTTGGCTTTTTAGGCATAATCTCATGATTTTAATAATATTTATCTTGCAATAAAGTCATGAGATACAAATTTGAGTATATGATGGAAATATTTTCAAATAACTCAAACTTATAGTGATCTAATTTGGAAGTCTTTACTATGATATACATAGATAACATATAAAAGGGCAAATGTGTGTGTATATATCACTTTAAATCACATGCCTCTAACAAAGTGAACTTTGATGATTATTTCATTTAATGATTCCACTTTAGTTTGAAGTTCACAAGTATTTTTAGTTCACAAGTATTTTTATTTTTCAAGTTTAATAATTCTTGTGAACAAATCAAGGTCATATGGATGCTGTATAAACATCATATGTACTCCATAGTGATCATGTGTTTTAATGTGCACACTTAAAGATTTTGCCTAGATTTTCATTTTTCTAGTGCACCTAGGTTTGTTGTGAAGGGTGTCAAGATGATTAAAGATTTTTATCACTTCACATACACCAATGAATTCATTTTCACTTGTTTGAATGTTTTAAGTTCATTTTAGAATTCTTTTCAACAAGTGATTTTTCCATATGGTCTGCATGTCATGAATGAAAAGTCAAGGTTATGGAGATGCTACATATGACTTAGTTCAATCAAGATGAATCATGATTCTTTCATTGAACTAAGTTGCATTTGCAACTTCCCTTATCAATAAAGAGACTTTATGATATAGAGAATGTTCTTAAGAGCCAAGGGTTTTCATGAATAATCCTGGGAGAGTGAAACCTTGGGCAAATGCAATCATTTTCATTCTTGAACTCCTTAAGATTTTAACTAAGTGTATGGAGATTCATTAAGTTTTACATTTAGACCCATTTTTATTCCAGATTTTGCTAGACATAATGTAATAGTCTAGATGAGCACCTTAAGATCTAGCAAACATTAAATTGGACTTTCTTGGTTTCAAGATTTAAGGATATCTATATTTAGAAACTTATCTTGAACCAATTAGGCTAATCCTATGGGTCATGAGGGTGCTAAGTGTATGAGTAGGTTTCCAGTGAGATACCAGACACTTAGAGTTAAGTACATGGTCATACCATTATAGAGAAATCTCATTTATTGTGCACAATGACATGAGTTTATAAGATTGCTTAAGATAAAATAAGTCATGTCTTAAATGGTATGAACACTACATTATAGATACATAAAAATGAAGCAAGATAAGCATGTTTGTATCTATAATTCATTTTGAAATGATTTAAGCATTGAAGCACAAACGACTAGATGCAAAGAGATCAATCTACTTTAAAAATATAGCTTCTAGCATAAAAAATTACAAAAAGATATAACCATTCAAGCACAACCTAGATACAAGATGATCAATCAAGATTAGTAAGTTGTATCTAGCATTCAATTTTCAAAAGATTTGACATTGAAGCACAAATCCTTAAATCTAAAGTACAATCATGATTGAGATTTAAGTGAGGGGTTTTGGAACCCAAGCTAACTTGGTTCCAACAAGGTTTGTTCTATGCAATGAGTCTTTTTTAATCCAAACAAACTTATATGATTTTACAAATCTAAACTTACATCTAGATTTGCAATGCCCATATCTATCACAGTAATTGAATGACATAGAAGAGTAGATAGATGCACAAGAAGAATTACAAGAATGTAAATGGGAGCAAACTGTAGTAGTATTTTTTTGTATATTGTGAGCTTTCAATAAAAGATTTTTATTTTGAGCTTTCATCTCTTTAATTTCATTTTTCAATTTGTCCACTACAAGAGATGTGTTAGTTTTTAATTCTTCTTCTTTTTACCTGACAGCTTGAGTTTGTCATTCAATTCATGGTTTGTAAATATTAAGTACTTATTTAACTCAAGCAACTTCCTTTCTTTGACTTTATATTCTTCTAATTTTCTTCCAAGTTCTTTATCTTGATTAACATAGAGTCAACGGATTTCTTAATTATCAAATCCTTTTTGTTTTTTTGTTTTTCCATTAACTCTTTGTTTAACTCAACATACTTCATTTTGAATTGCTCACTTTCATTTATGATATTTTCAGAGTTTGGTGAAACAATTTTACTCGTGTTGTTCTTGTAAAGATTTTCAAGTGTGTTCCACAAGTCCTTTGCATTTTTACATGAAGATACATTATCATAAATATTTGGATCTAATGCACAACATAATGTAATCATAGCTTTACAATGCAAGGTGAAAATTTTAATTTCCTTAATTTTCTAGGGTTTGTAATAGAAAAACCTTTTTCAATAGCTTGCCATACCCCAAACTCTAGACTTTTAAGGTAGATCTTCATACGGGTTGACCAAGAGCTGTAATCGGATCCATCGAATGAGGGAAGTCTAGAGTCCATTAGGTTGCCTTAGATCTTTTACTCCTGAAGGGTTTCCAATGAAAGCCTATGTAAGAGCCTTAGCTTTGATACCAATTGAAATCCCAATAGGCAACACAAGAGGGGGTGAATTGGGTTATTAAAATTTTTATCCTAATTAAGTGTAATGTTAAAACCAATTTTAACAATTAACAATTATGAGTTTGATTAGGCTTTTGAAAAGCATTACAATTTTAAATCTAACCCTTGTTCAAATAGTTATAAACATAAAGAAAGGTTTAGATATTACCAATCACCACAAGAAGAAGGAGGAAGAAGATAGAAGACGACGCGATCATGTATAGTGGTTCGGTTACAAACGGACCTACTCCACTACCCAAGTACTTGGTCTTTCCTTGGGATTTTCTTTCACTATTTGAGATTCCGCACGCCGAATCTCAGGGCTTTTACAATCAACTCCTTCAAGGGAAGAAACCCCCTTTTTACAAACCGCCTCCAAGAAGCAATCCCCTCTTCGCAATACCGCCTCTAAGAAAATCACACATTTTCGTAAACCGCCTCCAAGGAAATCATACCTCTTCGTAAACCGCCTCCAAGGTAGTGATTCCTCTTCACAAAACGCTTCCAAGGTAGTGATCCCTCTTCGCAAACCGCCTCAAAGGGAAAAGCTCCTCTTCGCGAGTACAATGAATAATGGAAGAAGTTTAAGCTCTCTCAAGCCTCTAAATAGGCAAATAATACAATGAATAGCTCACCAATCACTCCAAATAATAACAAATAAAAGCCCTAAGGAGTGCCTCTTGTTGAATGTAAAAACACAAATCAAAGCATAGAAGAGGGTTTTTGAAACAACCTTGGATTTTGAAGTTTAAGCTCTAAAGGATGTGAAATGATCTTTCGAACGATTGTTTACTTGGTCTAGGATAGGGTTTCAATAGCCCATGGAAAGATATGACCATTTGGGGGCAAAACCGTAAACAACAGGGTTGAAAAAGTCAAGCAGCGCAAGCCCCAACGGCTCTTTTGCCAGACCGGCGCGGTTGACCGGGATACGGCGGTCGTCCGCCCCTATCGGGCAAACCTTTTTAAATTTTAAATTTCTATCATCGTGGTCTACCGGCCCATGGCGGTCGCCCGGCGAGGGCTACCTGGACTTTTATATTTTGTCCAGTTTCCTATCCGCGGTCGACTGGACCTATGGAGGTTGACTGGCCCAACCATGGCGGATTGTTCCTGGCTTTCCAGGTACACCTCCGCGGTCGCCCGACTTACCCTGGTTGACCGGCCCGCTATTGGAATGCAAGTGCTGGATTTCCAGCCTTGCTTCCGCGGTCACCAGGGAAGCCCTGGTCGACCTGCCCTGTTTGAAATTCCATTTTAACTTTAAAAACTTAGGAGCTTTGGGCCATGGTCTTTGGACTTTTGTCCAAGGTTTTCAAACACCTTTTGGGGAGTGTGGATGGTTTCTAAAGATATCAAATTTGTTTTATGAAATCATTTTGAAAACCTTTTGAAAGTGCAAATACATTTTACAAGAGGACTCCAAATACAATATAAAAAGATAAAACCTTGAGTCTTCTTGGATTGCTTGACTCATCTGCACTTTCTTGGACATCTCTGACTTGCGAGTGAACTCTTCAACTTTCTTCGGATCATGTGGCTTCCTCCATCTCTTGGACATCTTCAATGTTGCATGAGAAGGCCACCAATGCTAGTTTATCTCCAAGCTTCTCTTTGGCACTTGCTAGGCAACTTGTGGGATCTTTGACTTGAGCTCTTGACTTGAGTATCTTCCGAGGATGATCTCTCCCATGTGTGCACAAGATCTTTGGTCCATTGTGCATGTTGATCCGCAAGCGATGTGTTGAGTTGAGTGAGCTGTGTAATGGCGATTGACATTTGAAATTCTTGTCTAAGGCACAACATTGCAAGCCAACACATTAGTCCATAAAGACTAATCAATTTTGATTTGCTAGCATCAAAACAAGAAGGTCTAGTGAATGATTGAACCCATGGGAACCCTTGGGCTTACACAGAGCCACAGTTATGTTTTGGCGTTTGCTGTGAGGAGGCAACAACCATGACAAACAATAATCGTGAGCGCGGTCAAGGTTTTTGCATGGAGTCTCCTCATCGAGATCGTCAAGGCAATGAAGTTGAAGAATTAAGGAGCCAAGTCCAACAACTCACAGAACATTTAAAACGTTTCGAAACTTGAGACGTGATGATGAGAGTCTTGTCTCAGAGTTCGTTAACCCTTTTCATAATTGTGCTCCACAGGGTGAGTCAACTGATATGGGATTTCAAGATCGGATAAGATCTATTCAACCCTACAATGATGTTGATATGAGGATGGACATACCGGAGTTTGAAGGAAAGACTCCACTCGATGAGTTTATTGATTGGTTCAACGTGGTTGATCAAGTTTTTTATTACAAAGAGGTACCGCTTCCTACAACCACTAATTGAAAAGAGACCAGAGGGTCTATAAAAAGAGCAAATCTCATTTCTAAACCGAAACGAATTGGCGATTCCCTAGTGCTATTCTGACAGATTCTAAACACACTCCTACACTCCTACAAAATTCCCCAAGTATTTACACATTGTTTTATTCTTTTTAGTGTTCTACATACCGTTATTCTGCGGAAAACAATATCTGGAAATTTATCTAAGGCTTGAAATTTCTGAAGGGCGTTTCAGGTTTGATTCCGCTTGTGCGAGGCATCTTAAAACATTAGTAGGATTTCCCTACTAGCTTCATTGTATCTTGGAGGCAGTTCGCAGATCCCCTTTGCACACTTCTGGTGGGGGCGAATTTTGTCTTAAGGAAAGTGATATCACGCCTTGAAGCAACTCAATTTCTGATTCTACCACCAACAATACCCTCATTTCTCTAACAAAAATTAGGTATCTCAAATAGAACACATGCATAGAAATCATATTAAAAATATGTATGCCAACCTGCACCAGGGAACAAGAACAATGTGAATGCATAGATAAAGAGAGATGTTTCCTCAAGATCCATAACATTATATGATTCAATTTGAAGCAGTTATAGTTCTTCATTGAAAACTCTATGGGGATGTGATACGAACGTATCTTAGTAGTTATTCTTAGTGTTAGATATTATTAGTAATTATCCTATATTAGCTTAGATATTATTAGTAGTTATCCTATATTAGCTTTTATTTATTTTATTTGGAAGGTGATATGTTACGAATCTTTTTAGTAGGAAAGTAGCATGAGAGAGATTTTAGAGAATAAAGAACGATTGTAACTTTCTTTTAAAAAATCATGAATGAAAAATAATCTTGTTCTTCTCCTATTCTTTTGTTGTTCTTGAGGATATCTCCCCGGACGTGAGATTAATTAAGTCTCTCTTCCAAGCGCCGTATTAAGTGGTATCAGAGCCGACGATCTTCGGCTTGCCTATCAATAATCATGGCAGATGGAACCAGACTTAAACAAATTGAGGCGGAATTGAAACTCCATTCTACCGCAATTTCTAAATTGCAAGAATCTGCCTCTCATCCTTCAAAAGAGCTCACAAAGTTGCAGGATGCTGTTGCTCGAATAGAGGGTTCGACTACAAATCAGTTTACAGAAATTCTATGACGCTTGGGATCAACAATCATTCGTAATGTGCCTGCTGATTCGGAAACTGGAGGTAATACTGTTAATCAGAGTGAGGTCATTTTTCCAAGAATCTCAGCCCCTCCTTAAGGTACTTTCCAACCCTGTTATGCAAAGATTGATTTTCCTAAATTTGCGGGCGATGTTCCGAAGGGTTGGGTTTATCGACAGATTTTTTGGGGTTAATGGAATTGATACGGAGCAAAGGGTGGCCCTAGCTTCGATTCACTTAGGAAGGGAAAGCTGTTCAATGGTTCCAATGGTTTGAGCACACCCATGGAATTGTTTCTTGACCGGTCTTCAAAAATGCCATTTGTCAGTGCTTTGGACCAAAAGTGAGAGATGATCCCATTGGAGAGATTATGAGGCCTCGACAGACTGGGACGGTTGCAGCGTAACAAGAACGTTTTGAAAATTTATCCAGTAAAACTGAAGATCTTCCTGATCAGTTTTTTGTAAGTGCGTTCCTTGCGGGATTTAAAGATGCGATTTAACCAGGTGTGCAATTACACAAACCTACAACTCTAATTGATGCCATTGAGTTGGCTGGGCTACAGGAGGAATCAATTGATGTTATTACTTGTCGTCCTTGACCCCCTTCTAAACCTGCTCTATTGCCGTCCCCGCCAAGTTCGAAACCCCAATTTGGTGGTAACAATGGCCTTCCTCCCATCAAACACCTGACCGAAAAACAAATGATGGAACACTGAGAAAAAGGCATCTGCTATAACTATGATGAGAAGTTTGTACCGGGAGATCATTGTAAGCGACCCCAATTGTTCCTATTAGAAGGTTGTGATAACGACAAGGTTGAGGCAGAAATGGAAGATACTGATCTTTCCCTTGAAGAAGTTCCACCTGCGGATTTACAAATATATGTGTTCGCACTTACAGGCTCTCCATCATTCCCAACTATGCGTATTAAGGGGTTTGTAAAAAAATGCCGATTATGATCCTTGTCGATTCTGGGAGCACACATAACTCCCTGGACCCACGAATAGCGAAACGATCCAGTTGTGTCACGTAGAAAACAAATCCCTTGCCGGTGACTGTTGTAGATGGTACTCGATTTTTTAGTATAGGGATTTGTTGTGAATCTCAGTGGACAATGCGTGGAAATAATTTTTGTGTTGAGGCGCGTTTATTGCAATTAGGCGGCTATAACATGGTTCTAGGGGTACAATGGTTGACAACGTTAGGCCAAATAATGTGGGATTTTGCAAATTTACGTATGGAGTTTTCTTGTGATGGCAAAAAAATTGTTCTACGCAGTTCCACGTCGAGTTATGTTTAGAAAATGGAGTCTCAGCAGATGAACAGGGTGATGCAGAAATTTAAGCAAGGAATGGTAGCACAATCATGCTCCCTACAGGTAGCAAATATTGCTACGAATCTTATTCGAATGATGCAACATGAGGACACTGGTGTGACTTTCAGCAACAATTTCCAAATTTTAGACCTTGAAGACAAGGTCATTTTGAAGAGAAGGGAAATGATACTGTTGGGAAAATCCGTCGGGCAATCCGATCCGATCGTGCACAAATTAAATGAAAAAATAAAAGTAAACCAAGCCACAAGATGAACACCAAGATTTACGTGGTCGGCCAAGCCTACTCCACGGGTGAGAAACACGATCTTCCAGTACGAGAAAAAACAATATACAAGGATTACAATGGATTTAAACCAAAACCCACAACCCTTCAACCCTTTTCTCAAACCCAAGACCGTACACCGAGAGAAACCTGAGAGAAACCCGAAAAAGAACCCAAGAGAAAACCCTGAGAAGAAAAACCTCTTCTCCCTTTCTCTCTCTCTTTTTTTTCTCTCTCCCTCTCTTTTTTTCTTTCTCCCCTTCCAAGAGGCTGCCGACACACCCCCTAGAAAAAACCCACTTAGGTTTTCCAAAACCCAAATAGGAACACTTTCTATTTTGCCTTTTGCCTTTCCCACCAACGGTGGTGGAAAATAAGGCAACTTTCCCAACAATCTCCACCTTGGCTTATTTTCCAGCCACCTGAAGATTTTCAGTTGACGTCGTCACCAGCCTGCTGTCGCTGCGAACCACCATTGGCCTTCTGAAGTACCAACTACACACCCTCGAATCACCTTGGTTCTGACTCCTCCCGATTCGATCAATACGGCCAATGCACATGTGTAGCTGCCAACCCGTTGACTCACCCAGTCAACCTTGGAGAGGGATCTTGATCCATCATCCCCAACGCAGGTACTGCCACCTTCTCACCATTGTCTGCAACCTGAAAACCTGTTTTTGTACCAACTGCGAAAGAGACCCTACGTGTGCGCACACCATTACCCTGTTTCCATCTAGCCATCGAGATCTTATGAACACTAGCCACCGTGTACCCGACCAGACAATATAATCCACCATACTCCTCTCCTTTCATCAGAACCATACAACCACGTGTGATTTTCATGGCTCCACCTGCAGCTTAAAACCTGCAACCCCTAGAGTCCAACCGGCCAAGAGAAACTAGATTCTTTCGTAGCTTTGGGACATACGCCACACCACCCAAAGTACGAACCACTCCATCGAACATCTTGATCTTCACCGTTTCAACTCCTGTGACGTCACAAGTAGACCCGACACCCAAGGACACTACACCCGACCTTGTCTCCTGGAACGTATCAAAATATTCTCTCCTGGAGCATACATGAACATAGCACCCTGAATCTAGAATCCACTCATCATGAGAAGTGTGATTACCTGTGGAGATTGTGAGAACGTCTCCAAACCCCTCGCTTTGTTCATCCGTTACCGCCACCACAGTATTCATAGCACCATTGTCCACCTGGTTAGCTCGCTTTGGACAATCCCGCTTGATGTGGCCATATTCCTTGTAACGGTAACATTGCACGCCCTTTCCACCGACCCTGGATCTTGACCTGCCTTTTCCAGATCCCCTATCGGATGACCTTCCTCTTTGATTCCCACCATGAACAACCAACTCGTGCTCTTCACTTACACCAAGAACAGGTTTCTTGCGCATCTCATTCGATAAGAGCGATGCTGTGACTTCCTCTAACTTTATTGTATCCTTACCATACAGTAAAGTTATCACCAGGTTGTCATACGAATCAGGAAGTGAAGTAAGAAGCAAAAAGGGCTGTCTTCTTCCTTCAACTTTTTGTCAACCTTGTGGAGCTGATCCACAAGCCCGTTGAACACCATAATGTGTTCCAGAAAATCTCCGCCTTCCTGCATCTTCAGCCCGTACGATTGCCGCTTCAGATACAACCGGTTGGCCGCTTTTTTACATATAAAGCTTCTCCAACTTCTCCCATAATTTAGGCGCATCTTCCTCTTCCATAACGTTAAACATAACGCTATCTTCAAGACATAGTCGATCATGCTGACCGTCTTCGACTCTATGTCTTCCCACTCGGCACCCGTCATCTTCTCCGGCTTCCCATCCTTTCCCTTCAACGCCTTAGCCAAACCCTATTGAATTAGGATGTCCTTCACCCTCATCTGCCATAGGGAGAAATTACCCTTTCCGTCAAATTTGTCGATGTTGAACTGAGTAGAATTTGATTTTACCGCCATCTCAGATTACTTCTCATTTCTCGGTGTAGCGTTCCACCTCGAACAAGAATCTTCTTTGACAATCTTTCTACCCTTAAAAATTGCTCTAACCGCGATCCAACCACAACACCCACGATCACTCCACCCGGCCTCGATGATCGCTCCACCTGAGCTTTGATACCACTTGTTGGGAAAATCCGCCGGGCAATCCGATCCGATCGTGCACAAATTAAACAAAAAAATAAAAGTAAACCAAGCCACAAGATGAACACCAAGATTTACGTGGTTCGGCCAAGCCTACTCCACGGGCGAGAAACACGATCTTCCACTATGAGAAAAAACAATATACAAGGATTACAATGGATTTAAACCAAAACCCACAACCTGCAACCCTTTCCTTACTTCTCAAATCCAAGACCGTACACCGAGAGAAACCCGAGAGAAAACCCGAAAAAGAACCCAAGAGAAAACCCTGAGAAGAAAAACCTCTTCTCCCTTTCTCTCTCTCTCTTTTTTCTATCTCCATCTCTTTTTTTTCTCCCCTTCCAAGAGGCAGGCGACACACCCCCTAGAAAAGACCCACTTAGGTTTTCCAAAACCCAAATATGAAGACTTTCTATTTTGCCTTTTGCCTTTCCCACCAACGGTGGTGGGAAATAAGGCAACTTTCCCAACATAAATGAACGTATCTTAATAGTTATTCTTAGTCTTAGATATTATTAGTAATTATCCTATATTAGCTTAGATATTATTAGTAGTTATCCTATATTAGCTTTTATTTATTTTATTTGGAAGGTGATATGTTACGAATCTTTTTAGTAGGGAAAGTAGCGTGAAAGAGATTTTAGAGAATAAAAGAATGATTGTAACTTTCTTTTAAAAAATCATGAATGAAAAATAATCTTCTTCTCCTCCTATTCTTCTGTTGTTCTTGAGGATATCTCCCTGGACGTGAGATTAATTAAGTCTCTCTTCCAAGCGCCGTAATAGGATGAAACAGAGAATGACAAATAATTTAAAGCATCAGAGTTCGAAGAATCAATAAAGGAATAAAAACATGTGAGAGAAGCAAATAATTAACATATAAAATCAATTTTAATTACTTATCAAAATAGCAACTAAAGTTGTGCCATTGAGGATCTTCACAGCGACTTAAAAAAAAAACAAACCACTTGTCTTGGAAAAAACTTTCACCTACTCCCTATAGAAATGGCAACATAAACCAATAGAATTACTCTCCAAGATATAAAGGTAGGTTAATGTGCCAAAGATCTGAACCCTAAAAGGGAGATTTATTAACCACTTTATTCGATACATCAAATTACTCTTACTAATACACAGAAGTCTTTAGGGTTGGGTGGATGGGAGAAATAATGAAAATGGAAAGGGATTCCCAAAATTAGGGTTATGTCAAAAGTCAAGTTTCTTCCCTAAAAAATCAAGTTTCTGTCAAAAAAAAAAAAAACATAGGGTTTCAAAAAATTAGGGGTTCCCAAAAATAGGCTTTTGGAAATGGAAAGGGATTTTCCGTGAACAAGATTCAAAGAAAAGGGTGGGCTGATGAGAGAAATAAAGAAAAATGGATGATTACCATGGGAAAGAATCTTCAATATCCAAGTGTTTAATCCTAGAAGTTGAAGGTGAAATGCCGAGAAAGTGTGCGGCAAATATCATTTCCTCTTCTGAAATGGATATCATAAAAATGACTGATCCAACAAGTTCTTGATTAACTTGGACAAGTCAAATGACTTTTGATTGACCTCGTACGGCAAACTGGGTGAACATGAGGTAGAACAAGTCGATGATAGACTCAACAAGTTTTATGATAGGAGCAAGTCAATGATAGACTTATCAAGTTTTTAAACATAGAGGATTTTCATGAAAGAGGGAAGCAAGAGATGGAATTAATCATGTTTTCCATTTTTGATGTTTGTAAAAGAAACCTTTGATGGAAAAAGATCTCCCACAGCCACTATAAGTTGGAAATTTTGTAAACACCCACAACTGATAGATGAAAAGAAAAAATACTCAAAAAACATGAGACGAACGAAGTTGCTTCTGCAATTAGGGCGGAGAGAAGGGATTGCTGACGGTCGGTTGTCAATTAGATCATGGTGAATAGAAAAATGAGTGGTTCATCAGTGACACAATGATGCCTGGAAGATGTTTTTGTGACAAGGAAAAGGAATGCAAGGATAGGATGTAGGTGGCATTAACATGCAAACGATAACAGAATAATGCAATCTGAAAGTCTTGATCCAACGGCCTGTTCCAAGTTTAGAAACACATCAGCAACATGTTCTACTTCACAAATCAATAACAACATAATGCAATCTGCAAGCTAACATCAAATTCATAAGCAAAAAGATTTTTTTTTTTTTGAATTGTAACAAATTTTTATTTCAATCAAAGATCTAGATACATAGGATCAAGGGAAAAGATGTCCCCGCCAAAATTCCCAGGAAATACCAAGAAAAGAATAATTGCCGAATCAACTAGGGGTTTAGTGGCCACTTCTTTTAAAAAATATCCTAAGAGTTTTATTATTATTATTTTAAGGGGGATCTATGGTAAAAATAATTAATTTTTTAGGAATAAGTGAGCTTGTGGAGACAAGGGGCGAGATCGACTAGAAACCCTAAACCTCTGATTCGTAGAGACAATTAACAAAGGGTTTTACTTAATCAGAGGGTTAGGGTTTCTGATTTGAGCTAGGGTTAGAGTTTAAAAGTTTAAAATCTTACCAGATGGTTTAAAATCTTGCCAAAAATCTGATTTGAAGAATGAAGATGAAGAAGATTGCACAACTTCGTATTTTGCCCAAACGAAGAAGATGAGTATAGGTTTTTCTCCAAGAAAGCTTTTCTGGATTTCAAATACTCGAAGGAAGCTTTTTGTCTAGACCACGGAATACCCAAAATCCTTTATTTGGGAGAAGACGAGCGAGCTTTGTGAGGAAGATGAGAAAATTTAGGGTTTCAGAGAAGGAGAAAACGGATTTCTATTTTGATTTGGGTTGTTTGCGTATATCGACTTTGGGTTTTTCTCTTGTTTAAATGAGGCGGGCTCCCTTATTTTTAAAGTTGAGCGCATATTATCAAGGGATCTGAAGGCAGAGACGGTATCATGCAATGCCACCTTCCTTCTTCCTCCTCCTCACGTCCTGGATTTCCATGGAGCCCAAAGAGATGTTAGAGTAATTAGGTCAAGCAAGAGGTTGCTTGAAGCATTACACCCAAGGTATCTAATTTGGAATACTAAGTTTGTTGCCTCCAGCCCCTATATATATTAGATACACTAGGGTTTTAATAGGTTAGTGGGCTCTAGCCCAAATAGGCCCACGACACCGGTCCATTATCTTATTGGGCTTATATTAGAACATACATGGGTTATATTATATACCCAACAATCTCCTCCTATGTTCTACATATAGCACAATCCAATAGATAGATAGTGTAATGTTCAAAACAAAATATTGAATCATCTACATCACCATATGGTCTATATCATAAAAGATCTGTAATCCAACTGAAAACACGAATCCTTTTATGACAAAGCAAAGTTTTAGATATACAGCAAGCTAAACTCAACCAAAAGGTAGTTTCACATATAAGTGAACCCCACTGATCTTAGAGGAATTCATTCATGAGGTATGATTCTCATCAAGATCCAAAATAAAGTTTCGCAAACAAGTGAACTCTATACATACTAAAATGAAAGCATAGTCTCCATGACTTTAGAAGATTTACTCATCAAGTAAGTCATCTTTATCAAAGTCCAAATCAAGACAAGCTCCTCATTTTTCGCCAATCCCTGTGAATTACCAAATATAGATTTCATGAAAATGAATCCAATCATTTGTGTAAAACACTAAAGTATATAGTTCTACTTGAAGAAGAACTTAGTACAATTCCATAATTCACGAAAGTATCTAGTTCTACCTGAAGAAGAACTTAGTATAGTTCAAAATGGCTGAAAAAGTATCAGTATCACTCTCACCATAAGCATCATTGTCAAATTTCAATAAAGAACAATACCTAAACAGCTTCTTTTGCAAATAACCATTCCTAATTGTCAAGTTTCATTAAAGAACAAGACCAAATAGTTTCTTTTGCAAAGAACCATTTCATGTTTCTTTTTAGAATGTCACAGTCATCTTATTTATCTTTGAGTTAAGCTGTATCATCAAGTTTGGAATGTACAACCTTTCCCAAAAAGGACATGTCATCAAATGTGGAATGACACACAACAACTGTAAACATCGTCGAAACATATCAAGCAAGAGGTTGCTTGAAGCATTACACCCAAGGTATCTAATTTGGAATACCAAGTTTGTTGCCTCCAGCCCCTATATATATTAGATACACTAGGGTTTTAATAGGTTAGTGGGCTCTAGCCTAAATAGGCCCACTACACCGGTCCATTATCTTATTGGGCTTATATTAGAACATACATGGGTTATATTATATACCCAACAAGAGATGGTTAAAACGAAATGGGTTTTAGGGTTTTTACAGGATTTAGGTAGGAACTTTGGAGATAAAGTTTTAAGGAGAAGGCAGAGAGGAGTTACGAAATGGGTTTTAGGGTTTTTACAGGGTTTAGGTAGGAACTTTTAAGATTAGGTTTTAAGGAGAAGGCATAGAGAAGTTTAGGGAGAGAAAGGATTAGAGGCAGAGACCGTGCCATGCCATCTTCCTTTTTCTTTCTTGCTTCCTGGACTTCCATGATGTCACACACACACACACACACACAGAGAGAGAGAGAGAGAGAGAGAGAGAGAGAGAGAGAGTAGCTTAAACGAAATGGGTTTTAGGGTTTTTGCAAGGTTTGGGTGGGTACTTTGGGGGAGAGAGAGAGAGAGAGAGAGAGAGAGAGAGAGAGAGAGAGAGAGAGAGAGAGAGACTTAAAATAAAATGAATTATAGGGTTTTTTGCAGGGTTTGGGTTGTTACTTTGGAGATTAGCGTTTAAGGAGAAGGAAGAGAGGAGTTTAGAGAGAGAAAGGATCCGAGGTAAGGATCCGAGGTAGAGACTGTGCCATGCCATCTTCATTTTTCTTCCCTGCGTCCTGGACTTCCATGATGCCAGAGACAGAGAGAGAGAGAGAGACTTCCATCGGGCTTTTTTGGCTGACGAACGTTTTAATGCTGATTCATGGAATCAGAATACCACCTCCTTAGGTGGTGGGTAACGGATGACGACTTCTTTTCCGCTTCAAATTTCAATCGGAGTTTTTTATTCCATTCCTTAGTTACACCCAAACGCCTTAATTGCCAAATTCGTAATGGGATACCCATTCTCATTTCTGATTTCGGCAATCCAAACACACCCATAGGGTATTTGCTCTCGATCGTGGGAATTGGACAGATATTGATTGTCAACAAATTTGCCCATTTGTTTCACCCCACAAATGGAAGGTTAGGATGATCCAATGGAGCTGATTTTTGTACACACCCCATCCATGACGAGGTCTTTCAGATGAATGCATGCTTAGGATCACCTAAAAAATGTGGGCCCACCATGTTTTCTGCACTCAAGTGCAGGGATTGCTCTCTCTCTCTCTCTCTCTCTCTATATATATATATATATATATATATATATATATATATATATATATATATATATATATATATATATATATATGGAAAAGCGAGTATGAGTGGCCCCTCATATAAGCTTATATGAGGTGACGATTAGAAACACAGTGGGCCACATTTTTGGGGTGTTCCAAATCATTCATTTGATAGGCCCTGACATAGATAGAGTGTGCCCAAAAAATCACCTCCATAGGATCATTCCAACCCTTCGAACTGGGGAGGTGAAAATGGGCAGTTATAAATTCACCCAAAGTTTTCCATTTTTCACCTCCACAGTTCGAAGCGTTGGGATGATTTTTTGGCCCTACCCTGTCCATGTCAGGGCCTATCAAATGAATGGTTTGGATCACCCCAAAAATGTGGGCCCATCCTGTTTCTAGCCGTCACCTCATAGAAGCTTATATGAGGGGCCGCTCACAAACACCTTTCCCATATATATATATGAGAAAACGGTTCCTACACACATGTGTAGAGAAATTCTCTACACATTAGTGAGTTGCCCTGCGCCTTTTAACCTCAGCCCTTGGATCGCTTTGATCTACACCATACATTTTCAGACGGATTAGGGCGTCGATAAAAAAGAAACGAATGAGGAAAAACCCCATTCTCTTTTTTCTCCTTCACTCACTGGCTTTGAGGGAAAACAAAAAAACCTTCTTCCTTCTGAAACGAAAGCTAAAGCCCTCATCTCCTTCTCCGGATATCATCTCCCTCCAGTAGGTATGGGTGTCTGCACACTTTCTTTCCTTTTCTCTTTTATTTTGTGACCTAAAATGTGGGTTTTGTACCATTTTCTTCCATTCTATCCATTGGAAAAGGGGTTGGGGTTTTTTTTTTGTTTTTTAGCTTCGGTGGGAGGGGAAGATGGGTTTCGAAAGCTAAAAATCTGGATTCCTCTTCTTCCTCTCTAGGGTTTCGAAAGCAAAAACCTAGGTTTCAGATCCCTGTTTTTTCCTCTTTCTTGGGTCGAAAACTCGACGCCCTAAACCTATGTTTGTGTTTGTCTTGTACTGATTCTTTAAACAATCTTGTTTAGGGTTTGTATTGTAATGATTCTTTAAACAATCTTGTTATCAATACAATACAAACCCTTGTTTGTATTCGGCTCAAAACAATCTAGTTTTGATTTTAAAGAATCAGTTTTCTCAATAAAAAATACAGTTTTGGAGAATCTTGTTTAGGGTTTGTAGCCAATAATTTTGATCCAATAGTTTATAAATCAGTAAAATACAACCCTTGTTTGTATTCTTTAAAATCAAATTATTGGGCTCAAAACCCTAAACTAGATTGTATAAAACTCAAAATCATTCTTTAAACAATCTTATATTGTACTGATTCTTTACAACTTACATTAAGCCATTGAGGAACTTAGGTCCAATCCTTGAGTCCTTCCCAATGGACAGAAATTAAGAAACAACAAAAATTCAGAAGGGCGTATGGTAGCACGTACAACAATATGTTCGAATTTGACAATTTGTCAAGCTCCAAAGAAACAACACAAATTCAGAAGGGCTATGGCTCATTTATTTTGTTGAGTAATGTGATTGGTTTTTGACAAGAAAAATGTCATGGAAAGAATACGCGTTGTGTACTTATGATGAAATGATTCAGTTACTTATGATGAAATCCCTGATTTTTGTGTGCAGATAGTTAAGATTAATCAATGGCGTCGCTTACTAAGAGTGATGGTAGTTCAGCTGTGGTGAATTGTGAATGTTGAACGAAAGCCTGTATCAGAATAACTAAGTCAGATAAGAATGGCAACCGTGGATGGGTCTACTACACATGTGGATTAATTGCAAGTAAACATTCAATATGTTTCAATACGTGTGATTTTATTTCTTGACCAAATTTCAAATTCCTAAAGCTCATACAACACATAGGAACTTGGCATCAAGAAGTTTGAGTATTTCCGTTGGTGTGAAAATGATGTTGACGACAACGAGTTTTGTTTGAGGGACAACATGATTGCAGATCAACGTCTGCAAAGGTTGGAGAGCGAGGTTGCCGAATTGAAGGTGTTGGTGCAACAGGGACGTGGCATTAAAGTGGTCGAAAGGTTGGTTAACGAGGTTGCTAAATTGAAAGTGTTGGTGCAACAGGGACGTGAAGGCATTAAATTGGTTGAAAGGTTGGATAACGTGGTTGCTGAATTGAATGTGTTGGTGCAACAGGGACGTAAAGCGGTTAAAGTGGTTGAGAATGAAACTGGCAGGATTAAAGTTATGGGAGTTGTGGTTTTTTTCCTTGTTGTTTTTTTATCAGTGTAGCACTAAGTGAGGTGGGAAGAATGAAAGAGTCTCAATCATATTGTAACAGACATCATCTCTTGTAATGCTTTGCTTGTAGAGTTGTAATGTTATATGCTTTAGCCATGGTTGCACTTTGCAAATGCTTTAACCACACTCCAATGCTTTGAGCCTTGAGCAGATTATATGTGTTTCCTATTTGATCATGATCTATGATGACCATGTAGAACTGATCCTCATCTGTAACTCCTAATCAGGAGCCATTTTTAATTTAATTTAAAATGGAAGCTGAGAGTGAAAACCATTAGTGCATTTGGAGGGTTGAAAGATGCAAAGGCTGAAATTGCTCATTGGACTTAAAAATTGTGTTTAATTTAATTTGATCCAAATACTGATGGGCTGTTGCATGTGAGAGCAGCCACCTAGGCTTGCTTTTCAACAAATTTGGTCTTTTTCATTTAATTCATTCACGGCTGGGCTGTTGCATGTGAGAGCAGCCACCTATATTCATTACCTATTTACATTAAAATTTGTAATGTTATCCATAAAGACCTATTTCATCACCTGTTTACATTACCATTAACACCAGGTAGTAGAAGAAAGTAAAAGCAATGCTACATTACCATTAACACCAGGTAGCAACAAGACCTATTTCACCACCTGGAAAATGCTACTAATGCTCCCACAACTACCATACACCAGGTAGGAACAAGACCTATTTCACCACCTTAAAAAATTTTGTTACACAACACTAGCTACCGTACACCTCTCAGTTGTAACAGTTGTAAAAAAATTTGTTAAATAACACCAACAGTTGTAACAATTGTATGCTATCAATGTTAAATAACACCAACAGTTATTATAATTCTCAGCCTTTTAATATGATTTGATGTCAAAAAGCATTAAAGTCTGCCACAATTCACATTATAAGGGGTGCTGTTGGAAAATTTTGACAATGAAAACAAAGCACACCATCAGAATAGAGCTGAAAACTTGGGAGCATGCAATATTCTTAGATATGGCAAAGATATCTCCTTGTTTACATTGACACCCTGTTTACATTTGAAAAGACACCCTGTTTACATTCACACCCTGTTTACATTTGAAAAGACACCCTGTTTACATTCACATCCAAAAGGCACCCTGTTTACATTCCAAAAGGTACCCTGTTTACATTCACTACCAGTTTACATTCACATCCAAAAGGCACCCTGTTTATATTCCAAAAGGCACCCTGTTTACATTCACCACCTGTTTACATTCACATCCAAAAGGCACTCTGTTTGTATTCACCACATGTTTACATTAAAAATCCCAAAAATTGGGTACAATTGCATACATAATTAAAGAAAAACAACCACTGTTGTCGAACAGTTGTATGGATTAACTTCTTAATTGTTCAACTTCAAGCAGTTTGTAGGTTCCAAACACCAGTTAAACCGTTATTGGTTCCAAACAACAGGTGAACAAAAATGTGCATATTACAACCAATTTTTGAAGTGAGGAAGTATAGCAAAAATGTATCCTTACTTATCGTCCTTTTTCCTTGAAATGTCAACAGTTGTATGGATGAACTTCTCAAAAAAAAAAAATCATCACGAAATGCATGATTAAAATTCGTAGGTTATAAGTTATCATTTGTATCAAAGCTTCGGTCACCATACAAATATACATATGAATTATATAAGCTCAATAAACTGAAAAGGAAAGCATTCATGAACATCTCCTAAATAGATACTAAAAAAATCAATTCCTAATGATTGAATCCCAAAATTAGATAAAATCAATTACACAGCCTAGACTAATTCAAACATGTCTCTCTTGAACTCAACAATTTAAATGCAGCCATTCAAAAGCTCTTTTTTTTTTGTTAAAACATACTTTGATAAAATCAGGTTTATAAATGAAGATAGATAATATTAAACCTAGTTTTATAAACAAAATAATATTCCAAGACATCTCTTGAACATACAAATAGGAGGCCCTAGGTATTCATTTCTAGTGCAAGTATCACATAATTATACACACAACTGAAAATGATGTGAGCAATCGATTACACTTTGAAACAAGACATTAGGTAGTGCTAACATTCCCCTAACCATGAACTAATTGTCTTGCAACATTGTTTAAACCTCCTAACTACTCACAGAGCTCAAATACTCAAATAAAGCTATTTCAAAAGATTTTTTCTTTAAAAAAAAAGCTGTAAAATTATAGTCGTGTATCACTAAATAAACTTCTATTATGAGCAACATTGCATCATTACACCACTAAAAATACAACACAGTGATGTATTATCACTAATTATGCATAATTACCTGTAATCCTTGTAAAAGATAAAATTTTGAGGAAAAAAAACGCTTAATCTTCACCTTTGATGCAAATAGCAAAGAAGCTTCTCAAAAGCATCAAAGATAAGATAATCAATCTCTTAGGGCTTCAATAAAGCAATTCAAACTACAGCTTTAAATATACCAGACAAAGTCGAAGAAAAACAATGAAAAATGAGACATCATGTAAAAAATAAATTAAAAAAAAACTAAAAATAATGTTTAGACTTCAACTAACATCACTCCGTAAAGGATGTGCAAAACAACACTTGAAGAATATGATCATATACTACCGAAAGAAAATATACATGCGAACTGAACCACAAATTAATAGGATCGCCTCTTGCTTTCGCCTTCCTTTCTTCAAATTATCCTCAAGTTACCTAGAATCCGTTGGATCTCTTCTCAAGCCTTTTGATTTTCTCAAAACAATGATAATAAAAACAGCTCTATGCTTTAAACTAATAAAAGGCCATGGATCTAAAGGTTTACGAGGCTTTATGTAAAAGGATCTAAGATTTCAAAGTAGGTTTCTAAGCTTAAAATACTGATTTAGGGTTTCTACTATGGAGAATAACGAATCTGGACAAGATGAAGAAGGATAGGGGTGCTGGCCGGAAAACACAATGGTGATGATTGGAACATATGGTCGGAGTTTGCCGTAGCTCACCGGAGAAGAAGAAATTTGGCTAAGGGCATTGAAATTTAAGGATTTTGCTCTCTACTAGGGTATCTTTTTCCAAACGAAAATGACAGATTCTTTTTTTAATGAGAGAGTTGGTAACTCTATTTATAGGCATCTTCTTTATATTTCCACCCCCTTCAGTTGTCTAGTGGACACCCCATGCATATTTTACTTACTTATTTTGATTGCACAAGGGTGGTCCAGAAGAAAATGTTTAGTAAAAATTAAGGAAATTAGTTCAGGCCTTTTAGTTACTAAGGGACAACTCCTTTTCTGCAAATTACTCACGTTTCATTTCCCCCACGGCACTCCCTAGTCTGGATAATACACTCCCCTCTCCAACACTACTACTCTAACTACACTCGTCTTATTTGCCATTCCTCGTCGAACATTGACGAAATTTTACAGGGACCTACTTGGGATCCTAACCTACTCTAGGATAAATTTTTGGACTGTAGATTACTACATTGATAACATTGATAGGGTTTTTATTTAAACCAGGTTACTTGGGGTTCGGTCAAAATGGGTTGTCTACAGTATCCGGAACGACATTGTAGCAGAAGGCAACATAGTATCAGAAAGCAACATTGTATCTAAGGTATATCCGAGGCGACATTGTATCTGAAGCGACCTTGTATCCGACAACAAAGTAATACCTGAGGCTACATTGTATCCGACGCGACATTATATCTTCAGGCAACATAGTATCCGAAGAGACATTGTAGCCGAAGGGCAACATTGTATCAGAGGCGACTTTATATCCGAGGCAACATTGTATCAGGGATGACGTATCCGGGGCGACATTGTCCAAAGGCGACATAGTATCCGAAGCGACCTTGTATCCTTAAGCAAAATAATATCCAAGGCTACATTGTATCTGAGGCAACATTATATCCGAAGGCAACACAGTATCCGAAGCAACATTGTAGCCGAAGACAACATAGTCTCCGAGGCTGCATTGTATCCGAGCCAACAATGTATCCAAAGCGACATTGTAACCGACGGCAACATAGTATCTGAAGCGACCTTATATCCAAATGCAAAATAGTATCCGAGGCTACATTGTATCCGAGACGACATTATATCCGAAGGCAACATAGAATCCGAAGCAACATTGCAGCCGAAGCGCAACATTGTATCTTAGGCGACTTTATATCGAAGGCAACATTGTATCCGAGGCAACATTGTATCCGAAGGCAAAATAGCATCCGAAGGCGACCTTCTATCCAAAAGGAAAATATAATCCGACCGTACATTGTATCCGACACGACAACATCCGAAGGCAACATAATATCCGAAGCGACGTTATAGCCGAAGGCAACATAGTATCCTAGGCGACATTATATCAGAGGCAATATTGTGTCAGAGGCGACATTGTATCCGAAGGCGACATAGTATCCGAGGCGACCTTGTATCCGAAACCAAAATACTATCCGATGATACATTGTTTCCGAGGCGAAATTATATCCGAAGGGAACATAGTATACGAAGCGACATTGTAGCCGAAGGCAACATGGTATGCGAGGCTACATTGTATCCGAGGCGATTTATATCAGAGGAAACATTGTATCCGAGGTGACATTGTATCCAAAGGAGACATAGTATCCGAAGCGACCTTGTCTCCGAAAGCAAAATAATATCTGAGGCCACATTGTATCCGAAGGCGACATTATAACAGAAGGCAACATGGTATCCGAAATGACATTGTAGCCAAAGGCAACATAGTATCTGAGGCAACATTGTATCCGAGGCGACATTATAGCAGAAGGCAACATAGTATCCGAGGCTACATTGTATCCGAAGCAACTTTATATCTGAAGCAACATTGTATCTGAGGCGACATTGTATCCGAAGGCGACATCGTAGCCGAAGGGCGACATTCTACCTGAGGCGACCTTATATGCGAGATAACATTGTATCCGAGGCGACATTGTATCCGAAGGCGACATAGTATCTGAAGCGACCTTGTATCAGAAAGAAAATTAATATCCGACGCCACAATGTGTACGAGGCGACATTATATCAGAAGGCAACATAGTATCCGAAGCGACATTGTAGCCTAACGCAACATAGTATCCGAGGCTACATTGCATCCGAGGCGACTTTATATCCAAGGCAACATTATATCTGAGGCTACATTGTGAATGAAGGCAACATAGTATCCGAAGCAACGTTATATCCGAAAGCAAAATAGTATCCGAGGCAACATTATATCCGAAAGCAAGGTAGTATCCGAAGCAACATTGTAGCCGAAGGCAACAGAGTATCCGAGGTGACTTTATATCCGAGGCAACATTGTATCCAAGACGACATTGTATCCGTTGGCAGCATTGTATCCGAAGCGACCTTGTATCCAAAAGCGAAATAGTACCCGAGGCTATTGCGTCTGAGGCGACATCCGAAGGCAACATATTATCCGAAGAGACAATGTATCCGTTGGCAACATAGTATCCGAGGCTACATTGTATTCGATGCAACTTTATATCCAACGCAACATTATATCCGAGGCGACATTGTATCCGATGGCGACATTGTATCCGAAGCAATCTTGTATCCGGAAGCAAAATATTACCCGACGCTACATTGTATACGACGCAACATTATATCCGAAAGAAACATAGTATCCGAAGAGATATTGTAGCCGAAGGTCAACATTGTATTCGAGGCGAGTTTATATCCGAGGCAACATTGTAACTGGGGCGACATTGTATCCGAAGGTGACCTAGTATCATAACCGACCTTGTATCTGAAAGCAAAATAGTATCCGAGGGGATATTATATCCAAAGGCAACATAGTATCCGAAGCGGCATTGTAGCCAAAGACAGCATAGTATCCGAGCCAACATTGTATCCGAGCCAGCTTTATATCCGAGGCAACATTATATACGAAGGCAACATAGTCTCTAAAGCGACATTGTGGCCAAAGGCAACATAGTACCCAAGGCTACATTGTATCTGAGACGACATTATAGTCGAAGACAACATAGTATCCGACGCTACATTGCACCCGAGGCGACTTTATATCTGAGACAACATTATATCTGATGCGACATTGTATCCGAATGCGACATTGTAGCCGAAGGGCAACACTGTATCCGAAGCGACTTTATATGCGAGGTAACAATGTATCCGATGGGACATTGTATCCGAAGGCAACATACTATCCGAAGTAGCCTTGTATCTGAAAGCAAAATAGCAACCGATGCTACATTGTATCCGAGGTGACATTATATCTGAAGAAAATATAGTATCCGAAGCGACATTGTAGTCAAAGGCAACATAGTATCCCAGGCTACATTATATCCGAGGCGACTTTATATCCGAGGCAACATTGTATATCAGGCGACATTATCTCCGAAGGAAACATAGTATCTGAAGCGACATTGTATCCGAGGTGACTTAATATCCAAGGCAACATTGTATCCGAGGCGATGTTGTATTCAAAGGCGACATAGTATCCGAAGCGGCCATGTGTCCAAAAGCAAATTAATATGCGACGCTACATTGTACCCGAGGCGACATTGTACCCGAGGCGACATTATATCCCAAGGCAACATAGTATCCGAAGCGACATTATAGCCGAAGAAAACATAGTATCCGAGGTGACTTAATATCCGAGATAACATTGTATCCGAGGCGACATTGTATCCGAAGGAGACATAGTGTTCGAAGCGACCTTGTATCCGAAAGCAAAATAGTATCCGATGCTACATTGTATCCGAGGCGACATTATATCCGAAGGCAACATAGTATTCGAAGCAACATTGCAGCAACATAGTATCCGAAGCTACATTGTATCCGAGGCGACTTTATATCCGAGGCAACATTGTATCCGAGGCTACATTGTATATGAAGCAACATATCCGAAGCAACCTTGTATTCGAACGAAAAATATTATCCGGGGCGACCTTATATCCGAAAGCAACATAGTATCCGAAGCAACATTGTAGCCGAAGGCAACAACGTATCCGAGGCTACTTTAACGAGGCAACTTTATATCCGAGGCGACATTGTATTCGAGACGACATTGTATCCAATGGCAACATTATATTCGAAGCGACCTTGTATCCAATGGCAACATTATATCCGAAGCGACCTTGTATCCGAAAGCAAAATATTACGTGAGGCGACATTGTTTCTGAGGCGACATATCCGAACGCAACATAGTATCCGAAGAGACATTGTAGCCGAAGGGCAACATTGTATCAGAGGCGACTTTATATCCGAGGAGACATTGTAGCTGAAGAGCAACATTGTATCAAAGACGACTTTATATCCGAGGTAACGTATTTGGGGCGACTTGTATCCGAAGGCAACATAGTATCGGAACCGACCTTGTATCCGAACGGAACATAGTATTCGAGGCTACATTGTATCCGAGATAACTTTATATTCAAAGCAACATTGTATCCGAGGCAACATTGTATCCGACACCGACATAGTATCCGAAGAGACCTTGTATCTGAAAGCAAAATAGTATTCGAGGCTACATTGTATCCGAGAAGACATTATATCCAAACACAACATAGTATCTGAAATGACAATGAAGCTAAAGGGCAACATTGTATCCGAGGCGACATTATAACTGAGGCAACATTGTATCCTGGGCGCCATTGTATCTGGGCGACATTGTATCTGAAGGCGATATAGCATCCGAAGGCGACCTTCTATCCAGAAGCAAAATAGTATCCAAGGCTACATGGTATCCGAGGCGACATTTTATATCCGAAGGCAACATAGTATCTGTAGTGACATTGTAGGCGAAGGCATAATAGTATCTGAGCCTACATTGTATCCGAGGCCACTTTATATCCGAGACAACAATGTATCCGAGGCAACATTGCATATGAAGGCGACATAGTATCCGAAGCGACCTTGTATCCGAAAGCAAAATAGTATCTGAGGCTACATTGTATCCAAGGCGACGTTATATCTGAAGGCAACATAGTATCTGAGGCTACATTGTTCCGACGCAACTTTATATCTGAGGCAACATCGTATCCGAGGCGACATTGTATCCGAAGCAATCTTGTATCCGGAAGCAAAATTTTACCCGAGGCTACATTGTATCCGAGGCGACATTATATCCAAAAGAAACAAAGTATCCGAAGAGACATTGTAGCCGAAAGGCAACATTGTATCTGGGGCGACATTGTGTCCGAAGGCGACATAGTATCAGAAGCGACCTTGTATCTGATAGCAAAATAGTATCCGAAGCGACATTATATCCAAAGGCAACATAGTATCCGAAGCGACATTGTAGCCGAAGAATACATAGTATCCGAGCTTACATTGTATCCGAGGCAACTTTATATCCTACGCAACATTGTATACGATGCGACATTATATCCGAAGACAACATAGTATCTAATGCGACAATGTAGCCGAAGGCAACATAGTACCCGAGGTTACATTGTAACTGAGGCGACATTATAGTCGAAGGCAACATAGAATTCGTGGCTACATTCTATCCGAGGCGACTTTATACCCAAGGCAACATTATATCTGAGGTGACATTGTATCCAAAGGCGACATCGTATCCGAAGGGTAAAACTGTATCCGAGGCGATTTTATATGCGAGGTAACATTGTATCCGACGCGACATTATATCTGAAGGCAACATAGTATCTGAAGCGGCCCTGTATCCAAAAGCAAAATAGTATCCGATGCTATATTGTATCCGAGGTGACATTATATCCGAAGGCAACATTGTGTCTGAAGCGACATTGTAGCGAAGGCAACATAGAATCTGAGGCTACATTGTATCCGACGCGACTTTATATCCGAGCAACATTGTATCCGACGCGACTTTATATCCGAAGCAACCTTGTATCCGAAAGCAAAAAAGTATTCGAGGCGATATTATATCCGTAAGGGACATAGTATCCGAAGCAACATTGTAGCCGAAGGCAACATATTATCCGAGGCTACATTGTATCCGAGGGGACTTTATATCCGAGGCAACATTGTATCCGAGCCGACAGTGTATCCGATGGCCACATTGTATCCGAAAGCAATACAGTACCCGAAGCTACATTGTATCCGAGGCGACATTATATCCGAAGGGAACATAGTATCTGCAGAGACATTGTAGCCGAAGGGCAACATTATATCTGAGGCGACTTTATATCCGAGGCAACATTGTATCCGGAGCGACTTTATATCCGAAAGCGACATAGTATCCGGGGCAACATTGTATCCGAAGGCGAAATTGTATCCAAGGCAACATTATCTCTGGGGCGACCTTGTATCCGAAAGTGACCTTGTATCCGAAAGGAAATTAGTATCCGAGGCTAAATTGTATCTGAGGCGACATTATATTGGAAGGCAACATAGTATCCGAAGCGACATTGAAGCCGAAGACAACATAGTACCCGACACTACATTATATCTGAGGCGACTTTATATTCAAAGAAACATTGTATCCGAGGCGACATAGTATCCTAAACGACCTTATATCCGAAAGCAAAATAGTATCTGAGGTTACATTGTATCCGAGGCGATAAATATCTGAAGGCAACATAGTATTCGAAGCGATATTGTAGGTTAAAGGCAACATTGTACCCGAGGCGACTTTATAACAGAGGCAACATTGTATTTGAAGGCGACCGCATCTGATGGCGACCATCTATCCAGAAGCAAAATAGTATCTGAAGCTACATTGTATCCGAGGAGACATTATATCCATAGGAAACATAGTATCCGTAACGACATTATAGCCGAAGACAACATAGTACCCGGGGATACATTGTATCCGATGCGACTTTATATCAGAAGCAACATTGTATACGACGCGACACTATATCCGAAGGCAACATAGTATCTGAAGCGACATTGTAGCCAAAGGCAACATAGGATCTGAGGCTACATTGTATCCTATGCAACTTTATATTCGAGCCAACATTGTATCCGAGGCGACATTGTATCCCAAGCGACATTGAAGCCGAAGGGCAACATTGTATTCGAGGTGACTATATATCCTAGGCAACATTGTATCCCAGGCGATATTGTATGCGAAGGCGACATAATATCCGAAACGACCTTATATCCGAAAGCAATATAGTATCAGATGCTACACTGTATCCGAGGCGACATTATATCTGAAACCAGCATATTATCCGAAGCGACATTGTAGCCAAAGACAACATAGTATCCGAGGATACATTGTATTCGAGGCGACCTTATATCAGAGGCAACATTGTATCCGACGAGACATTGTATCCGAAGGCGACATAATATCCGAAGCGACCTTGTACCCGAAAGCAAAATAGTATTGAAGGATACATTGTATCCGAGGCGATATTATATTCGAAGGCAACATAGTATCTGAAGCGACATTGTAGCCGAAGGCAACAGTATCCGAGGCTACATTGTATCCGATGCGACTTTATATCCGACGAACATTGTATCCAAGGCGAAATTGTATCCGATGGCGACATTGTATCCGTAGCGACCTTGTATCCGAAAGCAAAATATTACCCGAGGCTACATTCTATCCAAGGCGACATTATATGCGAAGGCAATATAGTATCTGAAGAGACATTTGAGCCGAAGGGCAACATTGTATCCGAGGCGACTTTATATCCGAGGCAACAATGTATTCAAGGCGACATTGTATCCGAAGAGGACATTATATCCGAAAGCGACCTTGTATCCGAAAGCAAAATAGTATTCGAGGCTACATTATATCCGAGGGGACATTATATCCGAACGCAACATAGTACCTGAAACGACATTGCAGCCGAAGGCCAACATTGTATCCGAGGCAACTTCATAACCGAGGCAACATTGTATCCGGGGCGACATTGTATCTGAAGGCGACATAGTATCCAAGGCTACAATATAAGCGAGCCGACATTATATATCTGAAGGCAACATAGTATCCGAAACGACATTCTAGGCGAAGGCAACATAGTATCCGAGGCTACATTGTATTCGAGGCCACTTTATATCTGAGGCAACATTGTATCCGAGGCAACATTATATATGAAGGCGACATAGTATCCGAAGCGACCTTGTATCCGAAAGCAAAATAGTATCCGAGGCTATATTGTATCCGATGCGACATTGTATCTGAAGGCAACATAGTATCCAAAGCGACATTGTAGCCTAAGGAAACATAGTATCCGAGGCGACATTCAATCACACGCAACTTTATATCCGAGGCAACATTCTATCCGAGGTGACATTGTATCCGATGGAGATATTATATCCGAAGCAATCTTGTATCCGGAACCAAAATATTACCCGAGGCTACATTATATCCGAGGCGACATTATATCTGAAGGAAACATAATATCAGAAGAGACATTGTAGCAGAAGGCAAACATTGTATCCGATGCGAGTTTATATCCGAGGCAACAATGTATCTGGGGCGACATTGTATCTGGAGGAGACATAGTATCAGAAGTGACCTTGTATCTGAAAGCAAAATAGTATCCGAGACGACATTATATCCAAAGGCAACATAGAATCCGAAGGGACATTGTAGCAGAAGACAACATACATACATTGTATTCGAGGCAACATTGTATACGAGGCGACATTAAATCCGAAGGCAACATTGTATACGAGGCGACATTATATATTCGAAGGCAACATAGTATCCGATGCTACATTGTATTCGAGGCGACATTATATCGAAAGAAAACATAGTATCCGAAGCGACATTGTAGCCAAAGGCAACATAGTATTCCAGGCTACATTGTATCCGAGGCGACTTTATATCCGAGGCAACATTGTATACAAGGCGACATTATATTTGAAGGCGACATTATTTCCGAAGGCGACGTAGTGTCTGAAGTGACATTGTATCCGAGGCGACTTAATATCCAAGGCAACATTGTATTTGAGGCGACGTTGTACCCGAAGGCGACACTATCCGAAGCGGCCTTGTATCCAAAAGTAAATTAATATCCGACGCTACATTGTATACGAGGCGACATTATATCTTAAGCCAACATAGTATCCGAAGCGACATTGCAGCCATAGGCAACAAAGTATCTGACGCTACTTTGTATCTGAGGCGACTTTATATCCGAGGCAACATTGTATTCGAGACGACATTGTATCCGATGTCAATATTGTATCCAAAGCGACCTTGTATCCGAAAGCAAAATATTACCTGAGGCTACATTGTATCCGAGGTGACATATCCAAAGGCAACATAGTATCCGAAGAGACATTATAGCTGAAGGGCAACATTGTATTTGAGGCGACTTTATATCAGTGGAGACATTGTAGCCGAAGGGCAACATTGTATCAGAGGCGATTTTATATCCGGGGTAACATTATATTTGGGGCGACATTGTATCCGAAGGCGACATAATATGGAAGCGACCTTGTATCCGAGAGGAAAAATAGTATCCGAGGCTACATTTAACCCGAGGCGACATTATATACAAAGGCAACATAGTATCTGAAGCGACATTATATCCGAAGAGAACATACTATCCGAGGCTACATTGTATCTTATATAACTTTATATTCAAAGAAACATTATATCTGAGGCGACATTGTATCCGACGCCGACATAGTATCCGAAGAGACCTTGTATCTGAAAGCAAAATAGTATTCAAGGCTACATTGTAACCGAGGCGACATTATATGCTAACGCAACTTAGTATCCGAAACGACATTGCAGCCGAAGGGCAACATTGTATCCGAGGCGACTTTATAACCGAAACATCGTATCCTGAGCGACATTGTATCTGAAGATGACATAGTATCCGAAGGCGACCTTCTGATTAAGAAGCAACATAGTATCCAAGGCCACATTGTATCTGATGCAACATTATATATCCGACGGCAACATAGTTTCCGAAGCGACATTACAGGCGAAAGGAACATAGTATCCAAGGCCATGGTTTTAAATTTCGGACCAAAAATTTGGATGTCGATGGGGACAAAAAGAAATTCTGAATTCCACCAGTTACCAAATTTTGGAATTTCGGTCTGAAATTTGAGAAATTTCGGGATTTTCTGCATTTTTTAAATAATAAAAAAATTGCTACAAAATTTCAGTCCGAAATTTCAAAATTTCAAACCCAAATTTTGACGCTTAATACCAAATTTAGGATTTCGCCGAAATTTCGGTTTTCTGTGGGGTCCGAAATGGTTACCGAAACCGAAACTTTAAACAATGTCCAAGGCTACAATGTATCCAAGGCCACTTTATATCCGAGGCAACATTGTATCCGAGACAATATTGTATATGAATGCGACATAGTATCCGAAGCGATCTTGTATCCGAAAGCAAAATAGTATCCGAGGCTACAATGTATCCGAGGCCACATTATATTTGAAGGCAACATCGTATCAGAAGCAACATTGTAGCCTAAGGCAACATAGTATCCGAGGCGACATTGTATCCTACGCAACTTTATACCTGAGGCAACATTGTCTCCGATGGCGAAATTGATTCCGAAGCAATCTCGTATCCGGAAGCAAAATATTACCCGAGGCCACATTGTACCCAAGGCCACATTATATCCGAAAGAAACATAGTATCCGAGGAGACATTGTATCTGAGGCGAGTTTATATCTGAGGCAACATTGTATCTGGGGCGACATTGTATCCGAAGGCGACATAGTATCAAAAGCAACCTTGTATCTGAAAGCAAAATAATATCCGAGGCGACACTGTATCCGTAGCGACCTTGTATCCGAAAGCAAAATATTACCCGAGGCTACATTCTATCCAAGGCGACATTATATGCGAAGGCAATATAGTATCCGAAGAGACATTTGAGCTGAAGGGCAACATTGTATCCGAGACGACTTTATATCCGAGACAACAGTGTATCCGAGGCGACATTGTATCCGAAGACGACAATGTATCCGAAAGCGACCTTGTATCTGAAAGCAAAATAGTATTCGAGGTTACATTGTATCTGAGGGGACATTATATCCGAACGCAACATAGTACTTGAAACGACATTGCAGCCGAAGGCCAACATTGTATCCGAGGCGACTTTATAACCGAGGCAACATTGTATCCGGGGGGACATTGTATCTGAAGGCGACATAGCATCCGAAGGTGACGTTCTATCCAGAAGCAAAATAGTATCCAAGGCTACATTATAAGCGAGCCGACATTATATATCTGAAGGCAACATTGTATCCGAAATGACATTCTAGGCGAAGGCAACATAGTATCCGATGCTACATTGTATCCGAGGCCACATTATATCCGAGGCAACATTGTATCCGAGGCAACATTATATATGAAGGCAACATAGTATCCGAAGCAACCTTGTATCCGAAAGCAAAATAGTATCCGATGCTACATTGTATCCGATGCGACATTATATCTGAAGGCAACATAGTATCCGAAGCGACATTGTAGCCTAAGGTAACATAGTATCCGAGGCTACATTCTATCCCACACAACTTTATATCTGAGGCAACATTGTATCCGAGGTGACATTGTATCCGATGGCGACATTATATCCGAAGCAATCTTGTATCCGGAAGCAAAATATTACCCGAGGCTACATTGTATCCGAGGCGACATTAAATCCCAAGGAAACATAGTATCAGAAGAGACATTGTAGCAGAAGGCCAACATTGTATCCAAGCCGAGTTTATATCCGCGGCAACAATGTATCTAGGGCGACATTGTATCTGAAGGCGACATAGTATCAGAAGTGACCTTCTATCTGAAAGCAAAATAGTATCCGAGACGACATTATATTCAAAGACAACATAGTATCCGAAGCGACATTGTAGCCGAAGACAACATAGTATCCGAGCCTACATTGTATCTGAGGCAACATTGTATACGAGGCGACATTATATCCGATGGCAACATTGTATACTAGGCGACATTATATCCAAAGGCAACATAGTATCTGATGCTACATTGTATCCGAGGCGACATTATATCCGAAGAAAACATAGTATCCGAAGCGACATTGTAGCCGAAGGCAACATAGTATCTCAGGCAACATTGTATTCGAGGCGACTTTATACCCGAGGCAACATTGTATACAAGGCGACATTATTTCCGAAGGCAACATAGTGTCTGAAGCGACATTGTATCCGAGGCGACTTAATATCCGAGGCAACATTGTATCTGAGGCGACGTTGTATCCGAAGGCGGCCTTGTTGTATCCAAAAGCAAATTAATATCCGACACTACATTGTATACGAGGCGACATTATATCTTAAGGGAACATAGTATCCGAAACGACATTGCAGCCTAAGGCAACATAGTATCCGAGGCTACAATGTATCCCATGCGACTTAATATCCGAGGCAACATTGTATCCGAGGCTACATTGTATATGAAGGCAACATATAATCCATAGCAACCTTGTATCCGAACGGAAAATAGTATACGAGGCGACATTATATCCGAAAGCAACATAGTATCCGAAGCAATATTGAAGCCGAAGGCAACAGAGTATCCGACGCTACTTTGTATCCGAGGCGAATTTACATCCGAGGCAACATTTTATCCGAGATGACATTGTATCCGATGACAACATTGTATCCAAATCGACCTTGTATCCAAAAGCAAAATATTACCCGAGGCTATATTGTATCCGAGGTGACAAATCCGAAGGCAACATAGTATCCGAAGAGACAATGTAGCCGAAAGGCAACATTGTATTTGAGGCGACTTTATATCCGTGGAGACATTGTAGCCGAAGGGCAACATTGTATCAGAGGCGACTTTATATCCGGGGTAACATTGTATTTGGGGCGACATTGTATCCGAAGGCGACATAGTATGGAAGCGACCTTGTATCCGAGGCAACATTATATCCGAGGCGACATTATATCCGAGGCGACATTATATCCGAAGGCAACATAGTTTATGAAGCGACATTATATCCAAAGAGAACATAGTATCCGAGGCTACATTATATCCGAGATAACTTTATATTCAAAGCAACATTGTATCTGAGGCGACATTGTATCCGACAGCAACATAGTATCCGAAGGGACCTTGTATCTGAAAGCAAAATAGTATTTGAGGCTACATTGTATCCGAGGCGACATTATATCCTAACGCAACTTAGTATCCGAAACGACATTGCAGCATAAGGGCAACATTGTATCCGAGGCGACTTTATAACCGAGGCAACATCGTATCCTGGGCGACATTGTATCTGAAGATGACAGTGTATCTGAAGGCGATCGTCTATTCAGAAGCAACATAGTAGCCAAGGCCACATTGTATCCGATGCGACATTATATATCTCAAGGCAACAAAGTTTCCGAAGCGACATTGCAGGCGAAGGCAACATTGTATCCAAGGCCATGGTTTTAAATTTCGACCGAAATCCGAAATTTCGGACCGAAAATTCAGATTTTTGTAGGGACAAAAATCGAAATTCCGAATTTTGCCAGTTACCAAATTTCGCAATTTCGGTCCGAAATTTTGGAAATTTCGGGAATTTCGGATTGAGATTTCGTTTTACTGCCATTTTTTTAATTAAAAAAAATTGCTACAAAATTTCAATCCGAAATTTCGAAATTTCAAATACCAAATTTAGGATTTCGACGAAATTTTGGTTTTCTGTGGGGTCGGAAACGGTTACCGAAATCAAAATTTTAAACAATGTCCAAGGCTACAATGTATCCGAGGCCACTCTATATCCGAGGCAACATTGTATATGAAGGCGACATAGTATCCGAAGTGACCTTGTATCCGAAAGCAAAATAGTATCCGAGGCTACAATGTATCTGAGGCGACATTATATCTGAAGGCAACATAGTATCATAAGCGACATTGTAGCCTAAGGCAACATAGTATCCGAGGCTACATTGTATCCTACGCAACTTTATATCCGAGGCAAGATTGTATCCGAGCCGACATTGTCTCCGATGGCGACATTGTATCCGAATCAATCTCGTATCCGGAAGCAAAATATTACTCGAGGCCACATGGTACCCGAGGCCACATTATATCCGAAAGAAACATAGTATCCGAAGAGACATTGTAGCAGAAGGGCAAGGGCAACATTGTATCCGAGGCGAGTTTATTTCCGAGGCAACATTGTATCTGGGACGACATTGTATCCGAAGGCGACATAGTATCAGAAATAACCTTGTATTTGAAAGCAAAATAATATCCGGGCTACATTGTATCTAATGCGACATTATATCCAAAGGCAACATAGTATCTGAAGTGACATTGTAGCCAAAGACAACATAGTATCCGAGCCTACATTGTATCCGAGGTAACTTTATATCCGAGGCAACATTGTATATGAGGCGACATTATATCCGAAGGCAACATAGTATCTAAAGCGACATTGTAGCCGAAGGCAACATATTACCCGAGCGTACATTGTATCTGAGGCGACATTATAGTCGAAGGCAACATAGTATCCGAGGCGACTTTATTCCCTAGGCAACATTATATCTGAGGCGACATTGTATCCGAAGGCGACATTGTAGTCGAAGCGGCATGGTATCCGAAAGAAAAAATAGTATCCGATGCTACATTTTATTCGAGGCGACATTATATCCGAAAGCAGCATATTATCCGAAGCGACATTGTAGCCAAAGGCAACATTACTCCAGGATACATTGTATCCGAGGCAACATTGTATCCGACGAGACATTGTATCTGAAGGCGACATAATATCCGATATTGTATGCGAAAGCAATATATTGTTCGATATTGTATGCGAAGGCGACATAATATCCGAAACGACCTTATATCCGAAAGCAATATAGTATCAGATGCTACACTATATTTGAGGCTACATTATATCCGAAAGCAGCATATTATCCGAAGCGACACTGTAGCCAAAGGCAACATAGTATCCAAGGATACATTGTATCCGAGGCGACCTTATATCCGAGGCAACATTGTATCCGACGAGACATTGTATCCGAAGGCGCCATAATATCCGATATTGTATGCGAAAGCAATATATTATCCGATATTGTATGCGAAGGCGACATAATATCCGAAAGCAATATAGTATCAGATGCTACACTGTATCCGAGGCAACATTATATCCGAAAGCAGCATATTATTCGAAGCGACATTGTAGCCAAAGGTAACATAGTATCCGAGGATACATAGTATCCGAGGCGACCTTATATCCGAGGCAACATTGTATCCGACGAGACATTGTATCCGACGAGACATTGTATCCGAAGCGACCATGTATCCGAAAGCAAAATAGTATTGAAGGATACATTGTATCCAAGCGACATTATATTTGAAGGCAACATAGTATCTGAAGAGACATTGTAGCCGAAGGCAATAGTATCTGAGACTACATTATATCTGATGCGACTTTATATCTGAGGGAACATTATATCCAAGGATAAATTGTATCCGATGGTGACATTGTATCCATAGCGACCTAGTATCCGAAAGCAAAATATTACCCGAGGCTACATTCTATCCAAGGCGACATTATATGCGAAGGCAATATAGTTTCCGAAGAGACATTTGAGCAGAAGGGCAACATTGTATCCGAGGCGACTTTATATCCGAGGCAACAATGTATCCCGAGGCGACATTGTATCCGAAGATGACATTGTATCCGAAAGCGACTGTAAGCCCAATGGTTTCCACCTTGGCATTCCCATTTTTTTTTATGATTCCAATACACAAGTGATTTATGATCACTAATGTGTTTGATTGTCTAAGTTGTAGATCACATTGGTGCTAAGACAACATTGCTTGGATTGAGGCCAAGAAGATCTCATTGGACCACATCATGAAGGCCAAAGACATCGAAGTCCAAGACAAATGAAGACTTGAAGAATCCATTGAAGATCAAAGTTATATTAGATTGTATTTAGATCCAATCCTAGTTTAGGATTTTGAAAGGCATAATTAAGCAAATAAATACACACCCTAAATATATAAGTGATTGTCTTTGTGGAGTTCCAACACCTTGGAACCCTCATAGCAATCCCAACTTGGTGTTAAGTTGGAAGCCTAAAAACAAGAAATGAAAATCTGCATGAAATAGGCTTCTCGGAACTCCGAGAAATATTCTCAGAACTCCGAGAAATGGTCCAGTAGACTTTTTTCCAACTTCTGTTTGTATTCCCGGAACTCCGAGATTTTTTCTCGGAACTCCGAGAACACTACAACGGTCAGATTTTTAGCCATTGCGATTTTTCCTGGAATTACAACAATTCCATTGAATGGTCATATTTGGTTTTTCCTATATATATGGGCATTTCAAAACATTCAAACAATCAATCCTAACACTCTAAATCTTCATTTGAACATCCAAAGAGTGAATCAAACTTGATTATGCCTCTCATCCTCTAAAGCTTAGGATTTGGATCATAGGCGAAATTTGTACATCCTCTACAATTCTTGTAAACCCTTGTGAGGGATTTTTTGTTCTTTCTTTCATATCAAGAACTTTGTATCGGGCAAGTGTTCGGAGAAGCGTAGCCCACTCTCCGTGGTGAAGATTGCCACCAAGGTTAAAGGTAATCGGAATTTGTAATTGGCACCGATCTTCGCCGAAGTTAAGAAGATCACATAGTGAAGCCATCAACAGGTTTGGTTGGTGGAGTGGAGTAGGCCTCGCATTTGGAGGACCGAACCACTTTAAATCTCGGGTGCAATCTCTCTTACTCTTGCTCTTTATTTGCATTTGCACTTTAGATTTAACTTGTGTGCTTGAATTCTAGTGTTGATCTCTTAATTTCCAAAATTGGGTTTGAGTTTTCAAATTAGAAACCTAATTCTTCCCTCCTCATTTGTTGCCAATTCGGGACCACCCTTGGAATTTCACTGGCCTTGTATCCAAAAGAAAAATAGTATTTGAGGCTACATTGTATCCGAGGGGACATTATATCCGAACGCAACATAGTACCTGAAACGACATTGCAGCCGAAGGCAAACATTGTATCCGAGGCGACTTTATAACCGAGGCAACATTGGATCCAGGGTGACATTGTATCTGAAGGCGACATAGCATCTGAAGGCGACCTTCTATCCAGAAGCAAAATAGTATCCAATGCTACATTATAAGCGAGGCGACATTATATATCCGAAGGCAACATAGTATCCGAAACGACATTCTAGGCGAAGGCAACATAGTATCTGAGGCCACATTGTATCCGAGGCCACTTTATATCTGAGGCAACATTGTATCCGAGACAACATTATATATGAAGGCAACATAGTATCCGAAGCGACCTTGTATCCGAAAGCAAAATAGTATCCGAGGCTACAATGTACCCGTTGCAACATTATATCTGAAGGCAACATAGTATCCGAAGCGACATTGTAGCCTAAGGTAACATAGTATCCGAGGCTACATTCAATCACACGCAACTTTATATCCGAGGCAACATTGTATCCGAGGTGACATTGTATCCGATGGCGACATTATATCCGAAGCAATCTTGTATCCGGAAGCAAAATATTACCCGAGGCTACATTATATCAGAGGCGACATTATATCCGAAGGAAACATAGTATCAGAAGAGACATTGTATCCGAGGCGAGTTTATATCCAAGGCAACAATGTATCTGGGGCGACATTGTATCTGAAGGCGACATAGTATCAGAAGTGACCTTCTATCTGAAAGCAAAATAGCATCCGAGACGACATTATAGCCAAAGGCAACATAGTATCCGAAGCGACATTGTAGTCGAAGGCAACATAGTATACAAGCCTACATTGTATCCGAGGCAACATTGTACACGAGGCGACATTATATTCGAAGGCGACATTGTATACGAGGCGACATTATATCCGAAGGCAACATAATATCTGATGCTACATTGTATCCGAGGCGACATTATATCCAAAGAAAACATAGTATCCGAGGCGACATTGTAGCCAAAGGCAACATAGTATCTCAGGCTACATTGTATCCGAGGCGACTTTATATCCGATGCAATATTGTATACAAAGCGACATTATATTTGAAGGCGAGGTTATTTTCGAAGGCAACATAGTGTCTGAAGCGATATTGTATCCGAGGCGACTTAATATCCGAGGCAACATTGTATCCGAGGCGACGTTGTATCCGAAGGCGACAGTATCCGAAGCGGCCTTGTATCCAAAAGCAAATTAATATCCGACGGTACATTGTATACGAGGCGACATTATATCTTAAGGCAACATAGTATCCGAAGGGACACTGCAGCCGAAGGCAACATAGTATCCGAGGCGACTTTATATCCGAAGCAACATTGTATCTGAGGCTACATTGTTTATGAAGGCAACATATAATCCATAGCAACCTTGTATTCGAACGGAAAATAGTATCTGAGGCAACATTATATCCGAAAGCAACATTGTAGCATAAGGCAACCGAGTATCCGACTCTACTTTGTATCCAAGGCTACTTTATATCCTAGGCAACATTGTATCCGAGACGACATTGTATCCGATGGCAACATTATATCCAAAGCGACCTTCTATCCGAAAGCAAAATATTACCCGAGGCTACATTGTATCCAAGGTGACATATTCGAAGAGACATTATAGCCGAAGGGCAACATTGTATTTGAGGCGACTTTATATACGTGGAGACATTGTAGCCGAAGGGCAACATTGTATCAGAGGCGACTTTATATGCGGGGTAACATTGTATTTGGGGTGACATTGTATCCGAAGGCGAAATAAATTGGAAGCGACCTTGTATCCGAAAGGAAAATAGTATCCGAGGCTACATTGTATCCGAGGCGACATTATATCTGAAGGCAACATAGTATCTGAAGCGACATTATATCATAAGAGAACATCGTATCCGAGGCTTCATTGTATCCGAGATAAGTTTATATTCAAAGCAACATTGTATCCGAGGCGACATTGTATCCGACGGCGACATAGCATCCGAAGAGACCTTGTATCTGAAAGCAAAATAGTATTCAAGGGTACATTGTATCCGAGGCGACATTATATCCTAATGCAACTTAGTATCCGAAACGACATTGCAGCCGAAGGGCAACATTGTATCCGAGGAGACTTTATAACCGAAACAACATCGTATCCTGGGCGACATTGTATCTGAAGATGACATAGTATCCAAAGGCGACCTTCTATTCAGAAGCAACATAGTATCCGATGCGACATTATATATCTGAAGGCAACATAGTTTCCGAAGCGACATTGCAGGGGAAGGCAACATAGTATCCAAGGCCATGGTTTTAAATTTCGACAGAAATCCAAAATTTCGGACCTAAAATTCTGATGTCGGTGGGGACAAAAACCGAAATTCCGATTGGTCGTCAATCTGCACACTGAAAAAGGAAGGTGGTCTTGGTTTGCAAAGAATCAGAGATATAAATAATTTTATAAAGCTGCTAAACTAAAACAACAATGGAACCTTAACCATGGCAAAGGTTCTTTCTGGGCTAAATGATTCGACCTCAAGTACCTTAGAGGAAGAAACTTCGGGGTTTCAAATGTCCTTCAAATGCCTCTTGGGGAGCGAGAATTGCTTTCATGCCAGAGAAATTGCTAAACCCTTCATCTGCTATATTCTAGGAGATGGGAAAGGAATTGATTTTTGGACCCAACCATGGCATCCTAACGGACCTATGCTCATTCAATACCCCGAAGGGAAGCATCTCACAGCTTTATCTCCCAACACCTCAGTTCATCAAATTTTTCAGGTTGGCCAATGGGACCCTATCATGCTTCAAAGACTTCCGATGATACATCAAATCCTTCAAAAGGCTCTCCATGATGCAAGAGAGAGAATGAAATCATTTGGAAGAACGCCTCTGATGGAAAATTCACCATTAAAAGTGCCTGGGAAGCTATTCGAAATCACCATCCAGTTGTCCAATGGGCCCCCTCTGTGTGGTTTAAACGGCACATTCCCAATATGAGTTTCACTGCGTGGCTAGCCTTCCAAAATAAGAATAAGCTAAGTACCAGAGACAAGCTTCTATTCCTTGGCCCTCACCGAGAATCGAAATGCCCCCTCTGTAATTCTGATCTTCAAAATATAAACCATCTCTTTTTTAGATGTTCGTACTCAGTGATTGATTTATTAAATAACCGCAAGTGCACGGATCGTGTAAATACGGGTCGAACTCAGGGAAGAGAAATCTAGTTGTCAATCCTATTCTTGTACCGATTAAAATACTAGCTATGATATAATGTTGCCTGGAATGGACTCAGGATTTCCGTGGACTTGACCTCGGAGCCAACACTATATATAAGCGTATATTCTAATCAATCTAAGAATCAAATTTAACTAAGATCTTTTTGATTTAAAATCCTAATTTAGGCAAAGTGTACCAAGGTTCTAATGATCTCTTTTAACTACTTATCTAATTTAATTAGAAAACCAAAATTCTAAGGGCCTAAGTTAATTGAAAAATTACAAAAGTAATTTGGAATAGTGTAAAAACCTTAATTCAATATAAAAGATTACTTATTGTTAGAATCCACCATGGGTTTGGATTAGATTGATTAATTCAAACAACTCTTGAATTGGGTTGAAAATTCGATTAACTAGTCAATAAGGAATAAGGTCAAAGGGATGTCATTCCTTATAAGTAATTAATCAAATCCACTCTCCAATTTACATTGATTATATTTGTTAATCAACAATCATTCATACGAAAGGGGAAAGCCAATGGCATGAATGATTGGGATTTTCCAAACACAAAAATCCTACACAAATTTTCAATTGAGTAGATTGAATTAATTATAAATATTTCTCCTTCCCCATGGCTTCAACTAAACTCTAAGTAATTAGGATTTAGTTATTCATGAAGAAGTAAAAAAATAAAATAAAAGAGATAGATGGGAGAAGAATTGCCATATAGAACTTGAAAGGAAATGAAACAAAAGCAAATTACTTCTTCACTAACTTGAATTGAAACAAAATTACATCAAATTAAACTTAAAATAAATAACAAAAATTAAATAGAACTTAGTCTTTTTCTCCTCCAACTTTGGCCAAATCCTCATCTTCAAGCTTTAGTGTCACCTTGGATTGAACGGTGGATGATTGATCCTTGGTTGAGAGTAGAAAAGAAAAAAAAAACATGAAAAAGAGCAAGAGAGAATAAGAAAACCTAAGAGAGAGAGAGAGCTTGAGAGTGGTAGAGAAGTAGAGAGAATGGAGAATGTCTTCTTCACTATAATATGTAGCTTTCATCCCCTTCTATTTTCATCTCCAAGAAAAGACACAATCTTGGCATCTTTTTGTATATTTGGAAGCCACCACCTTTCCTTGGCAATTTTTGAAATTCCACCTTTTGTTTATAATGCAAACTTCTTATTTTATTTTCTCACAATTTAAGCTTCTTGGCACTCCCTTTTGGGCCTTTGGCAAATTTTTGTTGACTTTTTCTACTCTTCTTGCTCTTACGTGGGAATTGGTGCTATTTTGCTACAAGACAAAATAGCATGATTATGCATTTATTAGAAACCATATAAAATCTCATATAAATAGGGAATGAATTTTAGCAAATGTAAGTGGGTCCCACATAATTGTATATATATAAATTATATGCAATTTAGAAAATACCCTTTTCTTATACAAAACGTCACCCACTTGTAAAATATGACTTGTTGCCATTAAAAGTCAAACTTCTATAAAAGAAAAACCCTTGTTGGATTTCCCATGCACATGCATATGTATGCTTTTTTTTTTATCATCATCCACCCCCTGCAAATATAGAAATAACAAGACGACGAAATTGCTTTCCACAACAGTGCTTTCCAAAAACCCAAGTGGGTCCCAAATCACATAAGACAATCTCTATTTTGGTTCAAAAATTCCCAACATGGCTACGGCTTTGCCTATTTTGAAATCAGCCATGATGTCATGCTCATCTCAACGGTTCAGATTATCCCATGGGTTGCAATATTTAGAAATAGTGAGAGCAAGTGCAAGTAGGTGAAATAGAAATTACTATTTCATGCAAAAACGTGTACAAAATCATGAATAGAGAGGGTCACTGCAAAAGAACACCATCCTCTTTCCATGAAGTATTGCACAATAACACTTAAACCCATTCCCATGTGATGTTCCAAACGATCCAATTATTGGGTTGATCTAAATCGTTCAATATTGATGGATATATTGGCATATAAATTACTTACACCCCTAAACCATCCTTGTAAGTTGATCTAAGCCGTTCAAACATTAGTGATAAAAACCAACTATAGGGGTCACTTGTTCACTAATCCAAACTGTCCAATTTGTGAGCCCTGATGACCATGGCCCAAACCATTTCTATTGGATGATCTAAACTGTTCATTTCATAGGCTTTAGCTCTATTTTCCGTAAAAATCCGAAGTAGCCATGAAATACCAAAAATAATAAAGTACCTTAGTAGTACCGCTTTAAATAACAAAAATGCATGCTTTTTCTACCTACAATTCACACATAAATGTGCTCATCACTCAGCTTGGGTCTGGAGATCCGTCTTATGGAGATTCTCTCACAGGCGACAGCCCCTAAAATCCATTATGGAAGAAGAATGGATTAGAATGAGGCATTAAGGCTCAACTCAGTTTTGTAAGACAATGAAAATCCCTCTCACTGCCTCCATTCACTGTATTTGGATGGAGAGAAACAAAAGAGCCCATGGGCCGGAGACACAAGAAGCAGATTTTAAAAGAAATAATTGACGCCGTTAGGTCTAGATGTATCTTCCTCAAGCTTGATAGCATCATATCCACCCGAGATAAGTTGCTCGCTGAAATTCTCCGGCTTCCATACTTTGAAAAACCAAAAATAGTCAAGCAATGTCAATGGAGGATCTCAATCAGTAATACAATTAAGCTAAACTCAGATGCATCGCTAGCGGGTTTGAATGCAGGTATTGGAGGGATTCTGAGAAATTCAAAGGGGGAAGTGATTTCTGCATTTTCTGTCCAAAAGAATCCCGAAACCATTCAAGAGTTGGAGCTCCAAGCAATTCATCATGGAATTAGCCTCACATCTCACCTGGGAATTAAACACCTGTGGATTGAGTTAGAATCATTACTTGCTGTCCACATTGTCACTAGACTAGTCCCATGTCCTTGGAGAAAGAAACCCCTCCTAACGAAAATTCAAAGAAATCTCTCTATGCTTGATCAATGGACCATCACTCACGTCTGGAGCGAGGCAAATCGAGCCATGGATTTCCTATCCAAACACGACTGCCCCATTAAGGGAGGCTCTAACCCATCCCATTTGATCCACCCTCCTCTTCTTGCAATTCTCAAGGAGGACTTCGATGGAATGATATATAATCGCTTGTAACTTTTTCTCTTTTTTTTTTCTTCCTCTGTATCTGGTTTGGGTCTTGCCTAACCCTAATTACAAATAATAAAAAATGAAAAAAAAAATTGACATTCTACGAATTTTACCTTGTGGAATCATTTTAACGTTCTTAAAAATAATCCTTATAGCCAGCCCGTTAGGTATTTCGAATCCTTATAGAAATCTAAGAATCCGTTCTTCACTATCCGAACTCTACTGTAATCATTGTCAATACATGTGCATGCAATTCAATAATCCTTATAGTCTGGTGTTAGGTCTTTCGAAATCCTTATATGAATCTAAGAATCAGTTCTTCACTATCTGAACTCTTCTCTATTCATTGTCAATATATGCCCCGAATAAGCAATTAGAATAAAATGGAATAGATTTGCATGCCAAGAGAGAAAAGAGAAGTACTAAATAGAAGGGATTAGACTATTTGTGACTTTTACCTTGTGAAATCATTTTATCATTCCTAAAAATAATCCTTACAGTCAGGTGTTAGGTATTTCCAAATCCTTATAGCAATCATCGAATCAGTTCTTCACTATCCGACATTCCGACCTCTTCTCCAATCACTGCCAATATATGCCATGTTCAAGCATTTAGAATAGAATGGACTAGACTAACAAGCCAAGAGAGAAAAGAGAAGTACTAAATAGAACTATCTAAAACCATCTAAGACTTTTGCCTTGTGGCATCATTTTGTCCTTTCTAAAAATAATGCTTGCAGTCAAGTGTTAGCTATTTCGAAATCCTTATATGAATCTCAGACCTCCTCTCAAGTCACTGTCAATATATGCCGCCTACAAGCAATTAGAATAGAATACATTAGACTAGCATGCCAATAGATAAAAGACAACTACTAATTGAATGGAATAGAATATCTATGACTTTACCTTGTGGGATAATTTTATCATTCCTAAAAATAATCCCTATAATCAGGAGTCAGGTATTTCCAAATCCTTATGGGAATCTTAAAATAAGTTCTTCACTATCTGACCTCTTCTCTAGTCACTGTCAACATATGCCACCTTCAAGCAATTAAAATAGAATGGACTAGACTAGCAATGCCAACAGAGAAAGAGAAGTAATAAACATATGTATGCAATCGGGATCAATGTCAACTTGCAAGATATATTCCACCATCTAGAACTCTTCTCTTCGGCACAGATGACTAACAAGAAGATGGAACTTATTAAAACTATCTATGACTTTTACCTTGTGGGATCATTTTATCATTCCTAAAAATAAACCTTGTAGTAAAGTGTTTGGTATTTCCATATTAGATAAGAGTAAACACATCCCGACAGGGCTTGATGATACCAAATCTCAAGGGGTGAGAGTGTTAGCCCTCATCCTTTATGAAGTAAGAATAACAATAGGCATTCACATAAATATTTAACACAAAGTTTTTCAATTCTAGTCAGTGGGCGACCATCTAGTTACCTACAGAGTTGGTAGAATGCCAAGACAAAAAATTACAGAAATGGAGACCCAAATGATAAGAATGTGGTGGCAGGCAATGAAAAGTGAAGTAAAAAAATAAAGAAAAAAGGGTTGAACTCACCTTCTACCCAACATTTGATGAAAGGAAGAGATCAACCAACTTTGGTCCTTCTCTCGATATCTGGTTTGAGCACTAGAATCCAACCCATCTTCCATGGGATTGTTGTCAGTGTTGTCGTCAACTATGAAATTGAATCTATTTGTCGTAATCTAAAAGAGAAAATTAATCCCACAATTTAGAAAAAGGAAAAGGGTTTGGAAAATACACTAACTGTAATTGTCAGACATACATTATGGTAAAACATGAGAAAAATATCATTCACACAATTAGTCACTTTGGACCTTTTTGAATACTACTACAAGCATGCGATTGATTATACAACACAGTATAGGCAAAAACATCAACCATGGCTAGGTTTCGAGAATTATTATATTTAATGCACACCAAATATAATTCAAACATTTCACTTTGGAACCTTTTGAAGACTACTAAAGCAAAGAAACTAATTTTACAACACAATATAGACTACAAAATAGACCATAACTATGTTTCCATAATTAGTATCTTTAATGCGCACCAGTATAAGTATAACCACTGAATAATGTCTTCTAATTCTTAATTTGGTTCACTAGCTGTGATTCATGAAAGGGAAACAAACAGCAGAAACACGGAAAATCTTGATACAATTTGAAATCGAGAAAATGGAATTTTGCTTTCCATGAAAAGTCTAAAGGCGCGTGTTTATGTCCCAAGTTAAAAAGTGACGGAATTGAAGCTCATTGAAGCTCATTAATGAAGTAAGGTATATTCAAATCTAGAAAACAGGAAACACAAACCATCTGACACCTTAATTCTAATAACTTAAATCCTCCTCCTCAAGTTGCAGTAAGTAAATAAAGCATTCCTATCTTCACAGAAAAGCTGATCTAAACCTGCCCACTATCTTTGGTTAAGGCATCTGAAAGTTCGCTTCTAATATCACATTACAATTAAAAAAACTTACAAATAAATTCAAAATTCAAACAGAGGAGGGGTTTGATAATCAAACCCTACCTACTGTATCATACGGTCAATAGAGCAAAGTGCACAAAAAATTCAGTCTCTCAAATAATATGAATTTAAAAAGATCTTTCGAAAGATTTCCTATAGCTTGGAAAACTTTATATGCTCAAACCCAAAAGGCAAATTACCAGCTTCTCCAAAACTTGATATTCTCAAAAGCTCCTTCCAGACATCTCTAAAAGTCTCAGAGTTATAACACTTCTAAGTCAAAATTACCAGCTTCTCCAGATCCTTGGCACATCAAATATTCTATAGGCAGACTTGTTGCTGATAGCAACATTATTATCATGGTCTACATCAAAAAATGGATTTGGCAAGAATTCCAAGATCTAATGATGACAAGAACTTAACAACATCCTTTTGTGTGTTGATTGTAGGTTTTTTGGTAGGGAATTGTTAGTGTCCATCGCAAAAGGCATTTCCCAGGTGGTCTGTCACATTTCAGGCCACCCATCTCTTGGATGGAGACAAAAGCTGTTGTCTTCATTCACGAGGTGGGTGGTCTGACATGCGACAGACCACCTGCGAATGCCTTTTGCGATGGACCCTAGCAAATCCCTTTTTGGTAAGATTACCTAATAATTTTATTATCTAGAATGGAACACGACAAAGAAGTCAGTGAGACATCCTGCATATAATCATCCCAAATTAATCTTCTCCAATATGGATGCGTGGGAACTTGTGAAATAAGAAGTCCATTACGAAAAAACTTTACAAGAGATCGTGCATATAATCATCCCAAATCAATCTTCTCCAATATGGATGCAAAGAAACTTGGGCAATCTGAAATCCATTAGCAAAGATCTTTAGCATTAGGGTAGACTACTAAAAGGGCACGGCGTTGCACGTGAAACTGATGAGAGGATAACAAATGTAGAAGTTTTAGGCGTTAAAGAAGCATACCATATGTTTATGCTTAACAAAACTTGGAGTGGTGGTATTTGAAGAAGGGCCCATTTTCATCACTTGGGACACCCAGCAGAGCAGAGTAACAATGACTACATCGGGGCTGATGTACTTCACGTCAGAAGGATTCAACGGATTTGATTGCCACATACACTGCAGTTGGGTGTCCCATGTGATGAAAAGGGGCGCATTTATCATTTCCCTTGAAGAATCATAATCATTCAAGAACCGACATCTTACAAAATGGAGATAAGGAAATTATAAGGTTTAATGACCAACAAAAGCACAGGGAAAAAAACTTGACATCAATGTCCTTGAGCTTTCATGCATTACTAATACATTTAATCATCCGAGGGAATAGACTTTCTAGGCCATAGCATTATTAAGGCTTTCGAATACCTTCTAAAAATTACGAACTTTGGTACAAAAAATGTTTGAGCCTGATAGACCACAAGTATAATACCATTTTAATAAAAAAGGGACCTGAAATAGAATATTATGTGACCGGCGGATCACGAAAGTTATGAAAGATCTCCCACCAAGTCGTACATACGGCTTTCCACATTCATTGGGTCCACAATGTACCTCTTTACTTCATTGCCTATGTTTCTTACCACATTTCTCTTCTGTGTAGAGATGTTGAGGATGCGATCTTCAATGCTTCGCTTCTCATTCTCGGAATAGAAAAATTGCAAAAGCATTACTGTGGTTAAAGAGTGTTAGATGATGAATGAAAAAATGCAAAAGCACTCTTGGAATATTGGCTGATGAATGAAACCTATATTCTTTTAATTGTGTTGAGTGGAATAAAATAAAACCAACAGGTGTAAAGACTGCAGAAATTTTTTTTTACAGAAACAACCAAATATGTAGATCTCTAAGATTCCAATTTCAAAGTAGAATACAAGCATCAAACACTATAGTGAAGATAATCAATGGGTAACAATTAGTATGTTTTGTGAAATGTGATTTATGAGGCAAACAAATGGCAACATAAGAATTTTGTTTAATGGTAGGCAGCATAATTAGAAAAGCCTTAAAAAGGATTGGGGACAGAAATAATAAGTAAACATACCATCACAATCCTTGGACATCTCAAATTCTCTAACATACTTGAGGAGGGTAACTTGAGTAAATTTGAGCTTCACCTTGGCTTGTCAGTTCACTCACTTATCCTGCACATAGCAACTATTATTAGTTCTCATAAATTAATAAAAAAGCACGCACAACCTGCTTTTCAAATTTCAAACCAGCTTGAAGCAAGATGTCTCAAATAACCCATGGTGAATATCCACAAACAGGGACTTGTAGTTCTTCTAGAGCTCAAAAGTGAACCTAGGAAGAAGTAAAGTCCTTCATAGGACTTTGCTCAAAGAGTTTGATGCATGCATCCAGCCCTAACTGGTCTGAAATATTCTTTTGCATTATGTAATAGAGAAAAGGAAATAAAAGACCAGCAAATTGTACGTCTAAAAAAGATAAAAATTTGAAAAGTGGAGCACTTATGAATACCGTATTATCTGATGCAACATGTTTACAGGACGAGCGATTAGCAGTAGAACTGAAATTGAGTATCATATCTGGTTATTCAGTTTCATGGTCTTGGCAATGATGAGGATCTTTACATGGAGGGAACCTTAGTAAGGTAGAATGTTCCATGAGACAGTAAGCTTCTGTCCTTGGTGGACAACTTACAAAATCCTTGGCCCCATAGAGATGCCCTATCACCTACGTATTTTCGAGAAATTTTTCGGGTGGACACCGCACAAAATCCTTGGGATCGGGTTGATTCCAATTCACATTTTAGAAAAATCTCAATCCGACCCAACCCAACTTTGACTTATTGATCATGCAATCCACCTTTTCCTATTAAGGACTATAAATTTTGCAATATTCCTAAAGTACTACCCATTGTAGAAGAATCAGAAAACTTTTTACAGAACTTTTTTTTACAAATGAATTTTGTGACCTTCATCACCATTTTTTTCACATCATTTCTTAATTATCCATTGTGATATCAATGACGTATATGACCAATGAACTTACTCTCTCCAAGAACAAAAGACTACGCACAATGTACCCATTAACAGTAACCATATATATAGGGAAGTGATAAATCGACCACCAAATATCGTAAATCGACCCCCTATGTGTTTCTCTCCATCAATTCTACATGTTCCTAAATGTCACTTTAGTTTCTTATTGTTTTATTTGTAGTAAGCATATATTGGCTCTCAAAGTCAACATCAACATTTCTCAGATATCTTTGATCTATCTCCAAGCATCAACTAACAAAGCTCTATAAAGAGCCAGAATGCATTACCCCTACCTAAAGCCCCATCTCCTCCCACAACCATCCAAACTTTCAAGTTGGGATAAGAGGATATATCAAAGCATCAGCATTCATAGAGCAGCTTCATTCTCACATATCAGCATTACCACCAATTTCATCCCTTTTTCAAAGACCTCACATCTCTTGAGCCCTTCTTCTGCCTCATCTTCATAATCACCTTCGTCTTCGGCTATCGCATCCTGACACCGCTGATATTCTGACACCGGATCGTTCATGAGGCTGAATGCTGTCGCATCCTGATACCGCTGACATTCCAACATCAGATCGTTTATGTTGCTTTCAGCCTCCAAAAATTCCATCTTGTCCATCCCCCCTCCAGTGTACCAATAGAAGAAAGATTTCTGTCTAAACATGACAGTAAACTGGTCTGACACTCTGTGTCAGTCGGTAACATCTCCTGGATTGAGTTTCCAATAAAAGTTGCAGCCATGGGCAGCCCCCGAGGGGGGATGTCGCATAAACTTGACTTCACATTGTTGGGGATCCATTGACCTTCAACGAACTTCAGTTCTTGTTCTGCACGTTGATCATGATCTGCTCATCTACTTGGTGCTCATCTTGCTTCTAAACATGGCAGAGGCAATCAAATAGCAGCCATGGCAGGGGCATCCGCATACATCATGTTCTTTGAATCCTACATTCGCTGGGTTAGCTCAGGGACAGAGGGAGGTACTGCTGAGACACCCCTGAGGTTAGAGGGGCAAAACCAACCATGAAGAAGTGGAGACGGATGTGGACCCAGATCCCGAGGACGGTGAGCGAGGGACACGAGATCCCACGTTAATCCTCTAAGATCTCCACAATGTGAAGGAGAGCTCTACTAAGGAACTCTCGAAATGATGCCACTCACAGCATGGGTGGCGATATAAATGAGATACCTCTCGATTCAAGGGCTAGCCCGGAACCAAGATGTACCTATAACAAAGAAGAGTCGCCATCCAGGGAAGTAGGCCCTGGATCCCATGAAATACTCTGTTGCAACGGATAACCAGAGATACAAAAGTCCGTGCCTGATGACGAATGGGGAAGGTGTTAAGCACCCCCAATTCGCCCAAGTGCAAGCACCTGGTCTCTTATGCTATTTTTAATTAATTTTGAAGAGTTTTGGGCTAAAATCATGTGAAATGGGAACGAGTATCCCCGAAGAAACGTCTATCTAAGCATGCATGACCCGGGGATGGGCAAAAGAAAATAAACATCCAAATCCTAACTCACCGCATCTACTCCTAACCCATCACATCTAGGAAAGCAATAACATCCGCATGCACAGCTACAGCTAAGCAAGTAATAGCATATATGATAAGCAGAAAAGCAGTAAATATCTACAGCTAAGCATGTGAGACTAAATGCACAAGGAATAAGCAAGCTGAAAGTAAACACACAAGGAACCAAAGACAAACATACGATAAACTAAAAGATGTGAGGGAAGAAAGGAATCAGAAAATAGACGGTATGTGCAAACCCAAAATGCCAGGGAAAAGAAAATGGGACATACGATAGACTCAGGGAGCGATTCTAAGGGAATCGAGCTCAGTGATCCTGATCCGCTAAAGATCGGACAAGTCTCGCGATCGTCATAGCCTATTGTTGGGCTCGGCTAGAGCAATCCCTGTGAAGGGGCCACGCTACGTCGTCGCCCGTCCCAAAACCCGATAAAACATCTGAAAACCGATAAAATCGGAAAACCCCGATCAAAATCGGAAATGAAATGAAAGGAAGGCTCCGAGAGACCTGGTAATCACCATCCTTGCCCATTTTGGTTTTTGTATTTTTGGGGAAAGCTTGAAAGATATTTTTAGATGCTGAAATGATTTTTTTTAAGGGTTTAAATGATTTTATTGAAAAGTTTGACTGAACTTGGGACGAGAATCCCAAGCTGCCTACGTACCCTGTAGAAAGGGATCAAGCCAACGTAGTTCGAATGCTTTTCGAAATACGCTTTGAGTGTTTTTTTATATTTTTTGGATTTTTGTTATTTGATTTTTATGTATTTTTATCCCTTCTGATCGAAAGGGGGGTTTTGGCTCAAGAGGTTGCCGTTCGTCATTGCCTAAACCCGACAAGGGTTCCCAAAATCGATAGGATCTCGAAACGCAAAGAATCTCGAGGAACTTGAAAAGAATGACCCGAAAAAGAAGGAATCTCTAAATTAGAATGGCAAACATGATCCGCATTTGAACCATATGCTAAATTGAAGGGTAGAACCTTACCTGAGTAGATGTCCAGAGTGGGTGGACAGTGGGTGGACTTTGGCCTTCGTTTCCCTTTATCAAAGCTCCTTAGAAAATATCTTTTCTATTCATCTATCCAAACGATGAAGGATTTAAATACATGAGCAGTGGATATGATGGTCACAGTGACTATAGGTGAGGAAAGAGGGGGGGAGGTAGTGGAGAATAGGATTTGGGTTAAATTCGATAGGAAGTTGCAGATGGGGTGGTCGGAGGTGGCTGATGGTAATAATTTGAAGAGGAGGTGGTTTGACAGCAAGGGAGGGTGATGGAATTGATGAGCCTGGTGGCTGTAGTGAGCCTTCTTGGTGGCTGCTAATGGGTTAGTGGTCGGAGAAGGTTGTGGGTTTTCAATAGATAAAAAAAAAACGAAATGGGTTTGAGAATGATGGTTGAGATTGGGAGGTGGCTGTTGGAGGAGATCGTGGGTTTTGGTTTTGGAAGTTGAAGGTGGAGTGGGGTCGGAAGAAGGGGGTGGCCGGGATGGTGGATGGAGGTAGAAGAAAATGGTCGGAGGTCGGATCGAAGGTAGGGTAGTCGAAACCGGCTGGATTTGCAGAGATGATGGTGGTGGTCAATGGTGGCTGACCTCCAAACCCACAAATCTCCTCTCTCTCTCTCTCTCTCTCTCTCTCTCTCTCTCTCTGTTTTTCCCCTTTTTTTTTTTGAATGGGGGTAATGGTGGTGGAGGGAGGAGAAGAGATGGTTTTTCGAAGTGGGTTTCGGTTTTTGGAGGTGGGGAAAATGGGTTTCGGCTTTGGGGGTTGAGGAAGGTGTAGGTGGAAGACGGTGGGGGATTTTCGAAGGGTTGGGTGGTGGTGGAGCTGGAGGTGGAGGATGGTGGAGGTGGGTGGAGGATGGTGGATGGGTTTCAGATTTTTTGAGGTGTAGAAAAGGGGGTTTCGGTTTTGGGTTTGGAGGAAGGTGGAGGTGGAGATGGAGGAGGGTTTTCGAAGGGTGGTGTTGGGGTGGAGATGGAGGTAGAAGACGGTGGTGGTGGTGCCGGATTTTCGAAATGCAGAAATGGGTTTCGGTTTTTGGGGTTGGGGAAAATGGGTTTGGGCTTCGGTGGTTGGGGGAGGTGAAGGTGGAGGATGGTGGAGGATTTTCGAAGGGTGGTGTTGGGGTGGAGATGGAGGTAGAGGACGGTGGTGGTGGTGCCGGATTCCGGTAAGGCCACCGGAATCAATGGAGGTTGGGGGTGAGTTTGAAATGGGTTTAGATGTTGAACTTTGGGGAGGTAGGGGGTGGCTGTGGTAAGAGGGTTTGGTGGTGGTGGATTGGGATGATGGCCTCTTCCCTCCTCTACTTCTCTCCTCTTTTTTTTTAGAAAAAAAAAAAACTCCTCTGCTGTTGTTCTCCTCTTCAAAAATGGGGCCCCTCCCTCTACCTACGAGACTCTTTTTTTTATAGTTAGGGTTGAAACCCTCTTTTAATCTCAGCCATCCATTCCCCTTTTTGATGAATTGGATCATCCCCACCCTTGATTCCTTATCCCTCTTGCCCTAATTCTATCCTAGAAACCCTAAAACCTAGAGTGCCTAGCTGATCCAAGCCCTACACCTCATCTCTTTAATCTAATGGCATATGTTTGTGGCTTGCAGAGGAAGCAATGGAGATTTCCAATAATGCCCTCCTGCAAATGGGAAGTGAAATATTATGCCCCCCCTTTCTCTCATGGGCAGCCCCCCATCTAGTGTATTTTATTTCTTTCTTTTGCACTTGAGTGGGCTGCCCCAAGTAAATAAAAATAAAAAAAAGACAAATATATCTTTCTCTTTTTAATACAAGGGCTTGGTATTGTCACACCTTCCTTGTTTAAATCAAACCCCTTTCATTTGCAAATGAAACAACCTCACCCTCGCTTTGATAATCACACAAACTCAGCTTGTCCTTTGACAGATTTTAATTCGAAAATGTACCCATTTAATCACGGTCTAAACACTAAGAGACAAGGTAAGCCAGTAAAATATCAAGGAGAGGTCGAGTTAGCATCATCCACACTTGAGAAATTCGCATAGAGAGGTGCCAATACCAAAACTCAGGGGTATTTTGTAATTCTTTCAAATTTTTGCGAAAATGAGATAGAGGATCAGGGCAATTGAACGAAGGGTGCCAATGGGGTTCAGAGATCACCCAGGCTTTCAAACGATTTCCAAAATATATGGAAATGGGCATTTTTAGGGTTTTCGGGTTTGATTTTTCGAAAATTTTGGGATTCGATTCCGGGATCTCGACTAAACTTCGGGATTGGGATTTTATTCGATTTCGAGAATTTATTCGATTTTGGGGGAAAATAGTCCAGTCAAAATGGGGTGTCTACAGATGCCCCTCTTTGGCAGAGGGCGCTTGTCGCACGAATGCCAAAGCTGAAGAGACAACACATTTTGATCGGCCCAAAATTTCAAATGAAAAAATACAAAAGGGATTGGATTTTTTTTATTGAATGGCAATTTGGACTTTGAACAATCAGGCGGAACCCACACGCACTGAAAATGAGGCTGGAACAATCAGGCGGAACCTTCACGCCTTGAAAATTGGAATTTTTGGTTAGGCGGGACGTTCGCGCACTAACAAACGCGAGATTTGGTTAGGTGGAACCTTCACACGCCAACCACAGGGAAGCTTTGTTATGTGGAACCATCACACAGTAACTAAAGAGGGAATTTTAATTAGGCGGGACCCTCACACACTAATCAAAAGGGGAAAGCCTTGTTATGCGGAACCCTCACGCAGTAACAAGCAAGGAAAATTTGTTATGTGGAAACCTCACACAGTAACAAAGGGTGGAATTTTAATTAGGCGGAACCCTCACGCACTAACCAAAAGGGAAAGCGTTGTTATGCGGAACCCTCACGCAGTAACAAGCAAATGGAAATTTGTTATGTGGAACCCTCACACAGTAACAAAAGATGGAATTTTAATTAGGCGGAACCCTCACGCACTAACCAAAAGGGAAAGCGTTGTTATGCGGAACCCTCACGCAGTAACAAGCAAATGGAAATTTGTTATGTGGAACCCTCACACAGTAACAAAAGATGGAATTTTAATTAGGTGGAACCCTCACGCACTAACCAAAAGGGAAAGCGTTGTTATGCGGAACCCTCACGCAGTAACAAGCAAAAGGGAATTTGATCGAGGAGTAAAACTCTTATGAAAAGATTGATACTCTCCTGCTTTTGATTGATTGATTGATTTGAATTGATTGATTTGGATTGATGGATTTGGATTGATTTCTTTGGAGATTACTTTGTCTCTCCAAAGAAGCGGGAACTATTTTTTTTTTTTTGCCTGTTGGATTGATTGATTGATTTGGATCGATTGATTGATTCAGATTGATCCCCTTGAGAATTGCTTTGTCTCTTGCCGAGAAAATGGGAGTGTGAGTTCCTTGCTGAGGACCGGACTCTCATGATTTGCTGGGATTTTGGATATTGACCCTTTTTTAAAGAATTGGATTTTGCTGGGGATTAAATGCTTTGAGCAGTTGACAGCAGACTCTCTGGGAGGTAAGATGCTAGACTCCCCTTGGGGACTAGCTTTGCTGTGAGCTGGCTATAAAGTAGGCTTAGCTGGGGAATTTGGAGGCCTGGCTCGAGATGTGCTTGAGCTTCTCTCATCTCAACTTGCCGGGGACATTGGTTTATTCTGATTGTCCTTGTGGATTTGACAGCTTTTATGACTTGGCGTGATTTGCCAAGTCATAAAAGATGCCCCTAGTGCATTTCATACTTCCATTACTAGAGTCTTAATAAAGCAATACAAATGCAGGGCAACAAATATTTTATTTCATGAATATTGGATTTACAAAGCTCTCTGCGTAGAGGAAACATGAGAACCATAAGATCAATTCTGCCTGAAAGGACTCTTTCCAATCTGCCAGCCAACAAAATTTCAATAGGCCTGATAGCTTGCTATTCTTCTGAACCTTGTTCTGATTTAATCTGTCTTCCGGAGACGAGACGTCTTGCTTTGGCGCCTGTCACCCCAGCTTTGGGAAAGGTACAGACCATACAAGACCTTGAAGATTTTGACTTGACACGCGACAGACTTCGACAAGTGACAAGTAAAAGACATTGACAAACACAGGACTTGGATTTCGAGAAAGACTCAACTTGCTTCTTGACCTGACCAACATTTTAAATTGGTGAAGGTTAACCACTCTTAGAGTGACTCGAATACCATGCTTAAAAGTGATTCATTCCCTGTTCGGTATTACCGTCATGGTCATTAAACCCCTTTGATTGCTTAGTCTTAAATGCCCCTTATTTAGAGGAATATCAAAGTAAGTCATGCTGGCACTATTCAGACTTTAATGATGCCATTATTGGGTTACAAGTCTTGTCTGCCTCCAGTTGTTCAGCTTCTTTAGAGGTCACTACCACTGACCAGATTGCCATTTTCAAGTTTTCAATCTGGCGGACCGCTTGCCTTAATTTTTGCCTGAATTGCTCTTGCGAGTTTTCAATCCAGCAGGCTCACACCTTAATTTTTGCCTAAGCCGCCCTTTCGGGTTTTCAACTTAGCAGGTGAATGACCCTAACTTTTGCTTAGATCGCCCTTGCGGGTTTTCAATCTAACGGGCCTTCAGACTCCAATTTTTTTTCTTTTACTTTTTTTTTTTTTTTTTTAGCTACAAACCTTTGCCTATTGCACCAAAAGGACTTTTTAGGTAGGTTAGGGTTTGAAGGGACGAAATTTTGATAAGTTCTCCAAGGTTTCGACCGAATCCGGACTAGCCAGACTGCCTACGTACCCCCAAAGGATGAGGATCAGGTCGCGCGTAGTTCAAGGCACAAATGCCCCTAGTTTATGGGTTATGAAAATAGAATATTTTGATTTTGTGTAAGCTCAAAAGGGTTTTGCAAAGGATTCTTTTGATATGTTAAGTAAGAATTTTTAGTTTGAAGCTCTGGTCGGCCAAGGAAGGCCTTCTGGTGCCTTAAGCATAGTATTTCTTGAGTTGGTCAAGGTTTGTTGGCTCTGTTAGTTTTTCTCCATTTTCATCGAGGAGTCTGACGGCTTTTCTAGGCAGGACTTCGTCAACAATGTATGGACCTGACCATTTTGGCTTGAATTTACCCCTGGGATCATATACCGATGCCCGGAAGGATTTCAGAACAAGATCTCCTTTCTTGAGGTCTCGAACTCGAACTTTCTTGTTGAAGGCTCTCTCGACACGGCGCTGATACCCCTGAACATGGTACAATGCTTTCAGCCTCTTTTCGTCAATCATTTGTAACTCTTGATATCTAGCTTGAGCCCAAACAGATTCTGGCAACCCAGCTTCCATCATCACTCTCAGGGAGGGAATTCGCAGTTCAACAGGCAAGACAGCTTCCATTCCGTACACCAGAGAATATGGAGTTGCGCCTGTAGAGGACCTGATCGACGTCCTATAGGCCCACAAAGCATACGGGAGCTTGTTCGACCAATCTTTGTAAGTCTCGGTCATCTTGCTGATGATCACCTTGATATTTTTGTTAGCAGCTTCAACAGCTCCATTTGTTTGGGGTCTATATGGCGAAGACTTATGATGCTTGATCTTAAACTCCTCACACAGGCGCGCCACCTCCTTTTTGAAATGGGACCCATTGTCTGAAATTAGTTCATGTGGTACTCCATATCTGCAAATGATATTCGCTCTGACGAACTTCGCAACAGAAGCCGAGGTCAACGATGCATACGAAGTAGCTTCTATCCACTTTGTGAAGTAATCGATGGCAACCAAGATATACTCATGCCCACTAGAAGACTTCGGACTTATCTTCCCGATGATATCTATTCCCCATACTGAGAATGGCCACGGCGAAGTAAGAGAATGTAACTGAGAAGGCGGCACATGGATGAGATTGGCGTAGACCTGACATTTGTGACATTTCTTCACATAGGCGTAGCAATCTGCTTCCATCGTCGGCCAGTAATATCCAAGTCTGAGAATCTTTCTTGACAACATCTTTCCATTCATATGCGGCCCACATACTCCTTGATGGGGCACAAATACGGCTACGCTCCCAGATATCGCCACGTGTCATCCATGCACGAGCAGAGCCCAACCATCATGAAGAAGGGTGTTGGAAAACGGCAAAGACCACACATTCATGACACATGTCGCCCTCTCACCACCCAGGCCTCATCATCACAAATTAGGGAAGGAAATGGCCGCCAAAGCCACGCGCGCCGGCGAGGCAGAGGGACGGCCCAATCTTGCAAAGGAAGTTTTTCCCTCCATAATGATGAAAAGGGCCGCGCACCTCCCTTTAAAAGGGGAGGGAAAGGAAGAAGAGGGGGACCCTTTTTTTCTTTTGGCCCCGGAAAGCAGGGAATTCACCCATCCTCCACCCCGCAATATCGGAAAAAGAGGCGAGGCAACAACAGAGGAGGCCAGGAATCCCATCCTGCCCTCCCTGCTAGTCCCCTCCGACTCACTCATTTATGCACCCAGAAATGTCCCCGCGCACCGGCCCTGGTAACCCTGGCCAAAACTCCCTCCCTTTCTAGCTGTTCTTTATATTGACTGGTCAAAGGATCTGACTTGGGTGTCGAAGTGGTCGTCCGGGACCCACCCCTGACCCCCTTTTGTTTGTGATTGCAGACCCCGCGGAGGCCCTCTACCGACCGCGCGATCGCAGACCCGGATCCAGACGCCATCATATTGGCGCCATCCGTGGGACTCGTCGAGTAACTGAACGCCTTATGGCGATGAGAAACCACACCCAACAGCCAGAAACAGGGGTAATAACCAGGAGTCAGGCCCAGCGCGCACAAGCCAGCTCCTCAAGCTCCCAAGAGAGAAACTCACCGCCTTCGGACCGACCCCGACCCTCCTCTAGCACGCCGCAGATGGTCCCCACCATGGAGATGTTCAACGAACTTCGCAACAAACTACTCCAGCGTTTGCCTCTTCCGGCTTCGGAAAAGCCCCGGACGACACGGGACCGGACAGAAGCCTACGACGAAGGCAACGAGGAACAGTTAGGGGAATGACATCCCCGGCGAAAGCGAGCGCCGACTCGCAGAACGGCGTCCCCATCAACAAATAGCCCCTCGCCCCACGCAACCGGGGGACACCAGCGAGGCAGCGGGAGACAGGTTACTAACAGCCGCGCCCCCCCTGTCCAAGATACCCGTCCCAGGGAACCGCCCTTGGCTCAGGCAGAAGAAGTTGCAACATCGGCACAACCGCCCAGCTTGGATCCAATAGCGGACCTGCAAAGGCAAATCCGAGAGGTAAAACTAGAAATGAAAAAACCCTACGCCCACGGCATCCTCGATGAGTGGGAAAGGGAAACGGCATCCCCGTTCACCTCAGAGGTCTTAAAGACCCCCGTAGAAGCAGGCGTAGACCTCTCCCGCTTCGGTCTATACGACGGGAGCACGGACCCCCTCGAGTTCCTCCAGACTTTCAAGAGAGTAATGACGCTTCGAGGCGCGTCGGATGGATTCATGTGCAGAGCCTTTGCATCCCTACTAAGAAAAACCGCCAACGACTGGTACATGAGATTGGAGCCCGACTCCATCGCATCCTTCCACGAATTCGGGCGAAAGTTCAGCACAAGGTTCGCCAACAACCGCCTCCGCCATGATCCCGCGGACGCCCTCCTAGCCCTCCGCCAAGGCAGAAACGAGACCCTAAGAGACTTCATGTTGAAGTTCAACGCCGAATTGGCTCAACTCTCCAACATGGACGTCCAGATAGCGGTCGCCACACTAAAGCATGCCACCACCGATCCGAATCTTAAGCTGTACCTCACCCTCAAGCCCCCGCGGGACCTACAGGAGCTTGAATCAAAGGCTGATAAGTTCGTCCGAGCAGAAGAAGCCTGCGCTCGAGAACAGAATCGGCCCGGTCCCGACGAGAGAAAAAGCGACGGCCGAAGGGCCATAAGGCCACGAACCGATGAAAGACAGACGGGCCGTAACCCTATCCCCGTCTTCGAAAGGCTGGGAACCGCCCCGCTAAAGTTCCCCCTCTCCCACGTTCTATCAGCTATTAGGGATCAGGGTCTCCTGACCCCCCCCAAGAAAATGGCCACAGATCCAAAGAAGAGGTCCCCCAGGAAATTCTGCGAATTCCACGGGGACCACGGCCACGAAACTGACCACTGCTTCCACCTCCGCCTCCAGCTGGAAAGGCTGGCCGAAGAAGGACACCTAAACCAGTACCTCAGGAGTCCTGACAAAAGCCCATGCGAGGCCCAGCGCCCGCTCGACGAACCCAGAGGTAGGCATCGGTTACCAAACCGCCGCCAGTCCACAAGCCGACACCGATCCCCCGGTAGGCATCACTCACCAAACCGCCGCCGGTCCACAAGCCGACACCGATCCCCCGGTAGGCATCACTCACAAAGCCGACGCCGATCCCGCAGCAGACACGACACGAGCCGCCACCAGCGCCCCCGAAAAGGCGACCCCCCGAACAGCCACAGGCTCGCGAGCAACCGCCTACCATCATAGGAAAAATCAATATCATCGCAGGCGGGCCCGCGGCGGGAGGGCCGACAACAGCCGGTCGGCGGGCATACGCGGAACGGGTACTCTCCATGGATATACCTTCCAAGAAGGCCTGAACAAATCCACCCCATGAAAACCAGATCATCACTTTTTCCAACAAAGACCTCGACGGGCTGCAAGTCCCGCATGATGATGCACTGGTCATCAGGCTAGTCGTCGCCAACTTCGATATAGGAAAAATCTTGGTGGACACAGGAAGCTCTGTCAATGTGCTACACCTCGAAACTTTCGAAGAAATGAAGCTGGGCAGGGAAAGGTTGGGACCCGCAGAATACTCCATCTACGGTTTCTCCGGGGCATCCGTACAGGTAGACGGCAAGATCGACTTGCCCGTGACTTTCGGAGCGTACCCCTTGCAGAAAACCATCCTGACCACCTTCCTAGTCGTAGACATACCGTTCACCTACAGCGCCATCATTGGGCGCCCTGCTCTCAGAGACTTGGGAGCCGTAGTCTCCACCCCCCATCTCAAGATGAAATTCCCCACTCCGAACGGAGTGGGAGAGGTCAGGGGACAACAAATGATAGCACGCCAGTGCTACGCGGCAAGCTTGAGAGGAACCAACGCCCCAGCCGAAAACTTCACAATCGGCAGTGAAGACCCTCGGCAGCGGGCTCGCGCAATCAGAGGAGAGCCCGCCGAGGAGCTAGACTCCATCCCCCTGACCCAAGATCAGCCGGAGAGACAAGTCCGGATAAGTTCCATGTTAACAGGCCCCTTGCGAGACCAGATGATCAACTTCCTCAGAATAAACAAAGACATGTTCGCATGGTCCGCCAAGGACATGCCCGGGATACCCAAGGAAATGGCCGACCACAAGTTGAATGTGAACCCCGCCCTTAAACCCGTCCGGCAGAAAAAGAGGAACTTCGCAGTAGAGCGCCAAACTCACATAAAGGCCGAAGTGGAAAAACTGCTACAAGCCGGATTCGTCAGGGAAATCCGGTATCCCGAGTGGCTGTCAAACGTCGTGATGGTCAAGAAAGCTAGCGGAGGATGGCGGGCCTGTATAGACTTCACCGACCTCAACCGGGCCTGCCCAAAAGACCCCTATCCCCTCCCGCGCATTGACCAACTCATCGACGCCACCTCCGGACACGAACTTCTCACCTTCTTAGACGCATTCTCAGGCTACAATCAGATCAAAATGCACGAGCCAGACATCCCGAAAACAGCGTTCATCACCGATCAGGGCGTCTATTGCTACACTGTCATGCCCTTCGGGTTAAAAAACGCAGGCGCCAGCTACCAGCGGCTCGTGAATAAGCTATTCCAAACGCAAATTGGAAGGAACGTGGAGGTGTATGTCGACGATATGCTGGAAAAAGCCTGGAAGCCGCCAGACACATCTCCGACCTTCAGGAAACTTTCGACACCTTACGACGAGCCCGAATGAAGCTGAACCCCGCGAAATGCGCCTTTGGGGTAACTTCCGGAAAGTTCTTGGGGTTCATGGTCAGCCAAAGAGGGATCGAGGCCAACCCAGAAAAAATCCAGGCCATCCTAGACATGGAACCCCCGACGACAGCAGTAGAAGTACAGAGGCTCGCAGGACGGATCACGGCCCTCGGCCGATTCATGCCCAAATCAGCAGAGAAGTGCCAACCCTTCTTCAAACAATTAAAAAACATACGGGAATTCGAATGGACCCCGGCCTGCCAAGAGGCCTTCGACTCTCTGAAGCAATACCTCCAGACACCGCCCGTACTCGCCAAACCCGAGCCGGGGGAAGAGCTATTTTTATATCTGGCCGTCAGCCCCACGGCAGTAAGCGCGGTGTTGGCCAAACAAAGCGACAAAAAGGAACACCCTGTGTACTACGTGAGCAAGACTCTCCACGGTGCAGAAATCCGATACTCGAACATAGAGAAATTCGCCCTCGCAGTCGTCAGTGCCGCTCGAAAGCTCCGCCCCTACTTCCAGGCTCACCCCATAGTCCTGCTGACCGACCAGCCCCTCAGGAAGATTCTCCAAAAACCAAAGACCTCAGGTAGGATGGTAAGTTGGGCCATCGAGTTGGGCGAGTTCGACATACAAGTCCTCCCAAGGCCGGCTATCAAATCTCAAGCCCTCGCTGACTTTATAGTGGAATTCACGGCCCCGGCCGAAGAACCAGCAACAATGGGGAGCGGCGGGGGCCCCACTGCGCACACAGTTTGCGACGACGGGATGCAGGACTCCTCGGAACAGAACAGCGAGACCCCTTGGATCCTGCACGTTGACGGCTCCGCCGGCAATAAAGGACACGGAGCGGGAGTGGTCCTCCACGGCCCAGAAGAGTTCACACTGGAATATGCCCTCAGATTGGATTTCAAAGCCTCCAATAACGAGGCCGAATACGAAGCCTTACTAGCAGGACTAAGTCTAGCCCCGGAGCTCGGCGTGGACAAGTTGAAAGTCTATAGCGACTCACAGCTTGTCGTTAACCAAGTAAACGGAATATACGAAGCCAAGGGCTTCATAATGAAAAAATACCTCCACAAGGTAAAAGAGAAACTGCAGTGGATGGGAGAGGTAGAGATCCTCCAGGTGCCGCGAGACATGAACAACCGAGCGGATGCATTATCAAGAATGGCCGCCGAAGAGACCCATGACTTCGGCGCCGTGCTCACAGAAATCCTGCCCCACCCCAGCATCGACGAGATACAAGTTCTGGAGATTCCACCGGGGCCAAACTGGATGGACCCCATCATACGATACCTGAAAGACGGTATACTACCTGCAGATAAGCTGGAAGCCCGGCGCCTAACCGCAAGAGCCGCCCATTACATGGTCCACGGGCCCAGGCTCTACAAACGGTCATACACATGGCCGTACCTCCGATGCCTGGTACCCTCCGAATCAGACTACGCGCTACGAGAAGTACATGAAGGGATCTACGGAGACCATGGAGGCGGCAGGACCCTAGCCCAAAAAATTGTAAGGCACGGCTACTTCTGGCCCACGGTCCTTAGGGACGCCAAGGAATTCGTCAAAAAATGCAGCCCATGTCAAAGGTACGCAACCACCCCCCACCAACCGGCTACACCGTACACCGCGATAGCAAGACCCCTGCCTTTCGCCATGTGGGGCATGGATCTACTCGGACCATTCCCCAAGGCCCCCGGGGGGCATACAATGTTATACGTCGCCATCGACTACTTCACCAAGTGGGTTGAGGTCAAAGCCGTGGTGAAACCCAATTCCAAAGCGACGAAGAAGTTCTTCTATCACGACGTCGTTTGCCGTTTCGGCATTCCAAAGACCCTTGTAATAGACAACGGTCCCCAGTTCGCAAGCGCCGAATTTGGCAGATTCTGTGATAGCCTAAGCATCGAACACCGTTTCGCCTCCGTAGCACACCCGCAGGCCAACGGGCAGGTCGAGGTAACCAACAGGATTTTGCTACAAAGTCTCAAGAAGAGATTGGGAGAAGCCGGAAAAAACTGGCTGGACGCACTCCCTAGCGTCCTCTGGGCCTATCGAACAACACCACGGACCGCAACTGGAGAATCCCCTTTTAGCTTAACCTTTGGGACCGAAGCGGTCATTCCGCTAGAAATTGGCCTCCCCAGCTTCCGCACCGCGAATTACGACGAGCAGGGAAATTCCGAACTCCTCCGGAACAACCTCGATCTCGTGCTCGAGAAAAGAGAGCAAGCCCTCTTCCGAACCGCCACCTACCAGCAAAAGGTGGCACGATACTACAACGCCCGGGTAAAAAAGCGTTCGGTAAAACCTGGAGATCTGGTGCTACGGCGTGCAGAGGTATCAGACCCCCGCAACACGGGTAAGCTCGCACCCAAATGGGAAGGACCGTACAAAGTCGTTCGAGCACTTCGACCCGGGGCCTACCAACTAGAACGCCTCGATGGGACCCCGGTCCCTCGCAGTTGGAGCATGGACAACCTCCGAAAGTTCTATCAGTAAAACGACAGGGTAAGTTCCGTGCCTTTCTTTTAAAAATATGACAAGTGTTTTGGTTTCCTTTTTGTGTTCTAGAAGCAAAGATGTATTGTTGTCAACAAATTAATGGAAAAGCACTTCTACAAAAGCAGCGTACATCTCCACTTTCCGGCCCACGATAAATGAGGGACCCGAAAGAAAACAGGGAGTGAGACAGAGGTAACATCGGGGCCGATCCCCCCGAGAATACCCTAAAACGCTCCCCATGAAAAAAAAGACCTCCCCCTTTAAGGGCAGGCGGGACCCATTAACCCCGAACTGATCATTCGAGGGGAAGATAGTCCTCCCATAAACAGACGCCCTACGGGGTGCACTAAGAATACCCTCACCAACAAAATTCACAAAGGCCTGAGGACCAACAGCAAGAACTCGAAAACCTCGCGGCGCATCGTATATATGCAGAGATGTCAATACGGTTACATACCAAACAAAAAAATAGGTAGTTCAAAAGTTATTACAGACCAAATAACCAGGAACATTAAAAGAAAAGAGCAAGCCCCCCGAGGCCTTCACAACATCACTGGGCCCCCTCGGAAGTTTCGGCAACTACGCGATCCACCGGGGCGGCCACCTCCTCTCCTACCGGCTCCACCACTTCCGCCGGTATCGGCAAAGGATCAACCTCAGACTCATGCATCAGTTTATCGAGAGGGAAGGAAGGATCGACCTCTTGAACGCGCCGCCGGCATTCAGCAAACGCATCAATCTCAATATCCACGCTGAACGCAGCCGCAGCCTTAAAAAACTCCGCAGAGTCGCGCCATTCCTCCCGTGCCTTCACCAATTCCCGGGCATGAGTTCGCCGGGCCAGCGCCAACTTGTCCGACGCACGACTCCTCCCCTCCACAGTTACCCGGAGATCTTCCCGGAGTTGAGCAACAGTGTCATCAAAGGTCGCTCTCTCCGCCCGGGCTCTGCCCAATTCCTCGCGTAACTGCCGGTTTAGCTCCCCCACAGCACTTATCTCAGCCTCATCCTCAAGAAGGCACTGCACCATCCTCCTGGCATAACTTTGGGACTGCAAAAGGCAAGTTATCAGAAAAATTCCAACATACAATCTCGAAAACAGCGAGGAAAGAAAAATACCATCAGAAAACCGGCCACCCATTACTTACGCAGGAAGTTGATTGAAAATACTGAGCCCCCAGGGCCCTACGATCATAGCCCTTCAGCTCAGCCTCGTCACAAGGAAGGGCAGTTGTCACCCCTAGCTCCACCCCAACCCGGGGATTCGCAAGAACGCTGTCCTCAACACCAATCCTCCAGCCAGGCTTAAACAGTTCCCCTCGCATCTGGAAACTCTGCGGGGGAAGCTCCGCCCGCTCCAGAAGAAGCTTGGTCATTACCGCCCCCTCCATCCGACTTGGCACGTCCTCCGCAAAGATTGAAGGACACACCACGCGGCCGGCGACCCTCTTGACAGGATGCTCAGACCTCGGGGGTGAGGAACTAACCGGCCCCTTCTCTCCAACCGCTCGACCAGAGGGGCTGGAAGGCATAGATGTTGCGAGCCTCGCTTGCGACCGACCTAGCCTGGCCGCGGCCATAAAGTCAGAAGGAATTTTCTTATGGCTCGACAAGCCCGTTGTCACCGCCGCAACCTCCTTCCCCTTACCAACGTCACCAGAAGAAGACATCTCTCCTGCCAAAAACAAGAAAATAACAATCGCTCAAAGTAAAAAAAAAAAAAAAAGAGAGAGGAAGAGGGGAGGGGCTCACCACGATAGCTGGCTGAACTCTCCCCCGTTCCCTCGCCCGTGCAACGGACCCTCCTCTCCACAGCTCCCACCAAGCCAAACCTCTTCAGGCTCCTCTCCCACCTAAACTCGGAGACGTCAATAGCCTCCCCAGAGGCGAGCTTCCCCAAGTCAAACTTGCTGTAGTCAGACTCGTCGGGAAGGGACTTCCTCCGCCACTCAACGGAGCGCCTCCAAGAACGAGGAAAATCCCAGCCACCGTCCGATGGAGGGGTAACAAACACATACTCCTCCTTCCACTTCTTGATGGACGAAGGCAAGTTCGCTGCAATCTTCACCTGAGGACGCTGGGTCAGATAAAGCCAGCTGTCCTCCCCCTTCACCAACGGACTGAGGGCCACGCAGGCCCGGAGCAGCGGAAGGGTGGGCTGAACCTTATGAAGACCCGCCTTGGCCACAAAGGCCAGGAGTGTGCGCCAACTATTAGGCGCCAGTTGAGAAGGAGCCACTTGGTAAAACTCGAGGGCCTCTATTATAATGTCCAAGAGCGGGAACCTAACCCCCGCCCGGAAAGCTTCCACGTAGAAAGCTACCTCTTCCTCCGTGGTACCCCCACACACCCCTTCTACAAAGGAGGGGACTCTAATCCCATAATCATCGGGGATATGGAACTCCCTCCTAATTTTCTCCGCCGCCCCTTTTTCCAAAGTATTCCTGAAACACGCCACCCGGCCGGGACGAATAACGGCGCCAGGCCGAATGTCCCCAATCTCCGCCCCACGAGCATAAGAAACTCGAGCCGGAGATTCCGAAGCAGCGGCCCCCACCGACGACCCGGAGGCCCCGGAACTATCCCTCAACTCCGTGGGCTGCCGCACATCTTCAGCGACGCCGCTCCCACCCTCTACAGACAACCGCCTCCTCTTTCTCACCGGAGCCCTCTCCACCACCTCCACCGACGCGGAAGAGGGGCTCTGAGGCACAGTCGCAACAGACATCGTAAGCTATGAGACAAAGACACAGAACTCACCGAACGAAGCGTGGACGACAAGCAACACGTAGAAGAATCGCCGCGGAGAAAAACCCGTTCTAATCGAGGAAGACGAAGGAATAAAGTAAAAAATGAAATCCCCAAAAAGGCTTTAAAAAGGGCTAAGGTTTTGACACCTCTCGTTCGATCTCCCACCCTTTCTAAGTCGATGGGACGCGCACACGTGGCGCCGATTGAGAAACCCAAGGGAACCGCCATAAGTCGAAGCGCCATACGGAAAGGACGTCTCTACCCCTACCCACGACATAACTTCCCCAGCAAGCCATCCATACACCTCCACCAGATGGAAAAAACTGCGTTCATAAAGAAAGGGCTCGGACCCCGTCACAAGGGCCCGGCATACACCTCCACAAGATGAAAAAAAAAAAAAACCACGTTCGATGGCAAAGAGCTCGGAACCCGTCATAAAGGTACGGCTAGATACCCCATACAAAATACCACCGGGCCGAAAATATCGAACGCAGCGACAAGGGCTCAGAAATGCGCAAGATAGCAAGCATGCAAAAGAAAAGCAAACACGTAAGGAGAAAACACACATCAGAAACAGGAAAAAGAAAGGCACCATTCATAAACCACTTCCTCCTGGCCCAAAGGCCTACAAAAAGGGGAGTAAGGACAATAGGCACGCAGGCCCGAAGCCCCCAAGATCCCTAAGACAAAAAAAGAAAGCGCAAAGACAAGAGGCTTCCTCCAAAAATTCTGAAATCCCACCGCAATCAGCTCAGAGGGACTGGCCGCTGAAAGAGTTTTCCGCATCAGAAAGCTCCCTATCACTCTATTCCCCGTCCGAAGAGCTTCCCCAACGCCGATTCCCAGCAAAACGGGCCTGGTCATTTAACCAACGCACCCGGTTCCTCAGCAGATCGTTCTCCGCGCGCAAAGCAGCAATCTCCCGATCCATGTCCCTCATCCGGCTAAAAACCTCCATTCCCCTACGATGGACGCAGGAAAAGAAGGAACGGTTGCGGTGAATAAACGCTTCATGAGACTCCCTCTCATGCGGGGCAGGAGGACAATCCATGTCCCCCTCCGGAACCCCTCGCTGAGGCCCCAGCCCGCCAGAGTTTGCCTCAGGGTTATTCGGACGACTCCCGTCACGATCAGACCCACGATCGCCGCTCACAAAGAGACCCTGGAAAGGCGACGACATCTCGGACAAGCCTGAAGGAAGGCCGGAAGAAATCAAAAAGGCAAAGAAGAGACAAAGGGCGATCTTCCTGACTTCAGGAAAGCTCACCCCTTATAGAACCTTTATAGGAAACCCCGGCGTGGAAAAATGAAGCACTTACTACCCGCGTGTTCGTTTCCTACTGAATAATCAAGCGGCACCTCGGGAAGGAGCCGCCGGACGGAGCAGAATATCCGCTCGCACCCCAATGCTCCCATAAACGCCTTCACCACATTATCCTTTAACTATGCCAACGGGCCCGCTCCCCGAGGCCAATCAATGGACTAAAGGTCATATCACGATAACATACAAAGATGGCGCTATCACCGAAGCACGCCACGTGTCATCCTCAGGTCTACATAAAGCCTAACCTTCATAAAGGAAGTAGAGGGCAAAGGGCAAGATCATACGAATTCAACACGCTTCGCTATCCCGACCCCACGCAGGTTCGGGCCCAAAAAAAAAAAAAAGAAAAAAAAGAAAATCCTTGCAAACACAGAGATTCTCCATCACAAGCCAAGAACAACATTAAGAGATACGGCCCGAATACACATAAACTACCCATTGACATCCTCCTGGCCCATAGGCCTACAAAAATAAAGGGAAACAAAAAAAAAAAAAAAATAGCACAGGGCACGCAGGCCTCAGAAATCGCCGCCAGAGAAGGGGATAAACACGCAGGAAAACATAGAGAGCCAAAGCTTAATCGAAGAATGACTCCTCTCCAGAGGAGTTCCCCTCCTCCTCCCAAGAGGTCTCCAGCAGGGGGTCCACCTCATATTCCAACAGCTGCTCGTTGAGAAGATGAACTTTCTTCTGAAGAACCTCGTTCTCCCGCTTCAAGTCCTCGATCTCCTGACCCATCTTCGAAACACGTCCACGCAGTTCCGTTCCCTGACGATAGGCTCGAGAGAAAAACGACCACTCCCGGGCAACGCGGGACCTGGACAAACTGTCCTTCCTAGGCACGGAAGAAAGGCGAAGGGGGGGAAGCCCGACGAAGCACCTGGACCCCTCTTAGCCTTCTTCCGACGAGCCACGAGATCCTCCCCCGGATCGGAGGACAAATCAGGGTCGCTCGACGACTCCTGGAGGAAACAGGCCTTGCCCCTAACTCGTGAAGAAGAGCCAGACATGTTGCTGGAGAATATACGAAAAGAGCCCCTACCGCAAAGGAAAGAAGAAGAGCGATGAGGAGCCACAAAAAGACACCAGGGTAATTCCCCTCTTTTAAACTTGGGAAAGAAATCTTGGTGCCTCGAGACAACGCAGCCTTCCTAACGACGCCGCCGCTTCCCAAGGACAGCCGCCGGATAAAACGGCACGTCTCCTCGCACCCCGGAGCCCTCGTAAATATCCTCATCATGACTTAGCTCGAACAAAACGTTACTCCCTTGGCCCATTCAATGGACCAAAGGAGTAAGGGGGAGTTATGATGGGGCACAAATACGGCTATGCTCCCAGATATCGCCACGTGTCATCCATGCACGAGCAGAGCCCAACCATCATGAAGAAGGGTGTTGGAAAACGGCAAAGACCACACATTCATGACACATGTCGCCCTCTCACCACCCAAGCCTCATCATCACAAATTAGGGAAGGAAATGGCCGCCAAAGCCACGCGCGCCGGCGAGGCAGAGGGACGGCCCAATCCTGCAAAGGAAGTTTTTCTCACCACCCAAGCCTCATCATCACAAATTAGGGAAGGAAATGGCCGCCAAAGCCACGCGCGCCGGCGAGGCAGAGGGACGGCCCAATCCTGCAAAGGAAGTTTTTCCCTCCATAATGATGAAAAGGGCCGCGCACCTCCCTTTAAAAGGGGAGGGAAAGGAAGAAGAGGGGGACCCTTTTTTTCTTTTGGCCCCGGAAAGCAGGGAATTCACCCATCCTCCACCCCGCAATACCGGAAAAAGAGGCAAGGCAACAACAGAGGAGGCCAGGAATCCCATCCTGCCCTCCCTGCTAGTCCCCTCCGACTCACTCATTTATGCACCCAGAAATGTCCCCGCGCACCGGCCCTGGTAACCCTGGCCAAAACTCCCTCCCTTTCTAGCTGTTCTTTATATTGACTGGTCGAAGGATCTGACTTGGGTGTCGAAGTGGTCGTCCGGGACCCACCCCGGACCCCCTGACCCCCTTTTGTTTGTGATTGCAGACCCCGCGGAGGCCCTCTACCGACCGCGCGATCGCAGACCCGGATCCAGACGCCATCACTCCTTCATGTGTTTGCTCTATGAGTTCGGCTGCCTGATCCTCATCTATACACAAGAGTTGGATTCCATCAAACGACCTTCTGTACAACTCCTCACCACAGATGATAAAGTTAAAGGCCAATTTCTGAAGAGACCTTCGCTCTTTTCCTGAAGCTTCCGACGGATGCCCCTTGCCTAAGATGAGGTTTTTGATATCTGTGTACCAAGGCTTGCCATCTGAACACCTCGCTGCTATTTCAATAGCGTTAACATGCGACGGGGCCCATTGAAGCCGTACTTCTAATGGTTGAACCTCCATTGCTGCAGAAATATCGAGCATTGAAGCCAGGGTAGCTAATGCATCCGCAAAATGATTCTTTGTTCGAGATAGGTGAGTGAATGTGATATTTCTGAATTTTCTGACCAGAGACTCTAAGTACGTATTATACGGGATCAACTTATCGTCTCTTGTTTTCCAGTTTTCGTTGGTTTGACAGATAATCAAAATTGAGTCCCCGAATACATCTAGGTCCTGAATGTGCATGGCCATGGCTGCTTCCAAACCTGCAATACATGCCTCGTATTCTGCCATATTATTTGTGCACTTGAACTGAAGTTTGATGGATATAGGGATATACTCTTTTCTTGGTGATACCAACACCGCCCCTATACCTTGGCCTCGATTGTTGACTGCTCCATCAAAGTACATCAACCACTTTGTGTCTGGAACTTCATCTTCCACAGTCATTATCTCCTCATCTGGAAACTCTGCTTTCAAAAATTCATTATTTTCTGCTGGTGAATCGGCTAACTATTCAGCTATCACGCGCCCCTTAATTGACTTCTGAGTGACATAAGTGATATCGAACTCAGACAATAACAACAACCATCTGGCAGTTCTTCCGGTGAGGGCTGGCTTCTCGAACAAGTATTTCAATGGGTCCATCTGTGAGAGTAGAAGAACCCTATTCGATAACAAATAATGCCTCAGCTTCTGAGTAGCCCAAACCAGTGCTAGACATGTCTTTTCGAGGATGGTGTACTTCTGCTCGTACTCCAACATTTTCTTGCTGATGTAGTAAATGGCTCTTTCTCGTTTTGACTCCGGGTCTTGCTGCGCTAACATACACCCCATCGCTGTGTCGATAACAGACAAGTACAGCAACATCGGTTGTCCTGGTAAGATTGGTGACAAAACTGGTGGTAAAGCCAAACACTGCTTGATTTTCTCGAAAGCTTCTTGACACTCTTCATTCCATTTCTTTGAAGCATTCTTCTTTAAGAGCTTGAAAATCGGTTCACAAGTCGTTGTCAACTGTGCAATGAACCTTCTCAAGTATTGGACCTTTCCTAAGAACCCACGGATCTGCTTCTCAGTCTTTGGCGGAGCCATTTCTTGAATAGCCTTGATTTTTTGCGGATCTACTTCAATCCCTCTCTGGCTGACCAAGAATCCCAGCAGTTTTCCTGACGTAACCCCGAATACACATTTACTCGGGTTGAGACGGAGCTTGAACTTTTGGATTCGCTGGAAGAACTTTATCAATGCCCATGCATGCTCTTCCCTGGTCTTCGCTTTAACAATCATGTCATCAACATATACTTCGACCTCTTTGTGTATCATGTCATTCAGCAAAGTGGTAGCAGCCCTCTGATATGTTGCCCCAGCATTTTTGAGTCCAAATGGCATAACTCTGTAACAATATGTCCCCCGCTGAGTGATGAAGGCCGTCTTGATCATGTCTTCAGGAGCCATCTTGATCTGGTTGTATCCTGAGAATCCATCCATAAATGAAAGGAGAGCATGGCCCGCTGTGTTGTCCACCAAGATGTCAATGTGTGGCAAAGGAAAATCATCTTTCGGACTTGCTTTGTTTAGATCTCTGAAATCCACACACATTCTGACTTTTCCGTCCTTCTTGGGCACCGGTACTATGTTGGCCAGCCATTCAGGGTATTCAACAACTTGTATGAAGCCAACATCCAATTGTTTCTGAACTTCATCTCTGACTAACAAGTCCCACTCTGGTTTCATTTTTCGGAGTTTCTGCTTTTTCGGCCTGGCACCCGGGATTAGGGGAAGTATATGTTGAACAATGTCTTCACTTAATCCCGGCATGTCATCATAGGACCAAGCGAAAACTTCTTTGAATTCTTTTAACAGGGCAATTAATTCCGCACGCTCTTCGGGAGTTAATGTTTTGCCAATTCGAATTTCCCGAATTAGGGTTTCATCACCAATATTGATGGTCTCGATTTCCTCTTCGAATTGTTTGGCTCGACGCTGCTCCTCCTGCCTAATCATGTGTTTGATTTCAAGGGGAGTTTCGTCGGCATCCTCATTCGAGGGGGAGTCTTGATTATTATTATTATCAATTTGATCAGATAAAGAAGCAGAAATTGAAGTAGAGACAGGCGAATAAAAAGAAGAGTCTTTTATTTCATTCAAAGAAATTGAAGTATATCTGTTGACGCGCCTTCAATGGGCTCAGTATTGAAATCTTTAGAAATCTTTACAGACTCATCATCAGACTGGACTATCGTATGAACAGAATCGACAGACTCGATAGACTCAACGGAAGATGCAATGGACCCTGCATCGGACTGAACAACGGCATCAGAAGACTCCTCATCAATGGGCTCGATCACAACTGTACCTGCATCAAAAGAAACATCAGATATAGCAAACTCTATTTTTGACTCGGAAATGGACATATAGCTAGAGACAACAGACTCTTTGATAGAAACAGGACTGTACTGGATGACGACTTCGGGTATGACCTGGGAACTCCAGTTCGTGAGAGGTCCCTCGGCTGGGGTGATAAGGCTTTCAGGATCAAGGATCAGCGCATCTCCTCCGATCATGGCTACAATCGGTAACTCAACCTGGAACAGGGAATTCAGAAGACACGGCTCAAGGATATCAGCCCAATCAACCTCTGGTTCGATCTCATGAATCTGCAAACTCGAGTACTCATCTGGCAGCTCCATATCAAAAAATATCTCAAACCCCGGCAGCTCTTGCCCTGTTAACTCATCAACCCACGGCTCTGCGAACCCACAGAATGCAAAGTCATCTCCCTCTCTGCGGTACTTACCATTTCTGATTCGACTAAATGATTTCATCGGCAGCTCTAGACCCCGGCGACGGAGCTAGGACCATTTCCGCATAATTTCTCATTTCTCTAATCTCATCACGAGAAGGTTCATATCCGAGTCCGAACAACCCTTCATTCTTTCTCATTACAGGCCATTCGACTATCCCCTGATGATTGCGACCCAGACCTGCACCGGGAAGGTACCCCTGTTTACGCATCATCTTTACAACCCGGGGATTAGTGCTGGTGAGGAACAAAATCTCTTCATTCTTTGCTTTTTCAAATGATATGGCCGTGACTTCTATAGAGAACCCGGTCAGACTAACATCACCTTTCTTTTCTGAGGTACCCTCTTGCGAAATTTGGCCTACCTCCAAATCAGGATCACCCTTGACGGTTATCACCCTGTTGTTTCTGATGAACTTCAGTTTCTGGTGCAGTGAAGAAGGGATAACTCCAACCTTATGGAGCCAAGGTCGGCCAAGCAAAAGAAGGAAAGATGCTTTGATATCGAGCACTTGGAACTCTACTTCAAAGATTTCTCCTCCTATCAGAATTTCGGTTGCTAGCGTTCCAATAACATCGTGTTTGGTACCGTCATATGCCAAAATTCCTTATTCAGAAGGGATGAAGTCATTCGGCCCAAATCCCAAGACAGCAGCAGTGGCTAACGGACATACGTTCAGTGCTGACCCATTGTCAACCAATACATCTGGGACCTTCTTCCCGTTACAAATGACAGTGATTTTCAGTGGACGCGTATGATTGTGACCCTCAGATGTCAGATCTTCATCAGTGAAAGAAAGAGTCTTGGACACCCTAGCCATCGCTACCAAACCAACCAGCTCATCAGATGTGATATCTACAGAGACCTGTGCAGCATTCAACTCTCTTAGAACAACTTGACGGTGCTTTGGGGAAGCCATAAGCAAACCCCAAATTGAAATATTAGCCTGGGTCTTTTTGAGTTGGCGTAAAAGACTCTCATCCTCTTCTTCGCAACTCAGCTTGCTCTGCTTCTGCGCTTCTGCGGCTCTTACAACTTCAGCTGGGTTCTCAGCTCTTAACTCGGCGGGTTTGAAAATTCGCCCACCTCGAGTAACATGGCGGACTTCGTCACATTGATCGTTCAAGAAATCAAAGTCATCGTCATCGAAGCTAAGAACATATGGAGCAACATCTTGGACTTCCTCTTCATCACATTGAAGAATATAAGGACCAACAGAAGACTCAGCATAGTCATCTTCATCTCCGCCCAGCACATAAGGTTTCTCTTCCTCTACTTCTTCAACTTCCTCGCCATATGCCAAGACAGTCGGTGAATCGGAAGCGATAGCACAAATCAAGGAAGCAGGGTCAAGAATAGGCTCTTCAGTAAAAACCGCCCCAACCGTAGGTGGAAGGCGCGGAGCATGAGCTGGTAATGGATTCCGGGTAATGTTTGGCATAAATACAGCAATTTTTTTCGCTTCTATCATATCCTGAATTTTATGCCTCAAGGCCATGCAGTTATCTGTTAGGTGCCCTGTTCCTTGATGATATGCACAATGCTGATCTTCACGCCAATATCTGGGGAGAATAGGCAGTGGAGGTCTCGGTTCTAAGAGAGTGATCTTTTTGTCTCTTAGTAACTTCTTGAGAGCGACGGATAAAGGGTAAGGTAGCGGATCAAAATGCCTTGGCGCTTTCCTCGCTGGCTGCTCTGTCTCTGCTACAACTCTTCTCATAGGGCGTGCAGCGATCACATTGTTAACCTCAGGCTTTGAAACTACCATTGGTTTCTTTCCATTCCTTGGATCAAAAGACGACTTCGCCAGAGAACCCTTCAGCAACGCATCTTCAGTTATGGTTCCTGTCTTGATCAAGTGATTGAAATCAGAATAACACTGCGTCGCCATGAAGTGGTAATACTGCGGAGACAAATTCTTGACCACAATTTTGATCTGATCTTCTTCAGAAGGGCGGTTAGTCATCTGGGCCGCTTTTCTCCTCCATCTTCTTACGAAAGACGTAAATGTTTCCTGAGGTCCTTGCTTGATCGCTTTCAGATCCCTCTTCGTAACTTCAATTCCTTCTTCCATCAAAAATTGCTCAACAAACTTGTTAGCAATTTCGTCTAAGGTTCTGAGCTCTTCGGGTTTCAGATGAAGGAACCACTTCTTGGCTACTCCTGCTAGAGACATCGGAAACACCTTGGCGATCTGCTCTGGAGACAGCCCATACCCTTCTAGATTTGAAATGAACGACCTCAGATGACTCCACGGGCACCCCGTCCCATCATATTTATCAAAATCTGGCATTCTAAATTTTGGAGGAAGAGTGACACCAGGGAAAAGGGAAAAGTCAGACTTATTGATCTTCCTTGGGCCCTTAACTTGCATGCTTTCAACTTGCTGGGTCAATTTTTCAACTTTATCGACCAATTCTTTCTCTTTGCTTGGCTTGACTGATTGCGGGAGACAGTTCTCCTCTACATACTGCTCGTCATAGAAATCATCTTCAGGGGAAATGACAGACCGACCAAAGCCTGGAATCACATTGGGAGGATTTTGGACAACAGGCTGTTTCGAGGTAGCGGCTTTCTCGCTCTTCAACTGAGTAACCTCTTCCTTTAAGGTAGATACCTCTCTTGTAAGGTTCCTCATCATGTCTCTCATTTCAGCCAGCATCTCATTTGACTCGGCCATTTGGTTAAGACTAGGGGAGATAAGTGGAAATAAAGCTGGTGGGAGAGGCGAAGAAGATCTACGACTTAGCCTCGACGTAGAAGATTGCCGGGACCAAGTAGGCTGTGAAATGGTAACTTTTTTCGAAGCAATGGCTATTGCTTAACTCAGACTCCTGAAATGGAAGTAAGAACACTAATTTAAATTAAGATAATCAGAAAGAATGTTATGCACAAATTGAAACAAGAGGTAATACAAACACATCTCTCCTCTGGGTAAAAATCAGCAGTACAACAATTGTAATAAGGGTCATGACGGCCCATCAAACCTAAACGGATAACCATCACACTCATGGTGTTTCAGATAAAAATCCGACAGCATAACGGCGTTACAAAAGGATCATGGCATGGTAAACTCCTGGTTTATCACTAACACTAGAGCATAAAGTCATACTCAGAAGGTTTTAAATAAAATCCGGCAGCATAACAGCTCCGTAGAAGGATCATGGTAAGGTAAGCTCATGGTTCCTCAATAACCCTAAAGAATACCGGTCACACTCAATATATTCTGGGTAAAATCCGGCAGCATAACGACTGTACAAAGAGATGTGATGAGATAAGTACATGGTTTAGCTACCAGCCTAAAAAGATGATGACCACACTCAGGACATTTAGAGAAAATCTGGCAGCATAACAACTGTACTAGGAGATATGGTACGGTAAGCACATGGTTTATCAATAACCCTAAAGGATAATGGTTACGCTTAAGGCTTTTTGGAGAAAATCCGGCAGCATAACGACTGTAGAAGGAGGGTCTCGGCAACCAAGCATAAAGAATACGACGATAAGGTCAAGATGAAATATGGCTCTCAGCAAGAACACACTCTATTAGTGATAATGACAAAGTAGACGCATAATTGGCATGCGGAGCGATCTGATCAAGATCGATCAAAGGATCAAGCTCAGGGAAGATAGATCATGGCTATAAAGATAATGATGTGAAACCAATTATCTGATCATAATCCAAAAGACGGATGGACGGGAAAAATGGATTAGATTAGGAAAGAAAACCTAGCTATGAAGCAAACCCTAATCTAGTAATAAATATATGTACATATATATACACCCTAACCAGGGGCACCAACCCTAGTCTAATCTAGCGGAGTCAAGGAAGTCTCGACTCATGACAGACAAGTGAGTGTACCAGGACCGCATTTGTAGCCACACGAGGTGAACTACCCTAGTCTATAAATGGGTCAAGGCTCCTAACTCTAGATTCCACATGTGTAAGCAACACATGTTCATCCCCATATGAATGCAATATATATATAAACACGTGCACTTCCTAGTTGGATTTCACTAAGTCAGTATGTATATACATAATATATAAAACAAAGTAGGGCTCCGGACTCAATCTATCGGGTACTATGCGTATGAACCATACTTAATATGTATAACAAAAGTACGCCCAATGTTATACATAGTATGCTTCATTGCTCATCGGCTGCTGTAAACACACGTACGCCTAGTGTTTACGGCTGCAGCACTGGCGCATAGCTTGGTAATAGATACAATAATCCCATCCAGGTAATGACTTACCATCCGGCATGTACTGTATCTATCCCATGGAGCCAACAATAAAAAACAATGAAAGAAATAAAGAATATGATAATGCATGTTGTGCAGTGTGTGAATCCCTCGTTTTATTTACGCACCAACTTGGTGCCCCTGGATTCTAACGGAAAAGGTTCCCATTTAAAACGATTTTAATCCAAATTTCTTCAAAATTAGTAAAAATGGCATTTTTACAGAGTTAGGCAATGTTCCAAGAATTCCCCAGCAGAGTCGCCAGCTTGTGGACCCAGATCCCGAGGACGGTGAGCGAGGGACACGAGATCCCACGTTAATCCTCTAAGATCTCCACAATGTGAAGGAGAGCTCTACCAAGGAACTCTCGAAATGATGCCACTCACAGCATGGGTGGCGATATAAATGAGATACCTCTCGATTCAAGGGCTAGCCCGGAACCAAGATGTACCTATAACAAAGAAGAGTCGCCATCCAGGGAAGTAGGCCCTGGATCCCATGAAATACTCTGTTGCAACGGATAACCAGAGATACAAAAGTCCGTGCCTGATGACGAATGGGGAAGGTGCTAAGCGCCCCCAATTCGCCCAAGTGCAAGCACCTGGTCTCTTATGCTATTTTTAATTAATTTTGAAGAGTTTTGGGCTAAAATCATGTGAAATGGGAACGAGTATCCTCGAAGAAACGTCTATCTAAGCATGCATGACCCGGGGATGGGCAAAAGAAAATAAACATCCAAATCCTAACTCACCGCATCTACTCCTAACCCATCACATCTAGGAAAGCAATAACATCCGCATGCACAGCTACAACTAAGCAAGTAATAGCATATATGATAAGGAGAAAAGCAGTAAATATCTATAGCTAAGCATGTGAGACTAAATGCACAAGGAATAAGCAAGCTGAAAGTAAACACACAAGGAACCAAAGACAAACATACGATAAACTAAAAGATGTGAGGGAAGAAAGGAATCAGAAAATAGACGGTATGTGCAAACCCAAAATGCCAGGGAAAAGAAAATGGGACATACGATAGACTTAGGGAGCGATTCTAAGGGAATCGAGCTCAGTGATCCTGATCCGCTAAAGATCAGACAAGTCTCGCGATCGTCATAGCCTATCGTTGGGCTCGGCGAGGACAATCCCTGTGAAGGGGCCACGCTACGTCGTCGCCCGTCCCAAAACCCGATAAAACATCGGAAAACCGATAAAACCAGAAAACCCCGATCAAAATCGGAAATGAAATGAAAGGAAGGCTCCGAGAGACCTGGTAATCACCATCCTTGCCCATTTTGGTTTTTGTATTTTTGGGGAAAGCTTGAAAGATATTTTTAGATGCTGAAATGATTTTTTTTTTAAGGGTTTAAATGATTTTATTGAAAAGTTTGACTGAACTTGGGACGAGAATCCCAAGCTGCCTACGTACCCTGTAGAAAGGGATCAAGCCAACGTAGTTCGAATGCTTTTCGAAATACGCTTTGAGTGTTTTTTTATATTTTTTGGATTTTTGTTATTTGATTTTTATGTATTTTTATCCCTTCTGATCGAAAGGGGGGTTTTGGCTCAAGAGGTTGCCGCCCGTCATTGCCTAAACCCGACAAGGGTTCCCAAAATCGATAGGATCCTGAAACGCAAAGAATCCCGAGGAACTTGAAAAGAATGACCCGAAAAAGAAGGAATCTCTAAATTAGAATGGCAAACATGATCCGCATTTGAACCATATGCTAAATTGAAGGGTAGAACCTTACCTGAGTAGATGTCCAGAGTGGGTGGACAGTGGGTGGACTTTGGCCTTCGTTTCCCTTTATCAAAGCTCCTTAGAAAATATCTTTTCTATTCATCTATCCAAACGATGAAGGATTTAAATACATGAGCAGTGGATATGATGGTCACAGTGACTATAGGTGAGGAAAGAGGGGGGGAGGTAGTGGAGAATAGGATTTGGGTTAAATTCGATAGGAAGTTGCAGATGGGGTGGTCGGAGGTGGCTGATGGTAATAATTTGAAGAGGAGGTGGTTTGACAGCAAGGGAGGGTGATGGAATTGATGAGCCTGGTGGCTGTAGTGGGCCTTCTTGGTGGCTGCTAATGGGTTAGTGGTCGGAGAAGGTTGTGGGTTTTCAATAGATAAAAAAAAAAAACGAAATGGGTTTGAGAATGATGATTGAGATTGGGAGGTGGCTGTTGGAGGAGATCGTGGGTTTTGGTTTTGGAAGTTGAAGGTGGAGTGGGGTCGGAAGAAGGGGGTGGCCGGGATGGTGGACGGAGGTAGAAGAAAATGGTCGGAGGTCGGATCGAAGGTAGGGTGGTCGAAACCGGCCGGATTTGCAGAGATGATGGTGGTGGTCAATGGTGGCTGACCTCCAAACCCACAAATCTCCTCTCTCTCTCTCTCTCTCTCTCTCTCTCTCTCTCTATCTCTGTTTTTCCCCTCTTTTTTTTGAATGGGGTAATGGTGGTGGAGAGAGGAGAAGAGATGTTTTTTCGAAGTGGGTTTCGGTTTTTGGAGGTGGGGAAAATGGGTTTCGGCTTTGGGGGTTGAGGAAGGTGTAGGTGGAAGACGGTGGGGGATTTTCGAAGGGTTGGGTGGTGGTGGAGCTGGAGGTGGAGGATGGTGGAGGTGGGTGGAGGATGGTGGATGGGTTTCGAATTTTTTGAGGTGTAGAAAAGGGGGTTTCGGTTTTGGGTTTGGAGGAAGGTGGAGGTGGAGATGGAGGAGGGTTTTCGAAGGGTGGTGTTGGGGTGGAGATGGAGGTAGAGGACGGTGGTGGTGGTGCCGGATTTTCGAAATGCAGAAATGGGTTTCGGTTTTTGGGGTTGGGGAAAATGGGTTTGGGCTTCGGTGGTTGGGGGAGGTGAAGGTGGAGGATGGTGGAGGATTTTCGAAGGGTGGTGTTGGGGTGGAGATGGAGGTAGAGGACGGTGGTGGTGGTGCCGGATTCCGGTAAGGCCACCGGAATCAATGGAGGTTGGGGGTGAGTTTGAAATGGGTTTAGATGTTGAACTTTGGGGAGGTAGGGGGTGGCTGTGGTAAGAGGGTTTGGTGGTGGTGGATTGGGATGATGGCCTCTTCCCTCCTCTGCTTCTCTCCTCTTTTTTTTTAGAAAAAAAAAAAAAAAACTCCTCTGCTGTTGTTCTCCTCTTCGAAAATGGGGCCCCTCCCTCTACCTACGAGACTCTTTTTTTTATAGCTAGGGTTGAAACCCTCTTTTAATCTCAGCCATCCATTCCCCTTTTTGATGAATTGGATCATCCCCACCCTTGATTCCTTATCCCTCTTGCCCTAATTCTATCCTAGAAACCCTAAAACCTAGAGTGCCTAGCTGATCCAAGCCCTACACCTCATCTCTTTAATCTAATGGCATATGTTTGTGGCTTGCAGAGGAAGCAATAGAGATTTCCAATAATGCCCTCCTGCAAATGGGAAGTGAAATATTATGCCCCCCCTTTCTCTCATGGGCAGCCCCCCATCTAGTGTATTTTATTTCTTTCTTTTGCACTTGAGTGGGCTGCCCCAAGTAAATAAAAATAAAAAAAGACAAATATATCTTTCTCTTTTTAATACAAGGGCTTGGTATTGTCACACCTTCCTTGTTTAAATCAACCCCCTTTCATTTGCAAATGAAACAACCTCACCCTCGCTTTGATAATCACACAAACTCAGCTTGTCCTTTGACAGATTTTAATTCGAAAATGTACCCATTTAATCACGGTCTAAACACTAAGAGACAAGGTAAGCCAGTAAAATATCAAGGAGAGGTCGAGTTAGCATCATCCACACTTGAGAAATTCGCATAGAGAGGTGCCAATACCAAAACTCAGGGGTATTTTGTAATTCTTTCAAATTTTTGCGAAAATGAGATAGAGGATCAGGGCAATTGAACGAAGGGTGCCAATGGGGTTCAGAGATCACCCAGGCTTTCAAACGATTTCCAAAATATATGGAAATGGGCATTTTTAGGGTTTTCGGGTTTGATTTTTCGAAAATTTTGGGATTCGATTCCGGGATCTCAACTAAACTTCGGGATTGGGATTTTATTCGATTTCGAGAATTTATTCGATTTTGGGGGAAAATAGTCCGGTCAAAATGAGGTGTCTACAACGGAGGAATGGGATCAGGTTTGCTACAAGCTTTCGGAGGTCGGAGTTCAACCGACCAGGGAACCTCAAGCAGCAAGTAACACCACTCATTGTTGCAGAGATCAATTGGTTCAGATCACCGAGAGAAAATTCAGTAAATAGGTTGTCATTATAGAAAAGAAACATGTCCAATGAGAAAGCATTAAATGAGAATACGAACTTCAGTGATCCTAGACTAAAAACACATATGAAGGGCAGCCAATTACATTAACAGCTTATGTGATTTTTCCTCCACTGTCCAGGACAAGCAACTTTGGATTAGCATATCAAATGCTAAGTTTCTTTACCCATGGCTTTAGCAAGCAGAAGAGACCAAGTAGAACTGTAAATATAATCAACACGAGTTTTAGCATTTCTATTAGGGCAGGAGGCAATTTAATCCATATTTTGGGTAGGGATGTCACTGCCAATTCTATTATCCAGCCTGATACGTGGCGTCGTCCTAAACCTCATAAAGAAAAGTCTTAAATCTCATAAAGAAGCACACTTAACTCATAAAGAAATCAAGTATGTAAATACTTTACTTTATATCTAAGAATTGTCATGGGGCGTAAATTATGTTGTTTAATATACACCTTTTAGCATCATCGTCCAATAAACCATGTGCATTGTGTTGACCTACTAAGTGCTTGGTCAGTCTGCTGCCACATATTCATTTAGTCCAAAGATATCAAGTTCCAGAGAAACAGGCCAGTAGAGGGCCCATCCCTTTCAAATTCTGATTACAAAACCACTTGAATCTACATATTACATGGGGAAATGTCACTTTTAGATTTGAGTACCTGCTTGGAAAAGAGGGCATTTTATGGACGACAATCCGAGAAAATTATATGGCAGTCATTTTACTTCTAATATGCACATCATATGAAAAATTAAACAATGGTAATTTCAAAATTAATGGGTTTTCCAGACAGCCAGAAATACAGATTACCAACATCCAAGTCTACATAAAATACCCTAGTAAGAAATAAACAACCCCATGTAATGAACTGGAGCAATAACCAAGCAAAATAAATTATTGAGGATACTTCTTCATGCTGGTTTTCCAACTTGCTTTTCAGTTCCAGCAAAAAAAAAAGTTGTCTTATACTATAGATGGTACTCCTTGTCTTATTTTCCCAACAGGAGCTTCCACTCAAGCCGAAAGTGATAGCTGCCATAATCCCAACATGAGCTTTCCCAACAAGTGCAATTTAAATATATAATAGAACATCATCTCACTTTGTTAGAAACATGAATATAAAAATTCATCTTACTGAAAGATAACAAAAATCGTTTAAATCATTACTTAATAAACAGTGTAGTTACAGTGACTATAAATAAAAGTAACCCATTTTTATAAACTAAGAAAAAAAACACTCATAGAAATATCGAAGACCAAAGAAAAAATTCATAAAAATCCATATAATACTCTAAACAAGGCCCATTAAAATGATATTTATGTAAGTATTTGAAGCATATGTGGCACACTTACAGCTACCAGCTTGAGAGTTATGAAGCAGGAGAAATTATATGATGACAGGGCGTACAAACATGTAAATTATATCATAGAGGGCCTCGTTATCCAGAACCATGCACTCATTGGCCTTCTCCCCAGCTGATGAACACAGAGAGTGTCAATGTATGGCTCAACCACTGTATCCAAAACCAACCAAAAATATTAAAGAAACAAATCAAAGGATAAAACATAGATATCCAAACAGAAACCCTAAGTCCCTAACTACATAAGGAAAAAAAACCCTGTATAAACATGAAGGGTTTTATGTTGTCTGGCACAAGAAATTAGCAATGAGGTTTAATTGATTTGAGAGGGATGAACACCGACCTGCACCACTGGAACAAAAAAGTTTGTGAAGTGTCAAAACGAGTAGGGAAAAAAATGATCTAAGAAGCCCAACCTGCTTTGAGTAACAAGAGCTAATGAAGACTCTCTACCATCCATCTCCTCAAGTCCCCATCTCAAATCATACAAAAAACTACCATCCTTGAAAAAACAAGAGAAAAAGTTCAGAAAACCTTCAAGACACTCAAAACCCCAGAAAAATTTCTCTACCTGCCAACAAGAAACTAAAAAACCCTGAGATTTCAGAACATAATTTTAATAATGCAAAGGAAAATTATCTGAGAAGAGACAAAGAACAAACCCCTAATCAAGGTCTCTATGTGAGAAACAGAGGAACATATGCAAAAGAAAATCGTCTCTCTCTCTCTCTCTCTCTCTCTCTCTCTCTCTCTCTCTCTCTCTCTCTCTCTCTCTCTCTCTCGTTTGACGTAAGCTTGCCTCTGCTCCAGGGGAAAACCATTTTGACGATGGATGGAGGGTTCGATTTCGATCAACAGGTGGGGTGCTTGACTGAAAATGAGCAACAAGTGTGCTTCTTCTTCACGGGTAATTTAGGCGGTTCGATCGACAGGTGTGATGCTGGAGGAGAACCGAGCAGCCAAGTTCCTCAAGTTGCAACAAATGACAATATTGCCTTTATTACTTTGACACATTGAATAATAACCTTTCTTTCTTTTTGTAAAATAAAGAGGAAAAAATTGCCATTTGGGAGAGAGATAACTTTTTCTAAATAAACCAAATTTGCATGGTGCTTCTTCGGATTCTTTGTACATCTCACCTTCCAATTTAAAAAACACCATCCCTTTTTGAAACTTTCACAACTGGCATGTGAATCCACACATGTAAAAACCATCCTACACGTGGGCCCCTAATGATGAACGAATTTACTATTGGTGAGAATATTTTAGGTTTCTATTTAAAACCATAAGGGCCCATTTCAACATGGCCGAGTAGTGTAGAATCGGCACACACATGTTGGGCGCATGGTGGCCCCCACCGTATGGCTAAAACACACAGGTTCATTCTATAGAAATTTTTAAACCATCCATTTTAATGGATCATAGTGTAGACAGATTATTTCCTTGTCCATAGGATCATTCTCACTTTCTGTAGGTTGCTCCTTCAAAATGAATTCTATAAGGTGATATAAACCGGTGACATATTAGACCATATTATAAGTAGATTGCACGTTAACCGTTCTCCATGAAGTGATCCAAACCATTGATTTGATGAGCCACAATGTAAATTGGTGTATCCCCTGAATCATATTCGTAGGATGATCCAAACCGTCCAATCGATGGGTTGCATTGCGATTTGAATTGCGCACCCCTTAACCCCTTCTATAAGATGACGCTAGCCGTACAAGTGATGGGCTACAATGTAAATTGGGTGCGCCTCCTCCAACACTATTTTGATAAGATAATCCGAACCATCTAATCAATGGACCAAGATGTAGAATGGCTGCGCCGAAAAATCATTTCCATGAGATGATCTTAACCACTCAACTAACGGGCTTCAATATAAATAGATCACACCCTTCAAATCGCCTCCATATTGCTTAATTGGTGCCCCATAAATCTTTTCCGTTAGATTTAAATATGGACCCAGAAGAATAAAATTGAATCGCTTTGGGTGGGCCCCACGCATATTTAGTGGGCCACTCAATTTTAAATCCCACAACCAAATCCTAGGCCCATTCCTTGGCCGGATTTTCCATGAGATCCATTGATCAAAATCTAAACAAGTGTTCAATGCAGGCCCACCAAACAGGTTCAAATTCTCCCTTGTTCGGATTCTCGTGAATAACCCTTCTCAACACTTAGCGGAAAAATGCGAAACACGGCAGGAATGACCAAAAAGATCGAGAAAACAATAAGAGGCGGACACGGGAATGAAAAACACTGAAAAACCGATAGCAAAACACTAACTTCTTTGTTGATTAACGCGGAGCAAAATGGGGGTGTCTACAGATGCCCCTCTTTGGTAGAGATGACGTAGTTAATGAATACCAAAGCAAAAGTGACAACACCATTTTGCGCAGCGTTTTGCCAACAAAGGACTCTCTAGACAAAATTGCAACCTAAATGAGAATGCATGCAACCTAACATAATGCAACACCCTAGATGAAATCCTAGAATTTGAACATCTATCAAAAATCATTTACTCTAAACACCATGAGATGGCAGTTTAGAATATCAGAGAATCGGATTTACTCTGGGTGCAAAAATCTTGCAATCCAGAACAAAAGATGATTATCATGCGGCGCCGTTTTCGAACGGGCAATGAAGGAATGGGATACCATTTTCAAACGGATTTTCGGAGGGAAAGGAATACCGTTTTTGAACGGTTTCAGAGGAAATGAGACGTGATTTTCAAATGGTCTTAGAGAGAATAATGGATGACTTTCGAAAGATTTTTAAAGAAAACAAAGCATCATTTTTTAACGGGCTCAGATGAAATGTGATACCATATTTGTATGGGTCTAAAGAGAACAGGACACTGTAGTTATACAGACCCAGAGAAAACGAGACACCGGAATGAGACACCGTATTAGTACGGTTTCCCAAAAATGAGCAACCATATTTGTATGGATCCCAAAAGAGGAATAAGAGACCATTTTTTAATAGACTCAGAAAGGATGAGATACCGTATTTGTACAAATCCCAAGGAATATGAGATACCATATTTGAATGGATCTCAAAAAGGAATAAGAGACCATTTTTTAATGGACTCAGATAAAATGAAATATCGTATTTTTACGGATTCCAAGGAAATGAGACATCATATTTGTATGATACTCAAAGAGAATGGACACAGAAAGAATGAAATACCGTATTTTTATGATTTCCAAGGAAACGAGACATATTTGTATGAGGTTCAAAGAGAATAAGAGACCATAGTTGTATGGACTCGAAGAGAATGAAATACCGTATTTATACAGAGTTCACAGGAAATGAGACATCACATTTGTATGATGCTTAAAGAGAATAAGAGACCGTAATTGTATGGACTCGAAGAGAATGAAATACCGTATTTTTACGGATTCCAAGGAAATGAGACATCACATTTGTATGATACTTAAAGAGAATAAGAGACCATTTTTTAATGGACTCAGAGAGAATGAAATACCGTATTTATACGGATTCCAATGAAATGAGACATCACATTTGTATGATGCTTAAAGAGAATAAGAGTCCATAATTATATGGACTCGAAGAGAATGAAATACCATATTATTACGGATTCGAAGGAAATGAGACATCATATTTGTATGATGCTCGAAGAAAATAAGAGACATGATAATTTGAGTTTCGACAGAGATTATCAGAAAAAAAAAATCGAAATCTCCAATTAACAACTTTGGAAGCAAAGGATTTAATTACACCATATAATAAAGGACTTTCAAGGCCCGAATTTGGGACGCCACTTCATTAACAACCTGCCCTAGTTTGAGGCATTCTAACCTTCTTCTATTCATTAACCAGAGATCATTCTTCAAAGATTTTTCCCCATTCATGACAGTCTCGCCTTTTCCAAGTTTCTCAGAACCTGTTAATGAACCCATTTTTAGAGCGATTGCACCCTGCAACAATTTTTAAAATAGAACTCGTAAATATGTTTTATAAACAATTAAAAAACTATAGGTACTTGCAATAAAATGACAAAATAAGAAATATTACTCAAGTAGTCCCGTGATGCTTCTGACTCATCAGTATTTTCTTTTGGGTTAGGCTGGCCTCTTTTAAAGAATATTTCTCCATTGAAAAACATCTTCACTTATTTTTAAGACAGTAATACTTTGTATATATTTCTATCAACTTTCTGATTGCTAGAAATTAAAGCCCCTAGTTTCAGGAATCGTTATTTTTGCCTGACCTACTGTGATTTCAGAGATCGATGTAATTCTTTTGGAGTGAACCCAATCTTACCACGACCAAGTCCCCCTTTTTGGATTTTCAACTTGGCGGACCGCTCGGCCTTTGCTTTTGCCTGAATCGCCTTTTCAAGTTTTTCGACTCAGTAGGCCACCCCCTTAACTTTTGCCTAAGCCGCCCTTTCAGGTTTTCGACTTAGCAGGGGAATGATCCTAAATTTTGCCTAGATAGCCTTTTCAGGTTTTCAATCTAGCGGATATTCAAGCTCCATTCCTTTTTTCTCTTTTTTTTTTTTCATTTTCTTTCTTTCTTTTTTTTTTTTTACTTGAACACCAAAAGGACTTTATAGGTAGGATAGGGCTTTTCAAAGAATGGCTTAAGGTTCAACAAAGATTTCGACCGAACCTATGAACAGGTTACCTACGTATCCTAGGGTAGGAATCAGGTCGCCTGTAGTTCAGGGCGGATGCCCCTAGTTTGAAGGTAAATTGATTTTCTTTTCTTTTCAGATTGCATGGATTTTTTCTTTTATCATGACCGAACTCGTTTTGACCGAGCTGCCTACGTACCCCAGTGTAGGGATCAGGTCTTGCGTAGTTCAGGGATGAATGCCCCTAGTATATTGGGTTTTCGAAGAAAAATGTTACTTAGGCTCAAAAGGGTTCGCAAAAGGTTATATATATATACATATTTTTATCTTAGGCTATGAATTTGGAATTTATTCGGCCAAAAGACGGCCTTCTGGTGTTCAAGCATAGAACCTCTTGAGTTGATCAAAGTTTGTTGGTTCTGGTAATATTTCTCCATTTAAATTACGGAGCTTGACGGCTTTTCCGGGTAAGATTTGGTCCACAATGTATGGTCCTGACCAATTCGGTTTGAACTTGCCTCTTGGGTCAAAACTGGTGCTCGGTTCTCTTTCAGAACAAGATTGCCTTCTTCTAGATCTCTGATCTTAACTATTTTATTAAAAGCCCGGGCTATTCTGTGCTGGTAACCCTGTAGCTGGTAAAGTGCCCTTAACCTCTTCTCATCTAGCATGTTCAACTCTTTATATCTGGCATTTGCCCATTCATTTTCTGGCAACTTAGCCTCAGTTAACACTCGGAGCGAGGGTACACGGATCTCAACAGGTAGCACTGCTTCCATCCCATAAACAAGAGAATAAGGGGTTGCTCCGGTTGAAGTTCTAATTGATGTTCTGTAAGCCCACAAGGCGTACGGTAACTTATTCGACCAATCCTTATAAGTTTCTGACATTTTGCTAATGATAAACTTGACATTCTTGTTCGCAGCTTCTACCGCTCCATTTGTCTGCGGTTGATAAGGTGAGGATTTATGATGTTTAATCTTGAACTCTTGGCAAAGAGTGATTACTTCCTTCTTGAAATGAGATCCGTTATCTGAGATAAGTTCATGGGGAATTCCATAGCTGCATATGATGTTGGTGCGTATGAATTTAGAAACTGATGCGGATGTAAGCTTTGCGTAAGAAGCGGCCTCAACCCACTTGGTGAAGTACTCAATTGCAACGAGTATGTACTCGTGATCATTAGACGACTTAGGAGAAATCTTGCCAATAATGTCAATTCCCCATACCGAAAACGGCCAAGGAGAGGTAAGAGAATGCAATTCGGTGGGTGGTACATGGATGAGATTCGCATGTATCTGACATTTATAGCATTTCTTCACAAATGTATGACAATCTGCTTTCAATGTTGGCCAATAGTACCCCAGACGTAGGATCTTCCTTGCCAACATCTTCCCATTCATATGAGGCCCACACACCCCTTCATGAATATCTGCGAGAATTTCTTCTGCCTAATCTTCAGTGACACATAAGAGTTGAATTCCGTCGAAAGACCGTCGATACAACTCCCCTCCACAAATGATAAAATTAGCTACCAATCTCTGCAAACTCCTTATTTATTTATTCGACGCCTCATTGGGATGCCCCTGGCCTGAGATGTAGTTCTTTATGTCCATATACCATGGCTTACCATCGGGACATCTTGCAGCTATTTCTATAGCATCAACATATGCAGGAGCCCATGCTCCTGAACAGTGATGGGTCTCATCTTCATATTGTGAGGTATGTCAATCATAGAAGCTAACGTCGCTAAGGCATCGGCAAATCTATTCTTCAACCTTGGTAAATAACTGAAGGTGATGAATCGGAATTGTTGAACAAGAACATCCAAGTATTCATGATATGGCTGTAGCTTTTCTTCTCTGGTTCTCCACTCTCCTTGAGTTTGGCAAATGGTTAGCTTCGAATCTCCATATACGTCAAGATTCTCTATGCCTAAGGCCAATGCGGCCTCAAGCCCAACAATGCATGCTTCATACTCTGCCATATTGTTGGTGCAATTAAATTGTAACTTAACGGCAATGGGAACATGCTCATTTCGAGGTGACACAAGCAGTGCCCCTACTCCTTGCCTTGTTTGGTTTGCTGCTCCATCAAAATAGAGGGTCCAACCAGTTTCTGGATATTCATCTTTTACCATCATGATCTCTTCATCTGGGAATATCGGTTTGAAAGGCTGACTTTCTTCTCGGGGTGCTCCTGCCAATTGTTCAGCAATGGCTCGGCCATTTACTGATTTTTGGGTTACATGGGTGATGTCAAACTCAAATAACAATAATAACCATCTGGCAGTCCTACCTGTTAGGGCTGATTTTTCAAAGAGATACTTCAGAGGATCCATCCTTGACAAAAGCAGGACCTTATGCGATAAAAGGTAATGTTTGAGTCGCTGAGTAGCCCAAACAAAGGCTAAGCAGTTTTTCTAGGACAGTGTACTTCTGTTCATACTCCAACATCTTCTTACTAAGATAACATACAGTCTTTTCATGCTTGGTTTCTGGATCTTGCTGTGCTAACATACAACCCATGGTGGTTTCTGTTACTGACAAGTAAAGTAGCAATGGATGTCCCGGTATTACAGGTGCTACTATCGGTGGTTCAGACAAACTTTGCTTTATCTTCTCAAAGGCCTGTTGACATTCCTCTGTCCATTCTTTGGAAGTATTTTTCTTCAAGAGCTTAAAGATAGGTTCGCAAGTTGATGTAAGATGAGCGATGAATCGTCTACAAAAGTGTGCAGCCTAATTGTTTTTCTCTGAAGCAATGAATTGTCACGTCTAAGTTGCAAGTGTCACAGTTTCACTACCAGCAATTATTGCCAATGCCAACAGAGGAGGAGAAGCAAAAGCAGATGCCCATCCAATGGATATCATCATAAGAGCGGCCTGACACAGATATAACTAGTACTGAATTTCAATGACAAGAGTAATTTGAAATTTAGAGAGAGAAGTTATGACAACAAAGCGAATGTAGGACGAAAGAGTCAATACTCAACAAACACATATATGAGTATAATTTTTCATATACTAGAAACATCAACTATTGGTAAGTAAGAACCAATTTAATACTAATGTATAGGACGAAGGAGACAATACTCAACAAGCCTATATATTAAATACTATAATTTTTGTATACCAGAGATGTCAATAATTGACAAGTATGAACCAATTTCATACCAACAACAGTGAGACTTCTCATAATTGACATTAACTATTACTATTCACCAATCTTGAGCATTTCCTTCATGAAAAATGCTGAAGACAATTGATGATTTTACATGCTAGAACTCTAAAAGCAAATCCATTGCAGAATAAAATATTATTTTATCAACTACTAAATAAACGCATTTTTATGTCTACCATCTCAAACATTTTCTTTTCTTAACTCTAACAAGGAAATAGGGCTTCTTATAATGAACATGCATGACACAGATACCAGTACCCAATATGGGTAAAACATGAGTATGGTTCTCATCCAAAAGTGTTGATAACATGGCTTTTTTAACATAAATTTTCTTATAATTCTTCAATTCTCACTGAAAGGTAAAATAAGCATGCAATAACTATGAAACCCTGAATTATAATAGAACCAATAATGATTCAATATAGATTAAACATAGGCATCAAAAAGTTACATAAAACTAAAATGCCATAAATTCAAATGACCACAATTTACATGTACCACAAGCATAAGAAAAGGCCTTATTAAGTAGTTACGAAGAAAAAAATTGCATGAGTTCGAAAAACCATTGTCAAAATCCATAACTGTTGAATAATGCTGTGTATGTGAGCACTCCCCCCCCTCCCCCTCTTTATAGGGGCAGTTCTGTCTTTTCCCATGTATACACATACACACATATATCAATAAAAACAGTGCGTGGGGTGAGACTCACCTCATTCACTCGTTTTTCTCTTCTCTATCTCTATCTCCATCGTCTTCATCTCCAATGGAACATAAAAACAACTTTAATTTCCTACAACCTATAATAATCTAAAGAGGAGTGGTAGAAGATGCCCTTGATTCATTGGCAAGGTCATGACTGCTAGTCTAGCTTACATACAAGTCAAACAGAGACTGGCAGACCTACTGTCATCCTACAAGGGTGCCCTCAAATAGCTGAGGCCAATACTCATACATAAAAAAATTAGCATCATGATGACTGGATCTCAAACCATAAACAATAAAGTAAAACTTAAGGAAGAAAATAAATAAAAGAAGGGCCGGAAGATTTAGTCTTGTATATTGTCCATTTATCCTGCAATTCCAAAAACAAAAGATGGAGTTTCTCCTTCCGACTTTGATTGGTATAAAAATAAAGTAAAGATAAAATATGTGTTGTTTTGTAGATGGCCAAAGCATAAACAATGTTTTAAGATCAAATACAAGTTTTTATTCAAATTGGGATATGAAAGAGGAAAAGGGGGTGTATACATGCATAGATTTTAAAAAAAAACAAGTCAACAAGAACTGAAATAGGAATGGGCATTTACCTGAAGAATGTCCCAGCAAACACTGCAATAGAGATCTACATTGGGATGGAAGCACAATGTCTTGAATTTCACCTTTGGAGGCTCGATTGGATAATCAATGGGAAAGAAAACAGAGACCTTGTAAGCCATTCCTTCTAGTGATTGTCCCTTTCCAACCATAGACGTTATACCCTACAGGGAAAGCAAACCCTTTAGAATCCAGAGACATCTAAAAAAATGTGGAAGAAATGAATATGAGTACTATACAGAATTCTTTCAGAAGCAAGGGTTACAATATTAGGTATAAGGGGTGTTGACGAGAAATTTTGGCATGCTTCTTACCATTAAGGCCATTACCTCAGCTTGTAGTCCGTTCCATCATAGATGAACATAAAAAAGAAGACCATCAGAAACAAGAATAACAAAATAAAATCAACTGAAGTCTGACAAGGCGAATGATAAAGTACCTTAGTAGTACCGCTTTAAATAACAAAAATGCATGCTTTTCCTACCTACAATTCACGCATAAATGTGCTCATCAGATTTCCCCATACTTAAACTTTGCTTGTCCTCAAGCAAACAAAAAGAAAATATATAAAAATAAAAATAAAAATAAAAACAAAATCCTAACTCACTTTCGTAGGAATCACGATTGCACTTAACATGTGCAACAAGCCTTTAAACCCCTAGGTTACCCTAGTGAACGAGTTTTGTCTCGTGTGTGTTTGCTGTGAATATACACACAAAATTCTAAAAATAAACTTTTCTTTCCAAATCTCACTATAGAATAAAGCCAAAAAAATTCTAATCCTTTTTCTTTGATAAATTACTCAAAATAGAAGAACAAGAATACCCCCATACTTAAACTTTGCATCCTATCCCAAGTTGAAAAAAATTAGAAAAATATTTTAATCAAGGAATCCTCTTTTGAATTTGTCCTACTTTGCTCCCTTAAACTTGCCTCTAATGTAATCGTACCATAAAAGAAATTTGATTTTGAAACTTAATAGAAAAATTACAATCTTATATGGTCCACCATCCTTTACACTTTTCCATTACTTTCTAAGAATAGAACTCAGTTTTTGTAATCCTCTACTGCTTTTGGCGTGAATAACATGCAGGGCATGCACCAGACACCCAGGCTACTAAACAGTGTCCGACTAATCTTTGATTTGCATATGTCATAGACATTGATGCATATGAGTTCAAACTTTACCTTTGATTACGTGCAATGCTTTGATTTATTAAGCTTTCTAACTGACCCATGTATGGAGTTTTCAGTCAGTTGCTCTCAAGCCAGTTGGCTTTAAGGAACTAGGCGTAAAAACCCTTCAGACTTAATAGCTCAAGTAAAAAAGGCTACAAATCAAAACTATAATCAATAAGCAAACTTTCTAAAAATTATTCTTTCTTTCTTTTGTTTCAACCTTTCTTTCCTTTTTATCCATACCATATAAAAAACAAGTTTATATTTCTATTTCTTATTCAAATCCTTTTAAAAGAAAGATTCCAAATGAAAACAAAACTAAGAAAGGAAAGTATTCTTTCTAATTTTTCAAATTTCAAAATTAAAATATCCACTAACTTTCTTTCTTAAAATAGGAAAATAACTTTCTTTCTAAGAATACTAAGTTCTTTCTAATTTGAGAGAAATACCAAAAACAAAAGAAAAAGAAACTTTCTAACTTTAAATTATAGAAAAGACTAGAGAAGGAAAGTTTCTAAAAGCTACCCCCATACTTGAATTATGCATTGTCCTCAATGCGTTAAAAATAGAAAGAAAAATATGAGAACTAAAAATAGAAAGGAGGGTACGTACTGTATTTGTTTAGGCATGATTCGAAATAGGAATGAGCATTTACCTAAAGAATGTCCTAGCAAACACTGCCATAGAGATCTACATTGGGATGGAAGCACAATGTCTTGAATTTCACCTTTGGAGGCTCGATTGGATAATCAATGGGAAAGGAAACAGAGACCTTGTAAGCCATTCCTTCTAGTGATTGTCCCTTTCCAACCATAGACGTTATACCCTACAGGGAAAGCAAACGCTTTAGAATCCAGAGACATCTAAAAAAAATGTGGAAGAAATGAATATGAGTACTATACAGAATTCTTTCAGAAGCAAGGGTTACAATATTAGGTATAAGGGGTGTTGACGAGAAATTTTGGCATGCTTCTTACCATTAAGGCCATTACCTCAGGTTGTAGTCTGTTCCATCATAGATGAACATAAAAAAGAAGACCATCAGAAACAAGAATAACAAAATAAAATCAATTGAAGTCTGACAAGGCGAATGATGTGCTAATTTGTTTTACAAACCCAAAAACATCCACCCCACTAGGAATGTAAAACTCAAGAAATTTGAAAAAAAAAAGAAAGAAAATACTCCCATACCCAATTGAGGGTGCCACCACATCGAATGTGGGTCCGCAGGTGATTGTGATGTAGATGTTGCCAGATTCGAGCATCACATGGCTACCCTCGAAAACCATTTTTTATCTCCAGCAACCACCCGGTTTCCAGAGTTCCTCCCTAACCCGGCCAACCATCCTCAGTTGGCCATCTGATTTGGAATGGAAACCCACATGTGTCCCTTCACAATCGGTAAAACAACAATAAATGTACAACACCTTTGAAGGCTTGAATAGATAATCAATGGGAAAGGAAAGGACCTTGTAAACCAAACCTTCATATGTTGTATCATGGCTTCCAGTGATTGTCCCTTTCCAACAGTAGATGTTATCCCCTTCAAGGCAAGCATACACTTTACAATCTAAGATCTGAAAAAAGAACATGGAAGAAAATAATGTAAGTATACACAGATTTCTTATAGAAGGAAGGATTACAATATTAGGTATCAGGGGAGTCGAATGGTGTGCTAATTTGTTTTATAAACCCAAAAACGTCCACCCCAGTGGGAATGCAAACTCAAGAAATTAAAAAAAAAAAAACCCATAACAAGACATTATACCCTAAATTGATACCTCGCTTTATACAAACTCAAAATACTGATGTTTCTTTCGAGGAATCGAGGGTCAGGTCGAGGAGAGCTTTTTCATGTTTTTGCGTCTCATCTCCAGAAGCACGAACTCGGGTGAAATTCATAGATCCAGCCAGCTCCATGGTTTGCCGGCTAACACATCAATTACGGGAGAAGTTGTGTGGGGAACCCCATCCCGATCATCTCCAGATCCATCGCTCAGGTTATCGCTGCCAGATCTGCAGATAGAGGTTGAAAATAAATAAATAAAAAACACATCCCAACTCAGTTCAAACTAATGAGGATAAAAAAGAGAAAAATGAGAGGAAGAGAGAGAGAGATGGGGATGGGTAGGTAAAGACCTGTCCTCTTCAATTGGAGATGATGATGATAATGTTGCTGATAGGAGATAGAGAATGGGTTTGAAAGAGAAACAGGTGTTGAAAAGGTAAGAGTAAGCTTTGTTTTCGCTCTCAATACAGATAAAAAAGGGGGAAAGGCAAAGCAAAATAACAAATGAAGGAAAAAAATAGCAGAAGATTTCTAGGGTTTTGAGGCACTTGTTGGCCGACATCTCCTTGAGATGTTGTATTCTGTCTGTGGCAGTTGTTTTGTAGAGGCTTGAGAAGATCATCGAGAGAGAGAGGAGGGGCGGCGTTTAGGGCATTAGAGAAAGGGCCTCTATGAAATCCCCAAAAACCCAATTTAGCGTTTGATATTTTTTGATATTTTTGGATTTTGGTATATTGATGACTTTTTCTGTGGCGGTGGTTTTTTCGTTTCCTTTTAGCGTTTCTGAAGCAAAAAGAAAACCAATGACAATGATTCCCAAGACATTGCCAAACATGTTTTTAGCTTTTCTGATTCGAAAATTAAAAAAAAGAATGCAAAAAACGTTCTTTAAAAACGATGCCAAACACACCACTAGTGAGATGCGTTGCCGCACATGTCTATAACAGTAAAGTCAATAAAGAAATACAATGTAATGAAGCATAAGAAAGTAAAATGACCAGTCTCCCCTCTAAAGACCCCAACTCTATGTCAATACCACAGAGTTACATGCTAGTGTTGGTCCCGTGCCGATTTGACATCCCATGAGTTCCTTTGTTGTGCAGTTCAACGATGTTGCCTACCAAATATCATTCTTTACATTATTGAAATTAAATGCAAATCATGACTTTCAATTTTTTTTCATTCCAACCAACTCGGTTGATTTTCGGTTGAATTTCGAGAATTTCGATCGAATTTCTGTCCATTTCGGGAATTTCATTTGGAAATAAAGATGTGGAAGAAATTCATTGAGATTTCATTTCGGTAGGGATGGAAATGGAAACATTTCGGTTCTTTCAGGGAAATTTAAAACCATGTTTCTCGCTTCCAGAATTTTCTCTTTATAAACCCCACTTCCTACTTTAGATACCAGCATTGCTTCTCGCAATCGCTTCTCACTCTAGCAATAATGGACATTACAATATTAAAATGGAAAACCAATATGTAACTATTACGCTATTTGATTACCATTAAACATACTAAGGATTTCTCAAATTCTACCTCCAAGATTATACAATATTCAATTGCCTTTGGCTGCATCTGAACCTCAGGTTCTGAGGTAATTACTATTGTAGGATTCTCAAATTTAGATCTTTGTAATCCATAGCACTCTACAACAGATGTCGCGGGGGGGGGGGGGGGGGGGGGGGCGCATGTTTAAACCACTATTCCCTTTTAATTAGAATGGCTAATTTTTATTGCTAGCCCTGCTATTCAAAAATTTAAAAACAAAAAACAAAAATAAAACAAACAACAAACAAGCCCAACTACATAAGGGATTGGGAGCGACTGCCAACGAAAACCCAATAGTTCCATACGTTGCTAGAAAAACACCCAAATTGCTCGCAGTTGGTCGTTCAGTGTAAAAAGACAACCTTTATAGACTCGTCCTAGATTCTTTGACAAAAAAGAAAAAAAAATCTATTTAACAGCATAAAATTGACTTGTGTGCACTTCACATAAATATGAACAGGATCTCGTCTCTTATGGAAGACCAGATCTCGTCTCTTATGAACAAGATATTTCATTTTATGTTTTCACATAAATATGAGAGTTTTTTTTTTTTGAAAAAATTATCAAGTGGGGCCCATGAGGACCTCTTACACCCTATGGAAGACAAGAAAAGGTGGTAAAGGCAGAGAAGAGTATATGTGTCGTTTTGACTGGTTTGACCATAGTCATCCAGTTGTGGGTGTCGTGAATGAATCCAAGAAGGAGAATGGGAGAGCATAGAACTAACACCGTCCAGCAAAATTTTGTTCTACACCCTTTATGATATTAAATTAATAATCAAACTTACAAAAATTGAAAGATTGCTGCTAAGTGAGACATTCAATAATTAATTACACCATTGAGCACAATTCAATTCTATACCCTTTATGTTAATAAATTACTAATCAAACTTAAAAAAAATTACATGATTGCCGCTAAGTGAGAAGTTCAATAAAATCCAGGATGTCTTAATGAGGAATAAAATAGATATTAGATTCCTATATTTGTTCACACTTTCACCAGCTCCATCCATACTCTACAAGTTAAAACAAGACAATCCATCATTCGATCTTTCTAGAAAAGATAAAACCGAAGAAATGAGTAAAAGAGAAAAGACTTTAGGACATGAGGAGAAAAATTAACAAGATAATTTCACTGACTTCACATGGCAACTTTGATCCACTTCAGCTGAAACTTAGGATTTGATGTTTTAGGGAATTGTTGGTTTTTGAATGTTGATCGCTTAACTTCGAGCAACTTTACGTTTTCGTTTTGCCCTCCAGATTCATTCAAGGTTATCAGTATTATGCATAGTTACCGAGAAACTCCCCTTTTGGTCGTCTTACTCGTTTCCCAGAAAACATAATGGAGATGGGTATAAAATAATCTTTTTATTTAGGAAACATGTTTATGCAGGATGGGTAAGGGAAGACAATTGGGTATGTAGCTCTGAAACCAATTGATGTAGGCCAACCAAGTAAAGGACTGCTTCAAGGTAGAGTCAGACTTTGGTTGGCTAATCTAAGGGAATATGGGGATAGAGTGGCAGGATTAGGTAGGCTTGGGAGAATAGATGAATGAAAAGAAATAAAGAGAAGGAAAGAAGGAAAAGGAAAAGTACAGGGAAAAAAATAACCTGAAGTCACACTAGGTTCTCCTAGGCATCACACCTAAGGATATGAAGCATCACACTTCAGAAAAATACCACACCCAATCAACATAAGAAAATATCAATTTCCACTCACATTTAACGGTTTTGAGGACCAATATGTCATTCATATTTATAGACTATGCAAGCCATACGAAATTTGAAAAAAAAAATCCTAATCCTTATTACAAACCAACTCCTAGTCTAAATAAGACTCCTACTATACTTAAACTGCGAACTCCTAACTAACCCGTACGTGTGCGGCTCTTTGGCTTAAAGATATGGGTTTCCTCCCCACTGATGCGAGTTCGAATCCCCACGGGCTTACCCGGTGTGCGTGGTTTACAGCTGATTGCACACGCATCAGTAGGGAATAGCCCCACCCTATAAATTGAGGTGGGATACCCTATGTGACTGTCAAAAAGAAAAAAAGGAATTCCTCACTGAAATGGACTAGGAACAGGTTATTGAGGTGGGATACCCTAGGAATTCCTCTTATTACATGGACTCTCCTTACTAAAAGTAAACTAGGACTCTTGAAACCCACTAGGACTCCTAAATTCTCATTGAAACCAGCCCACTTCAAATATAAGGACTCAGTTATGTTGCAATGTGGGCCCTTTTTCTTTCTTTTTTTGAATGGCAGCAATGTGGGCCATATTAATCACTTAAGTGACACGATGTCACGTTATGTCATGTGGGCCCTTATGGACACTTAAACTTAAGTGAATTAACAAGACAAATGACATATGTGTTATTGTAACTTAAGAAATTCATAATAAACATGTGGACTCCAGCTTTTTATTAATGGTAACATGTGGGCTCCATTTTAACACCTGCAACTTAAAGAAACCAAGTGATATTGTTGGGAAAACCTTGGTGAGTCTCATAGACTTAAAAAACATCTAAAGGACACCTAAAATCAAAATATGGACCCTACAATGGCCTCCATCACTGTTCCTGGAAACTAAACTAGGAACCGGTTTCCTAAATTTAGGGAACACATTTTCTAGTTTTAGGAAACAGGTTCCTCAATACAGGGATATTTATTACTAAGCTAGTTACATAAAATTAACAAATGATTAAAAACTAGGGGATAATTCTCCACCTGTTCCTCATTAAAATAATAGTAAGTAGCCTTTCCTCATTGGAAGCTTTAGTATTTTACATTTAGCAAACATTAAGATTCAAAATTATAATGTTTAAATAGTGAGAAACCTAATAGACTTTTCATTTCTATCTTGTGAGAACCCTAGCTCACCCTCTCTGGCATGTATGGACCGTGAGAAGAGCAAAACATCAAAATAGTCTGAGAAGGGTGAAGAGCAAAATATCAAAATAGTCTAAGAAGGGTGACCATAGTTCTCTCATTCGTTGTGTTATTTCTGTTTTTGTTCATAGGAATGGCAATTCTTTCTTATAGGTCCATTTCCCTGCACTCTTTTGTTTAAGAAAGTTTTATTTTCCCCATAATTCTTTCCCGCGACATTATTTTATAAAATTAAGGCTATTGATATTTGTACTACCATATTCTTATAATTACACAAACTCGGCTTGTCTTTTCTTTTGGATTGGCTTCTGAGAGCTTTTTGGGAATGATAATAACCTTTGACAGTTGTTTAAAAAATAAAAGACAAGATGAGTTAGTGCAATTATCAAAACATGGTAGTGCCCACATCAGTAGGCTAAATTAATTACGAATGAGTTTCTTTTCTTTCTCACTTTAGGACTCCTTTTATGGAACTAATTTTCATGTGAAGTTGGTTTTGTAGTTTTGACAGTTGTTTGGGTATATGGAAGTTAGAATAGTGTATCATTTGTTGTTGATATTTGATGGATGTATTTACATATATAGGCAACAAACTCAACTTATTACTATTGTTTTAGACTTTTAGTGTGTAAAATATTAGAATTATAGGTCAAATAATTTGATAATATTAGTTTGACATGAAGAATTAGGAAATGAGGAATGGAAGTGGGAGTTGGGGCTACCCAAACAATTGAGTGCACAAGGATGACAGAAATAAAACCTATAGTAATGAATATATAATTGTTATTAATTTAAATATAAATGTTATTATGGTATTTTTAGTATAATAGAATAACTATGTTTCTTCTCTCCCAAAAAATGACTTGAAATAAAATGGGGAAGTGACATATTGGCCCCGTTTTTACTTGGGACGGCCCCCTCTAGTGTATCATCTACTCTTTTACACTAGAGGGGGCTGTCCCATGTAAAAACGGGGCGAATATATCATTTCATATTATGCGTAGACTTTTTGTGGGACCCTGTGTACTCTAACCTGACCCCGCTTCTCACTTTTAATTACAACGCATTTTCGCCTGAAGGATAAGTAGACCTTCTTTCCAGCCTATTGGCCAATAGACCTTCTCCGTCTAGAATGATGATTGACTTATAGGATAATATGAGGAAGTAAATTTCTCAAATGATTGAAAGCTTAGAAAACAAACAAAAGGTCAAATCTCTGTCTAGTGATGATGTTACTTATAGGGTAATATGAGAAAGGAAATTTCTCAAATGATTGAAAGCTTATAAAACAAAAAAAAAGGTCAAATCTCTGTTTAGATTGAACTGAACTTCTTGAACCATTTTGTGTTGTTGATAGCTGTGAATATTTCTATCATGAAAATTAACCTATATGCCTTGCCATTTTTTTGGTTCTCTGTAGATTATTCTCAGCAGAATGCTTTGTTTAAGATTCGGGGTACTGTAATTGTTAAAAGGGGTTTAGCATAGTTAGTATGCCTTGTTTTTCCTAAAGTTTTCAGTTCTTAACTCCATTAAGCAATGCAGTAGAGGAATTTAGAAAAATGTCTGGCACCCCAATATCCATCGCCCTTCCATCGATGAGAACCTCAATTTTAAACATGTGTTCCTGGCCAGAGCCGTTATATCAGTGTTTGGGGGCTTCTATGTGGTGCTGGTCTATATATCAAATTGAACCCACATTTGTAGTGTCATTTAGGGGCCGTTTGGATACACGGATTTTAGAATCTTGGATTTCCTCAAAATCGTGGATTGAAGACGAGAGAAGGAGACCGTCCGTCATTTTCTGATTAGTCGCCCTTCTTTCCATCGAGCGAGAGAGTAAATCACCCCTGTTTCCAGGTTTTAGAATCTCAGGATGGGGAACAGATTTCTAAAACCAGGATTTCTTACTTAAACCCTTCATCTGCAACCTACTTCCCCCGCATCTGCAACCTACTTCCATTGTAAAAATCCAGAATTTTACACTGCTTCCAAACTAAAACCTGGATTCTGAAATCTCAGAATCCACGTATCCAAACAGGGGGTTAATTTTCTTGGAAGAAGTAAAATTTTGGAATGCATGCAAATGAATGGCTTGATTACCAAACAAAGCCTGAATACCAAAGCCCCCTTAACAAAATAAATCGAGGACCTGTACATAGATGTTTTACAGGAAAGTTGGTTTGAGACTTTGAGTATTATTCATGATTGGGAGATTTAGTATGAATTTTCTAGTATACACTAAATTTTGAAATAGATCATGAACCCTATATACTTATATAGTAGTTACATAGAAAGATGTATTTTAGTACTGTATACGACTGATATCCCTTGTATTCCCGTTATCTTACCTTGTCTTTTTTTCTCTGCAATTGGCGTTTAAGGTTCTCAAAATACAACTTGTAGAAATGTCTCAGGAATTGTGTTTTGATTGATTGTGTATTGTATGGAATCTGCTTAATCGGATGTTTAATTGGATCCTAATCATGAACACGGGTAAAACATGAGAATGGTTCTCATCCATAAGTGATGACTATAAAAGATTTTACTAGAAATTTTCTTATAATTCATCAAATCTCACTTAAAAGGAAAATAAGCATGAAATAACTATGAAATCCCAAATTATTATAGAAACAATAAAGACTCCATACAGATTAAACATAGGCATCCAAAGGTACATAAAACACAAATGCCAGAAATTCAAATACCCACAATTTACATGTACCACGAGCATAAGAAAAGGCATTAGTGAGTAGTTATGAAGAAAAAAGTTGCACAAGCTCAAAAAACCATTGTCAAATTTTATTTTTAATTTTTTTAGAATGGTCCATTGTCAAAATTCACGACTTTAATTTCCTACAACATATAATAATAGTATATAATAATCTATAAAGGAGTGCCAGAAGGACACCATTGTATCATTGGCAAGCATAGACTGGCACTCCTAATGTCATCCTACAAGGGTATCCTCAGATCATAGTATATTTAAGAACAGTACTCATACATAATCATAACAATTGGATCTCAAACCATAAATAATAAAATAAAACTTAAGAAAATAAATAAAAGTAACAAAGACAGGAAGATTTTACAATCAATTTCTTGCTAGATGGGCATTGAAAGCAACTATCCAAGCGTGTACATTGTCCATAGGCAGACGACCATTTATTCTACAATCGCAAAAACAAAAGATGGAGTTCCTCTTTTCTGACATTGATGAAAAAAAAAGTCAAAAATAACTGAGAAGGAAATGGGCACTTACCTGAAGAATGTCCAAGCAAATGTTGTCATAGGGATCTACAAGGGAATAGAAGCACAATGTCTCGAATTTCACCTTTGGAGGCTTTAATGGATAACCAACAGTAGATGTAATCTCCTTCATGGAAAGGAGACAGTTTTGAATCCCTGGACATCTGGAAAAAGAACATGGAAGAAATGTATATGAGTAAACAAATTTTTCTCAGAAGCAAGGATTACAATATTAGGTATAAGGGAAGTAAGAGAAATTTAGACACGCTTCTTACCACTAAGACCATTAGCTCTGATTGTTTGCCTGTTCCACCATAGATCAGAGGAACAGAAAAAACAAGTCTATCAGAAACAAGAATAACAGAATAAAATCAACTAAAGTATGAAAACTTGAATGATGTGCTAATTTGTTTTACAAGCCCAAAAACACCCACCTTGCTGGGAATGCGAACTGAAAAAATTTATTTAAAAAGTGGAAATACTCCCATAACAAGACATTAAACCCTAAATTGACACCTCACTTCATAGAAGCTCCAAATACTGATGTTTCTTTCCACGATTCGGGCGTCGGGTTGAGGAGAGCTTTTTCAAATTTTTTTTGCGTCTCATCTCCAGAAGCACAAACTCGGGAGAAATTCATAGAGCCAGCCAGCTCAATGATTTGCCAAGAAATCAACCCAAAACCCTATGATTCGCGATGGTGCTGCAAAATCTCTTCGAAATTTGTAATGTGAGAGGTAGGTCTGACTCTGAGAGGGAGAGGCAAGACAAAATAACTGATGAAGGAAAAAATGGAAGATGATTTCTAGGGTTCTGGAGGAATTTGTTGGCCGACATCTCCTGGAGATGTTGTAATCTGTCTTTGGCGGTGGTTTTGCGGAGGCCTGAGAAGATGAGCGAGAGAGAGAGAGAGAGAGAGAGAGAGAGAGGAGAGGGCGGTGTTTAGGGCTTTAGCTAAAGGGCGTCCATGAAATCTACCCAAAAACCCTATGATGCTTTTCACGAAGGTGCTGCAAATCTTCTGCAAATGTTGCAATGGGAGAGGAGGGTCGAAGAGGGAGAGGAAATCGACCCAAAAACCCTATGATGCTTTTAACGATTGTGCTTCAAAATCTCCTGGAAATGTTGCAATGGGAGAGGTGGGTCGAAGAGGGAGAGGAAATCGACCCAAAAACCCTATGATGCTCCCAACGGAACTCTACAAATTGCTGCTTCTTAGAACCAATGAACTGGTTAAAAATAGAAGGGAAGAAGAGGCCTGAGAGGATCGATGAAAAAGAGGCTTCATGAAAACCCACACCTAAAGCTTGAAACGTGGAGAGAAGAGAGAAGAGAGAAGAGAGCGTGGTGGGAGTCGAGCGATAGGTCACACGTGATAGGGCACAAAAGGAATAGTGGGATTTTCTAATAGAGCATGGTGGGCTTTTCGATGAACGCCTGAGGATTTTACAGGTGGGCAAATTAAAATATCCCAACAAAGGGCCTTTTCTATCGTCTTTTGAGTTCGAAGTTCTACCCGACTGCTTTCAAACGTGGACACCTGACACGTAGGCCTGAACACGTGCTCTTAGTAAGTTTTTGAGAACGAGAGCAATGGACTTTAACCGTTCCAAGTATTTCAGTTGCTCTGATTTGTTTGATTTTCAAAATTTTCGCCCCCTTCTATTACCATATGTACCCCTTATTTTTCAAAATGGAATGTACAGCCCACATCATACGATGATCCAAACCGTCCATTTGATGGGCCACAATATAAATAGGCTGTGCCTCAAAAATCATTTACATAGGATGATCCTAGCCCTCTGATCTATAGGAAACTCCGTATAATCATACCTCTATAGATCGGGCGTCTAGGATCATCCTATGGAAATGATTTTTGGGCCACAACCTATTTACATTGTGGCCCATCAAATGGACGGTTTGGATCATCCTATGGTGTGGGTTGTACAGTCCATTTTGAAAATTATGGCGTGAATATGATAATAGAAGGGGGCGAATTTATCATTGCCCTTACAAAAAAGGGATTTTGGAATGGTGACAGGAACTGACTTAAAACTTGAAACGTGGGCTTTTGTCCGCGTGGAATTTGACACTTGACATGTAGGCTTGAACAACTGCTCTCCATAACTTTTTTGAGAACGAGAGAAACGGACTTAACAGTTCCAAAAATTTTAGTTGTTAACTACTGCCCCCCGGTAAATTTACACATTGTTTGAGAAAATAAAAAGGCATGTAAAACTCTTAATCCTTATGTAAATTTACATTATCAATGCACCTTAAAGAGTGTCCCGGGGGCACTAGTTAACAAAACCTGAAAACCCTTGTTTGATTTTCAAATTTTAAATAGCGCAGTGATAAATTCACTCCCTTCTATTACAATATTCACACCCCATTTTTCAAAATGGATTGTACAGCCCACACCACAGGATGATCCAAACCGTCTTAAGAGAAACTCCATATAATCAAACCTCTATAGATTGCTGGGTTAGGATTATCCTATGGAAATGATTTTTGGGGAACCTATTTTCATTGTGCCTCTTAAGAGAAACTCCATATAATCAACCTCTATAGATCGGTGGGATAGGATCATTCTATGGAAATGATTTTTGGGGAACAACCTATTTACATTGTGGCCCATCAAATGTACGATTTGGATCATCCGATGGTGTGGGCTGTATAGTCTATTTTGAATAATAGGGGGTGAATATTGTAACAGAAGGGGGTGAATTTATCGTTGCCCTTTAAATAACACATGAATATTGACAACTTGATTTGAAGCTTGAAACATGTCCTCTCAAACAACTGACTTCAAGTTTGAAACGTGGGCTTTTGTCTGCATGCACCCATGCAGATTCACACTTGAAACGTGGCCCGCTCAATAACTTCTGAAAACGAGAGAAACCCACATTGTGTACTTATATTTGATGTCGATTGATTTTTAATCTCATAAAAAAAATCAAACCGATTTGCAATTAATTTTTGTTTGAATTTATTTATGGTGAGCCCAGCACCATCAAAACATGATGGTAACTTACATTACTAACAGGCTAACACCCTTTTTTTATATTTACACCCTCACTATTTTAAGAGAATTTATACCCTGGTCGCTCGAGAATGCACGTTCAACCCAAAAATACAGCGAATCTCACATTGTTTGGATGATCCAAACCGTTCATTCATTGGGTCCTTGGAAAGGGTGTGCTCAAAAGATCTTCTCCATAGGATGATCTAACCCTTTATTCTGTACAGTCACTTTTAAACTTCAACAAATCTCATGGTTAGGATCATCATATGGAGAAAATTTTCTAGGCACACACCCTATCTATATCAAAGTCCAGCGAACGAATGGTTTGGATCACCCAAACAATGTAGGCCCCAGTGTATTTTTAGTTTGCACTTGCATGCACGACCAACCACCTTATAGTTTCCCCTATTTTTACTCTTACAGGTATCAACTCCTCTTTTGACCACAAAATTTAGAAATTAGTAAAAAAAAAAAAAGATCCATTCACATATTGAGGTAAGGAAGCACATAATTGTACACACCTATTTTGATATTTGTAACTGTTAGTAGGGGTGTAAACGAGTCGAGCCGAGCTTGGCCAGGCTCGGCTCGGCTCGTTAAGCTCAAAAGCTCGGCTCGGGCTCGGCCAGGCTCACGAGCGGCACGAGCCTGCCTTACCGAGCTCGGGTTATATTAAGTTCACACCCCTTATCTTCCTTGGACAGCCCTATCTAGTGTAATTTGACTACTTTTTTTACACTATGGGGGGTGGTCCAAGTAACAAATGAGGTTCCAAAAATGAAGTGACATATTTTGCCTCCCCCTTTCACTCCTTGGACAACCCTTTTAGTGTATATATTAATATATAATATATATATTTAAATATATTAAATTCTTAACGAGCCTGGCCTAAATCGGGCTCGGCTCGTTAAGCTTAACAAGCCTGGCGAGCCAGCTCGGCTCAGCTCGTTAAGGATTCGAGCCGAGCTCGAGCGAGCTTCCGAGCCCGAGCCAAAATTGACACCCTTAGCTGTTAGGGGTAAAATCCACTCCTCCTTTAGATGAATGACACGTGGCCTTGAGCCTAAACGAGGAAACCTAACTCGCCTTCTAGAAGAAAGAGGCGAGAAGGATTCTCTATACCTCCAATTTAGCTACGTCCTCAAAGAGGAAAGAGTTGTAAATGGAATGTTCTATATGAGCATGGTAACTCTCCAAAAGTTGGTAAACCTATGATAGAAACCAGTTCTCGTGAGGAAACTTGGTGGTTATCTCCAAAGAAAATTGCCCAATGATGAAAGACTCCTATCAAGGCAAGTTTCCCAAACTGTTGTGAACTCCTCCCTTATAAAAAGAACCCCATGCTCATATGCATCTTCAACATCTTGAATCACTAGCCAAAATAATTCTCAAGTTCTCCTATTGCTTTGTTTCTCTACTATTGTGCTGATTTCTGACTTGATCATCGGGATGGTCTCCCGTAGTCACAACTTCGAGACCCCTAACGTATTTTCTTTGAGGGCAGATCATTCATAGGTTGAACCTCTACAAAACACAAAACATTAAACCCTAAACTGATACCTCGTGTCATACAAACTCAAAATACTGATGTTTCTTTTGAGGATTTGATGGTTGGGTCGAGAAGAGCTTTTCGTGGAATAGTGTTTCATATCCAGAAGCACGGAAACTCAATCCCGATCTTCTCTAGATCCACCTCTCAGGCTATCACTGCCAGATAGAGGTTGACGGAAAAAAAAAAAACACATCCTTTAACTCGATTCAAACTAATGAAGATAAAAAAGAAAAAATGAGAGGGGGAATGGGGATGGGTTGAAAAGGTAAGAGAAGAGCCATTTTTTCTTCTCTGCCGCTTAGCTTCGGAAGTGTTGAGAGAGAGAGAGAGAGAGAGAGAGAGAGAGAGAGGCATCTCAAGCGACAATTCTAACGGAACTGGATTGTTTTTCTATTTTCTAGTGTATTTATCGGAGCTCCTTTACATTTAGCATTGAAACGTGACCTCGATACAGTTTCTTCAGTGCACATGGCTGGCACTCCATTTTCCGTCCTTTCCCCTCTCTTTTGATATTTGACGCCCAGCTTGTAGAAAATATTGACATGCCCTTTATCACAGCCTCATCTCTCAAACTCTTTAACCTAATTTGGGTTAGTTTTATCCCAACCCTCTAGTTTGTCCAAAAGGGCAGGAGGGAAAGAGGAAAACGGTGGTGGGAGAAGGGAATCGGGCAAATCCGATGGTTCACGTTCCTCCTCGATGATTCAATGGCTGAGATGGTGGTTCCCATTCCAGGAACAAGTGTCAGCGGGAACAGAGGGGATTACTCTCAGTAAGGAGAAATCTGCGAAGTTATTAGCTTCCTTTTAGAAAACAGCTCTTAGGTCCTTTGAATTGCTTTTTTTTGGGTGGGGGGGAACCCCATTGCATCTTGATCTGCAGACAGAGAATGAAAAAAAGAAAAGAAAAAACCCACATTCCAATTCAGCTCAAACCAATGAGAACAAACAAGAGAAAATGATAGAGGGATGGATAGGTAAAAACTTGTCCTCTTGAGTGGGAGATGATGATGATCTTTCCAACTTTGTTGTTGCTGAAAGAAAGAAATCGTTGTAGCCGCCTTTGGTGTTGGTGCCCACGCCCCAATTTTGTTGTTGCTTAAAGATAGCCTCTGATTGGGGGTTGAAGGAGGATGATATGTGTAACGACAACAAAAATTTCTTTCCCTTAATCTGCTTTTAATTATATTGATATTGGCACCCTCTTAAAATTTAGGGATTTGAAGTACTACTGTATAATGATACTAACACTCCCATTCAATAACAAGTAGGGCCACTTGATTTTCTTCCAATTAAGTTAGTTTCTAGATTTTAAGCTAATGCCTAATTTAGCCATTAAGAAAAAGGGCCATATTGTAATTGTTATTGGGAGATAAGGTAGGAAGAGATAAAGTTGCTTTGGGAAACCCAGATCTCCCAAAAAAAAATTTGATGTACCCATTTTCCAATCTAGGAGTGGGCGTATGTATTTAGTGGCCCCCACTTTACTTGCTAAATTTCTTATTACTTAAATTAGAGTAATGTGAGATAGTGATGACACCTTAATAAGATTCTTTCTTATGGTAAATTAGAAAATCAGTGTGAATTAGAAACCTAACATGCTAAGGAAACAGACTTTAAGTGTAATTAGGAAACAAGGATTTGGAGTCTACAAAACCCAATCGTGGATTTTACAAACCCACTTTCCATGCTTCTCCACAATCCCAAAACCGAGAGTTAGAGAGAGAGAGAGAGAGAGAGAGAGAGAGAGAGAGAGAGAACCACCAAGCAAGGGAAAAAGAAGAAGAAGAGGAAGAAGAAAAGTAAGGGGAGATTAGAGATATACCTTTCAAATTGATATCAAGTAAGTATGTCATATCTCAAATTCTCTTTTTTGGGTTTTTGCTTCAAGAATTGAAAAACTTAACTGCAGCCCTAATTTAAAAACCCTGTTATTTTTAAACCCTGATTCAAAGACAACCAAAATTCTTGCCCAACATCTTTCAATTCCAATTTTTTTTTACATAAAATTCTCATGAACACATCAACCTTTCAAATTTATTATCATGCCCTAGTCACTTCAATTTCAGTTTTTGCAACCCTTCACGCCAAAAGCCGTGATCTACATGCCTTGCTTCTAACCTGCAAAATCAAAACATAGGTAAAACCCAAAACAAAGATGAAACAAAGAACAAGAAGGAATAAAATAGAATAGAGAAATATGATATAAAAGGGGAATGTTATATTTACCCCTTTGTCCTTCCATAGACAACCCTTTTGATATATATATACTACTAAAAAAAACCCGTGCGATGCAGGGCCGACAAAGAACTGTATGGACCACGTCATAGGTTGATCCAAACCGTCCATTAGATGGAACACAACATAAATATGTTGTGCCCCAAAAATCATTTCCATAGGCTGATCATAGCTCTCCAATCTATAGAGGTTTCCATAATTCCTCTTAAATCGTATGGTTAAGATCACCCTTTATGATTTTTTATTAAAAAACCATAAAGGAGGTGGGTAAGATAGAAATTATGTGGCTTTAATGGGTGCCTTTGTTAAAAAGCATAAAGGAGGGGGTAGGATTGAAAATATGTGGGTTGAATGGGTGCATTAGTAAAAAAAAGTCAAAAAAGTGATGTGTAATTCTCATAGAATTTTCAAAAAATTCAAAAAATTCTCTTCTTTTCTCTTCTGCTATATATATATATATATATATATATATATACTAGTAAAAAAACCCGTGCGATGCACGGGGCGACATAAAAAGTAAAATTTTAATTAAAAAATAGAGGACCACTAAAAATACATGAAGTAGGATGCTTCATGATGGATGATTGTTTTTTATTTTTAATGTACATGGGCTAAAAAATCTTGAAATAAATTATAAAGTTGGCATTTTAATTTCAAACTATTCAGATCCTTATAATGCTCCATGTAACAGATTTGGAAAACCAAAACCTGAACCTCATAGAGAGGTACAATGACTATCCATATGTATAGAAGAACATTTAGAAAAATGCATAAGGAACAGATGAGTCTGTTGATGTCATTTGAAATTCGCTTCCATTCGGCAACCACTTGAGTTCTTCTCACTTCACTGCATTGCCAGAGGACACCATCATCAGATTGCAAACAATATGCCAAAAACTGTAGCCACTCTCCAAGCTACTGGGATAAGAAATGAAAGTCATATTTCCCCTAATCCAACAATGAGGGTATGCAGAAGTCCTTTGCTTCACTTGCATACACCCATCACACAGCATTAATCTAATTAAGGTCATCAAACCTTAAGATTATTAAGAATTCATAAATGCAAATAAACAAAATTTCAAAGTTAACCCAACAAAAAAAAAAGATATGCCCATAGTAGAATTTGATGAAAATGTGTTTTTTCCAAATGCTTTGTGAATTATAGTTATTTAAAAAAAATTGACTCAATCGAAATATGAAATTTCAATCAAGGTTTTGATTTAATAATCAGTTTTTTTTTTAATTTTGATTAATAATCATGTTTAACCCCCCAAAAAAACACGGTGTTAAACTACAAAAAAATTGGTTCACAAACCCCATAGTTCCATGTCATGTTTCAAAAAATTTATGAATATTAAATCAAATCTAAACCATCTAAATTCATAATACAACATATGTTTCCTCATAGCTGTCATGTACTCCATATGTCAATCTCCATAGAACTCCAAATTACTAAAAGACTTTTCAATTAAGGCAACGGGAGTCCGAGCAAGAGATAACCTTTGAACTGTCTCCACATAGCCATATGTTGAGTCAATAAAAGAAAGGAATGGATTCATTCGGGTTCATTTCCAAATAACACAGAAATCAAACAACTTGAGGCCACAGGGGGGTTAGTCCTTGTTAGTTATAAAAGGAAGGCACGGGTCCATTGGGTTTTATTCCTAAATAACACAGAAATCAAACAACTTGTAGCTAGGAAAAATATATTCAATAGAAGAACAACAAAATGGAAGACCCCAATTATGTACAACCAAGTAGGGGAAAAGTACCTAAACCCAAAAACCACGCTGAGGCATTAGCTCGAACAATTGGGGTACAACCATAGAGTATACTGATTACATTCTCTACAGCACCAGCCAAGAGCCACCGAATATGAGGCTGAAATCTGGCTTGTATTGATCACCCTGACATGCATGAACAGAAAGTTGGTTTGAAAAAAAAAGGCAGAGAATAAACAACTAACATCAAAAGATCCAGTAGTACGGGAAGACGGTTTAGAAAACGAAACAGGGGAAACTCAACATCATTTGAAAGGGGAAAACATAGTAAAATTAGTAAAATTAATGAAGAACAACATCATGGTTAATCCCATTGATAAAAATATCAGTGACAATCACCATAGCATCAATAAACATAATCACCGAACAATAAATAGAGAAAAAAAAAACCCATCTACAGAAACATTAAAACTTTAATAAAATTCCAAGAAACATCAACGAAGTCTCCCAAAGAAGTAACAAAAACCCCGAGCACAAAAGGACAGAATCACTGCTGAAAATAGTTGCCAAATGTGACCTAAAAGAGTAATATTATGTTCATTGTGCTTGAGAAAAAAAATTAAATGTACAAGAATATGGGCAATGGGATGCTAAAAAAATAAAACTGCAGCTTACTTTACCAGCAATAAGCTGCCAGCGCGCACCCAGAATGCAGAAGAAGGAGCGGTTGTACAAATAGATGGAATCAAGAAAAACGAATGGAACTTTTATAAGCAAGGAAAAAATGTGTTCTAGGAAGGCCCAGGCCAATGAAGGAGATGAGCATTGTCGCAGCCTAGAAATATAGGACTTTTCATCAATGAATAACACTAACAAATATTAGTCCAAGATCCAACACCACCTGTCTTCTTATGGCGACGAAGGCCTTTGTAAGGTCAATTATTCTCTGTTGGTAAGAAAAATGCAAAAATGAAACCTCTAATAAATTGAAATAATGAACACCTTTATTTCTGGAAAAAAATGTTTTGAAAAAAATGTTTTGATTCCTGAAATACCTCTCTCAAATCTCCAGTGTCATCATATATACAATAACTGCCTCTACGATAACACACATATGAACAGAAAAGAGAAACATCAGAGAAATGCAGCTAAAAAGGAATAAAATGTCAACCCATTAAAAATCAAAAGAACTGAAAAGATGCATTCACAAACTCATATTGGATCTAAACAATGTAACATTTCCCATAAAGGAAAACAATCGATTTGAGATTTCAAACCTGGAAACCCAAATTCGTATACCCTTTTTAATATTTCTTTGACGACGACAACTGCAACCACAGTGCATTATGGGTTCATTAATATGACAAACTCAAGTATTACATAAATAAAAACTTCAAACAACAACGGTTAATGCCATTAAGCAGTCAATAAATTGAAAGCTGAAAATTGAAAAATCACTTACGCCAGGCAGGACATCGCAAGAGGTAAGCACATGATCTCCCTCACCTACTTCTCAATCCCTATCAACTCCTTTTAGATATTCGACAATTTTCACATTCGTATAAGAGTTAATATTTCTGAATAAATTGAAAGTAAAAACTTGGAATCATCATCAGCATATAGACAAATACATATAATATAAAAATGAATATTTATATATCATCAACAAATAGATACCATTTCCCTGACAAAATCACTTGCCTAGGCTGAAATGATAAATTTATTGTTTGCCTAATCTGAATCCATAAAACAAAAGAATTACAGTGAATAAAGTTGAACAAAAGACACATCAAAGAACGGTGGATCGCTGCCGTAGAGAAAAGCATTTACCTTCGGCATAGATTATGAAGAGGCAATCAATTTCAAGAAGAAAAGAAAAGAAAAATTAATCCAAATTTAATGATTGTGTTATTATCTGTGTGAATACATGCAAATTCCTTATCAGTTGCTCTTTTTCTTTCCAGGAACTCAAATAATAACCCATGAAAGAAAATAGTTAGAGTGAATAACGAAAAACACACAAAAAAACACATTAAGGCCCTGTTTGTTTTAGATAACGACAACCTATTGTGGAGTCCCCAACTGATTATTAGACCGAAAATTGCACTAAATTTGAGTCTAATTATCAGTTAGGGACTCCACAATCTAAAACAAATAGGCCCTAAAGGATACCCGACGTCCGGCCTAAAGTAGGAGAAGGTGATTGTGGTGAGGAATCGGAGGATGGGGGGGATCTCTTTCTGGAAGAAACGAATTAGGGTTTTGGTGGGTTGGGGAGAGAGAGGTTTTGTGAAGAAAGAGGTGGGTTTCAGATATTTCCCGTGGAGTGAGATATTTCTCGTCGAAAAGCTACGGGAAATGAATGGTCAGTGTGTAATAATAATACTGAAGATGACCTATGGGTGCAGCAAGTAAACAACGGCATAAGTAGAAAATAAAAATAGTGAGGAACTCAACTAAAACTCAAAAAAAATTACAAAGGAAAGGAAACATCAATGAGAAGTCCTTCTCGAAAGTTGGAGTTTAACCAAATTTCAGCTGCTATATTTGATTTGATCTTGTTAGAAAAAATGAAAATATCTACAAACATACAGAAAAAACAAAGTATCTAAACCTAAGAACCAAAGTCAATAAATAACTAAATTTATATACCATAAGATCCTTAAGTATCAAAACAGAGGTATACAATACATTTATTTCGACATTAACCACAATGATGCTGTCATCTCTTCAAAAATACAACCAAGCTAGAGACGTCCGCGAAATCCAGCTGGCTAATTTCATCTGACATTGTGGTATACATTTCGCTTAAAGGATTGTGCGTATTGAGCATTACATGGCAGTGAGAAGCTAATTGGAAATTGTAAACCAAAGTAAGAAGAGTCGGACAAATTCCTCTACAGATTATAGAGAAAAGGAAACATCCACGTAAAGCCCTTTAATAGTTTTAGAGTTGAAACCCAAATATCCACAGCCATATAGGAAAAAATATGTAAAGCCAAGAACCAAGTCTATAAAAAAAATTAAAATGCAGTAACTATAAGCCTGAAAAGCCCAAAAAACACAATTATACAGTACATGTATTCAAGAAAGAATAAGCATGCCTTTATTGTGCCATATCTTACTCCTCATCCTGGGCTTGACAACCCCTACAGTCAGGATGTAATGACCCATAATTAGTCGTTAAAAACATAAAACATAATCCAGCTGAAGAATGGAAATAATGTAGTTGAACTACGGAAATAAATGAAACTTGAGAACTCCCCAGCCGATGAACGAAGAGAGCCCAAAACCAATCCTTAAGATAGATTTCGCAGGATTTAAGATTAGAAATTGTAAAATCACCTTTCATGTTGCAGAAATCTCTGCAAATCCAGCCCAAGTCACTGATTCCCGTAATCAATCGCCAAAAAAATAAGAAGAAAAAATGGAATGTAAATCTAAAGAGAGACCAGCTAAAATCGAATAAAAAAAAAGAAAAAGAAAGCAAGGGAAATGCATTTGGGTTGCCCATAGAAGACCAACTTGGCAAAAAAAAAAAAGGAGCACGGCTTGGATTTGAATACAAATGGGATGAGGGTTTGGTTGGACTAGGCAAACCGCACTGCTGAAAAATGAAAAAGAAAAGAAACCCAAACCCCAAACCAAAGTAAATATATATATATATATATATATATATATATATATATATATATATATATATATATATAAAGAAACAAAAGAATCACAGATTATCCAAACTGGTTCTTAAACAGATTTAGAAAATTACATTGCAAACCCTAAGAAATTCATATAAGATAAAAGGGGAAAACCTCAAACCAGGAAAATAGCATACAATAGGGGAGAAAACCCAAAATAGAAGAATAAAGATAAAAGATCATAAGGGTTTTACCTCACACATACAGGGAAGATGATGAAAAAACTAACCGTGGAAACCTTAGAAGAACTGGAAAGTGCAGAATCAAACTACAAAATCAGAAGAGGAGAGAAAGAGATGTCTGTGAGTTCCAGAGAGACCTCTTATGGGGTTTTTAATTTTACAAAAAAAGAGAGATTTTGAAGACCAGGTTACAGAGAGAGAGAGAGTGATAGGAAACAGCTGGGTTTTTCTGAATCGAAAAATGAAAAGGAAAAGCATGGAGGAAAAAAGAGAGAATTGGAGAAGAGGGATAGAGAGACTACTTAGACGCGTGGGAATCGTAGGGCATAGAACGTATTTTTATATAGCTTCGTGGGATTTTGAGGGCAATTGAGGTATTTTCTTATTTTTGGTGAGGTGTAAATCCCACAGAATTTTTAGAAAAATCAGAAAAGCCTGGGCTTTTCCTCCCAGCTTATAGTAGTAGATATATATATATATATATATATATATATATATACACTAGTAAGAAACCCCGTGCGATGCACGGGCAACAAAGAAGCAGCAACAAAACCCAGTGCATCGCAACAAAAAAGAAGCAACAATTGATCTCCTGGGTAAAAAAAAAATGGGCATGAAAATTACTACAAAATTCAAACAAACTGAAAATAAAAATAATTTATTTGTAAATAAAATAAACTTATATCCATGTTCCATGGAAAAAAATTATTTAAGCATCTAGATCATGGATTTAGACAAAACAATATAAAAAACATTGGAGTGGAACTTATGCAAGAACTTGAAAAACCATCAGCAAGTCAGCCTCCCACCCCATTTGGAGGGTTGTTGGATACTTTCTCCATCAATGAACCTGAAGAAACTAAAGCGAATTGAGTGCTGATAACTGAAATTTCACGTCAATACTGAAGTATCCCCAATCTAATAAAATAAAAATTGAGCATTCAATTTCATCACGCTTCCATGCCTCTTCAAGATCTTGCCTGCAACCTAAAAAGAATAGAGAAATTGAAATGAGTGTTCAATTTACATGTGCTTGGTTTTCATGGTTGTTAAATTTAAAAAACCTTTTGGAAGCATTCTAGGCAATTACAACTGATTGAAGTACATAAACTTGGAGGGAAACTGATGGTATAGATAGGGACTGACTTGAGTTCTTAGGTCATGAGGAAGTTCTCTTAGATGGGTTTCATTGGGAGGTTTGTCCCAATTCTCAAGCAATCTCTGTGAGCAAGAGCGATTGTTCATTTGGAATTGGGGTAGGACTCATCTGTAGCAAATCTTGCAAGGAAATTTGATTTCCCAATAGCAATATATCTAATGAGAATAATTTAGAAAAGGTAATCTTCACTTTGTTCCTATGAATAAGAAGCCATATGACTATTCTACATGCAAGGTATAAATCAATAGAAGCGAATATGGATAGTAATGTATCTGCACAAAGGAACATGTTAATTCTTGGAGATTACCTAATAGATGAGCAGTCAAATGTTCCCATTAATGCAGAAACCAACAATGTGGGAAAGAATATCAAGACATCAAAAGGAACACTCAATTATGCAATGAAACCCTATTGCCATTGTGCAAGCTCACCACACTAACACTCATTGCCTAACTTAAAAGACCTATTTCACACTTTTAAGCATAAAACACATGGTATTGTTATGAGAAACAGTTTAAAAACCATAGGAACTGTCATTGCATAATCACATCCAACCCCTTAAACACATTGACCAAATACCAAAAACCCAAAAAAGGGAAGAACATTTTGTTGATAAACCCATTGACCAAATACCAAAAACCCCAAAAAAGGGAATAACATTTTGTTGATAAAAAAACTATCCCCCAACCGAACCCATATCGAGAAATCATAGCCGTCAACAACTAAAAAACACAACTCGAGAGGAACATATCTCTAGAACATATAGATAATTTTTTTAACTTTTTACACTAAGTTTTCAAAGGTAACATCAACTAACTTTTCAAAGCTTTAGAAAATAACAGAATATAAGCTTTAACAAATCACTTCCTCAAGGTGACTTGAATCAGACACACTTTCAGGTCGAGTAGAGTTTTTGAGTTTCTAAATTATGGAAAATGTAAAGCCATAAACCAATAATTTCCAATATGACATGTGGACCTCTATTATCAGATTTTTCAAAATCTTCCCTTTGTGATGACTCATGGAAGAGCCCTCCTTTAGAGGTGTTAAAGGGGCAGGATTTTGAGCAGTCATTCTTACTAATAATGAACAAAAATCAATCTAAAAATACATTCAGAATACAGGGTGGTCAATTCATTTTCATTCTAGTAGAAAACTTCCAAACAATTTATGTTTGTATTAGAGAATAGAAAATACCATAATTTTAACATGGGACTTGGAAGAGTGCTAATAATTAGGTATTGCCCAGTTATCAACAGATGGCAGTGCAAATATCAGTCCCCTATGCATAATAGGAGTTCTTTCCAACTGTACTTTTTTTGAGAATAGGAATCACAACATGCAAAATTAGTAAAGCATGGAATTAAAGAAAGAAACAGGGGTTACATAATAGAAAATTATTGAAGAGAGACGCAGATAGAAAACCTATTTCAAAGGCCAAAAATAAGAGTTAGAAAATTGTAGAATCAGGACGGTAGTTGTGGAGCTAAATCTACAACCTCACTTTCACGAACCAAAGACCTGGGCGTAAATCTCATCCATTGTTGCCTCCGCCTGTGATAAAAAAAAGAGAAAAAATCACTCATTTTTCACCAAATTATATGGAGCACTATATCTCCAAGTCTCATCATCTATTGTCTGCATACAACTTCAAGTGATGGAGGAACTTACTCGAAACTGGTCATTATCTCTATTAGTGTAACTTCGGGATTGCTAGAGATAGTTATGATAAATAGAAATCATGTAAGCAGAGAAATCATATGGATCACACTTTTTAAAGAATCTTAAGAAGAAGACGAAGAATAAGCGGTAGTAGGGCAATGCCAGAGCAATTCCTATGTTTCAGAACTTGCTACAGAGATGAAATCCTTGGATTCTCGCCCATGTATTTGCTTACAGAAAAAAAACCCAAAAAATGAAAACAATGAGAGTTCTGAAGCAGGAGAAATTATATGATGACAGGGCGTACAAACATGTAAATTATATCATAGAGGGCCTCGTTATCCAGAACCATGCACTCATTGGTCTTCTCCCCAGCTGATGAACACAGAGAGTGTCAATGTATGGCTCAACCACTGTATCCAAAACCAACCAAAAATGTTAAAGAAACAAATCAAAGGATAAAACATAGATATCCAAACAGAAACCCCAAGTCCCTAACTACATAAGGAAAAAAAACCCTGTATAAATATGAAGGGTTTTATGTTGTCTGGCACAAGAAATTAGCAATGGGGTTTAATTGATTTGAGAGGTATGAACACCGACCTGCACCACTGGAACAAAAAAGTTTGTGAAGTGTCAAAACAAGTAGGGAAAAAATGATCTAAGAAGCCCAACCTGCTTTGAGTAACAGGAGCTAATGAAGACTCTCTACCATCCATCTCCTCAAGTCCCCTCTCAAATCATACAAAAACTACCATCCTTGAAAAAACAATAGAAAAAGTTCAGAAAACCTTCAAGACACCCAAAACCCCAGAAAAATTTCTCTACCTGCCAACAAGTTACTAAAAAACCCTGAGATTTCAGAACACAATTTTAATAATGCAAAGGAAAATTATCTGAGAAGAGACGAAGAACAAACCCCTAATCAAGGTCTCTATGTGAGAAACAGAGGAACATATGCAAAAGAAAATCGTCTCTCTCTCTCTCTTTCTCTCTCTCTCTCTCTCTCTCTCTCTCTCTCTCTCTCTCTCTCTCTCTCTCTCTCTCTCTCTCTCTCTCTCTCTCTCTCTCTCTCTCTCGTTTGACGTAAGCTTGCCTCTGCTCCAGGAGAAAACCATTTTGACGATGGATGGAGGGTTCGATTTTGATCAACAGGTGGGGTGCTTGACTGAAAATGAGCAACAAGTGTGCTTCTTCTTCACGGGTAATTTAGGCGGTTGTGGGACCCGATCCCGCGAGAGGGGTGGGGCGCGTGCCGCCACGCTCTCTTCTTGGTCTCTCGTACCCACGCGATTGGCGTGTGCATTTTAATTATTGATTTTAATTCATCTTTTATGTGAACTTGGGATCACTGAGGCAATCCGAATTCCACACAAAAGAGACTGACAGAGTCGCCACCTAGATGTGAGATCTAGGACCCATGATTAACCAGAAATCTAGACTCGCTACCTGGTTACAAGAATGGAAGGTATGGGGAGTTATCCACCACATGCACCATTCCTGCCCGATAATCGGTCTTCGATTCCAAAAGTTAACTCCTTTGAATTCATTTTAAATGGCTCATTCAACTCTATGTTTATGTGCGAACTAAGTGACATGCATCCTAAAATCTAATTTCAATGTAAATCCTAAATGTGTATCTTGATTTCTTAATTTGTCTGGATTCATTCTAAGTGAAAGTTCTCCTAAAATTCTAATTTCATGGAAAATCCTAAGTGATTTGATTAAGCATTTACAAGAAAATTAATATACAAAACACCACAATTTGTTGTGGTGCCGACTCGCGGTTGGTATGCCATCAGACATCCAAGCTGCCTACGTACCCAAGCCTCACTGGGATCAGAGTCGACGTAGTTCGGTGCACCTAAGCTAAGCTACTTATGCCTAACTCAACTTAGACACCGACCTAGACGGGATTGACTGTTTCAACAGTTTTAGGAGAAGTTATTTAATTCAAGTTGAGGATTTTATTATCTTAGGATTTCATCTAAGATGCTATATGATTCTTATCTAAATGCAAGTTGTTCCTTAGACTAATACAGGTTAGCCTACATCCTAGTTTACTAGGCTTGTCCTAGGGAAAGATTGGGCGACTAGTGTAACTAGACCTATGGCACGGTTGCTATACATAGCAAACGTCCGTGATGAGGCTGGACTCCTAACTCTAGGACTTCTTAAAACCTAAGACTCCCTAAAACCTAGGACACGACACGACACCAGTGTTCCTAAATTGGCCTCTAATGGTTCTTAAGACGGAAACCATAATCCAATGGTTCCGAAAGACACGAGATGAATCGATTTAAGTTCTTGAAGTTAATGAATTTCAGATTTCAAGGATTTTCAGTTTCTGGACATTTAAGGATTACCAATGGCTCTAGGGTTCATCAATTTCGGCCCAGAACAGCATCCAAGGAAGGGAATCGTGCGCTCTTTTCTTGTGCAATTTAATACTTAGGTTATAGCACCTTATTACCTGGCATATCTCAGGATTTCCGTGGACAGTAACCTCGGAGCCAACAACGTGCTATAGCTTAAATATTCAAATTGTCAAAGATCGGTTGCAATTGGGATACGATTATGAATGCGCTGGCCATTTTTCCAGGGAAATCTAAAGATCCTAAGATTTCTGTTTCAATGGATTAGGGAGTTAAAATGTGACAGAGATTTAAGGTTCTTTAGAGATTTTCAGATGATTTTCAATTAATTTCGGATTTTCAACGAATTTTACCAATTTTAAACATATGAGTGATTTTACAAGTGAAACTGTTGTAAACGAATTCGAAATGAGTTGAAACTTCTACAGCAGCAAGATATGATGAAATGTAGCTTACTGAAAGATTTTTACATATTTTTACATTAAGCCCATATGTAATTTTGATTTAACAATTAATTAATCAGATTGCAAAAATAACACAGAAACTACTAGAAATAGAAATCAAAATCCAATGAAATTTCTACAGAAATAAGATATATGTCAATATAGCATGCTGTGAGATTTTCATGAATTTTAGAAACTATTTACTATCAATTTCGAATTTTTCAATTTTCAGCCTAAATTATGAATTAACACTACATCCCATATAAAAAAAAGGTCCAAAGCACTTGAAACTTTTACAGAAACAAGCAATATAGAATATAAGACTGTTGTAAACATTTTGTGAATTTTAAGGGTGATTTGATGTCAGTAAAAATTCCCCCAAAATCTGATAAGTTTCAAAGAAAACATAAAATAACATACCAACAAAATTCTAAAAATTCTCAAAAATTCATGATAGAATGTATCAGTATCATATTATTTTCCCATAAAATTTAATTAATTTTGGAATTCGTTTAGTATATATTTTATTTTTTCTTCGTCGAAAAGATATTTTTGAAGAGTTTTCTATTTTTAAAACACGATTTTCGAGAAAATTACGATTCCGGAAAACGTCCTCCAACCTTGTTCTGATGTGATGAACACAAGAAAATTTTAAAATTCCAAAAAATAGATCATCCTGAGATGGCTATTTTTTCGAATTTCATAATTACTCAGCCAATATTTTAAATAAAATACCACTCTTCACTCAAATTCTAAAAAACCGTTGATCCAATGTCCGATCCGATCCGATAGTTATTTTACTCTATTTAAGTAGAACATCGTATTAAATTTTGGGACGAAACGGATTTGAAACACTCATGCAGATCATGATTTTTAGCTCACACATTTAATATTGAATTAAATTTAATTAAAGGCTAAAACCCATGCAAAAATCCGAAAATATACCAAATAATTCTAAAAAAAACCCGAGAACAGTGTACCTACCTACGGTCGAGGTCCTTGCCGAATCCAAGAGCCGGAGAATCCGAGAAATATCGCCGACGCGTAATCCGCTCCGCTTTCTTCCCTTTCTTTCTTCTTCTTCTTTACTTTTTTTTTTTTTTTATCTTGCTTCTCTCACGATGGATGGGGAGAGAGAGGTAGGGATGGGCTGTGAGAGAGAGAGAGAGAGAGATATAGAGATAAACTTTTTTTCTTTATTTTCTGCCGGCTCAAGAGGGTGAGAGAGAGCAGAGAGAGAACCTGAACGAGGCTCTGTTTTTCTGTTGAAAACAGAGTGAGTGTGGAGAGTGGTGTAGAGGAAGAGTAGAAAGAGAGAAAACGTGAGAGGGATGGGGAGAAGGAGAAAGAAACCGAGTGGGAGAGTGGGGGTGAAACTACGATGCTCTGTTTTATCTTTTTTTTCTTTTCTTTTTTATGTGGGCTGTTGAGGGTTGGGGGTAGATGGTGAGAAGAAAGCAAAGGGATGGTGAGGGAGATAAGACAAAAACAGAGTGAGAGGTGGCTGTTGTTTGGGATGATGGGGAGAGAAAATGGAGAGCCTTTAACCAACAGAGAGAATACTCTGTTTTTTCTCTCTTCGGTGGAATAAAAAACCCAAGCTGCTGCTACACCCCCTTCTGAAGAGAATATCGTCTGCCGTGTGGAGAGAAAACTTTTAGAGAAAATTGCAGAGTTGAGAGAGATCTGTGGAACACGGAGATGGATCCGAGAGCCCCCAACCGAGACAGCCGTTCTTCCTCCTTTTCTAAAAAAAACACCCCCTCCTCTCCATTGCTGTCGTTTGAACAAAAACCGAGTGCCAGCTCTCCTCCCCCCCTCCTTTTTCCTCCCTTTTGCTCTGTTATCATCATCAAAGCTTCACCAAAGAAAGAAAGTTTCTCTCTTTTCCTTTCTTTTTTCTTTTTTAGAATCTTCCAGCCGGTCCTCCCTTTTTTTCCTTTGCTGCCCAGAGAGAATTCCCTTGTTATCATTTTTCTTCCTTTTTTCGTTAATACTCGAATTCCTTTCCAATTCTTTGACAGCCGTTTGGGAATGTTTCCCATACGAGAAGCATATTTTCCTTTTTACTTTTTAATAAGTAAAGAATCTTTCTTCACTATGCGTTTCCACTAGCATGATCTAAACTGTCCATTTGATGGGACCACCCGACAATCTTAACCGCTCAAATATTGGGCTGCGATGAATTGATTGACCGTACCTTAACCTCTTCTATAAGATGATCCTAGCTATTCAATTGATGGGCCGCAACAAGAATGGGTTGGGCCCACCAACCATTTTCATGGGAAGATCTAACCCGTTCAACCTGTGGGCCAAAATGTAAATCGGTCGCGCTCATTAAATCTATTCCATGGGGTGATCCAAATCATCCAATTTATTGATCTGTAATAAAAGCAATTTGTATTCCTCAAACCCTCTTCGTAAGATGATCTCAACCGGTCCAAATGGTGGGTTGATCCGAGCCATCCAATTCACGACCTATCAAGTGAGTGACTTGGATCATCATAATGTGGGCCCCATTCCATGCTAGATGTACTCATTTTTTTCTTAAAATTTGATCTTTGAAATCCATAGCGACCTTTATAGATGACTCGAACGCTCTTTTAGCTGGGCCCACTTACTCGGTCCAAATTTAATCAAAATGCATCATGCGGCCCCACCAAATGGGTCCAAATTTCAATAAATGTTCAATGCGGGCCCACCGAATGGGTCCAAATTCTCCCCTGGCTTGGATTCTTCTGAATAACCATTCTCAACACTTAGCGAAAAGAAAAATGCGGAACATTGCGGAAATGATCGGAAAGATTGAGAGAGCCTAAGGGACGGACATGGGAATGGAAAACACTGAAAAAAGACTGATAACAAGAACACTAACTTCTTTGTTGATTAAAGCAGAGCAAAATGGGGGTGTCTACAGCGGTTCGATCGACATGTGTGATACTGGAGGAGAACCGAGCAATACGTGTTGTGTCTTCGTGGGGGGTAGTTCAACGGATGAAAAGACGAAAATGGGCATACACAGCGAACGCATGAGATGATTTTTATGATTGAACTTGGAAATCTAGGGTAGTGAGAGTTAGATGGTAGGATACAGTAGGAATTACAAAGGAAGATGGTTGATGAAATTACATGATTTAGGCTTTTAGAATAGGATGGATTAACAAATAATATGGTTTTGCAATCTAGTGTGGGACTATAGTATAGTGGACCACTATCACTACTTCTGAGCTTATTTGGCTCAGACTGTTTCTCAACAAAACGAATACATCGAAGTATGATAGAACTTTTAAAATTTGAAATTTTCTTAGTTCCCCATCACATTATATATGACATAGCTATTGATGTCACAACTGCAAAGAATTTTGAGCCGAAGTACCCTTAAAACACTAAGGCTGAGAGAAACAGATGAAGCATAAAGTATTCAATGCACGAATAATAGAAGAATTTCCCAATAGAAAAAACTTTAAGTAGTGCACTTACTTGAAAGATTGCTCGTAAAATCCTCAATGGCCAGACCATCAATGAGGAAAGTTAAAGAAAAATTCTTTCATCAAATTCACTTGGCATCAACCAAGGGGCTACTGCTGATGCATTTTGAACAAAATTCCTGTCATTTGCACCTTCGGAGTCTGTAAAATCTATTGGGCCAGGCAAAGGTTCACTCGGCACTAGCTGATTTTCCTGACTGTTCCGTATTATGTGTTTCACCCTCATAATTATCAGGTTTTGTCTACTTATCTTCTTCATTCCCTTCGTCCCTTGAGATTGTTTCTGCCATCAGAATAGAAGCAGTTCAAAAACCCTCAGGGTCATTTGTATGACAAGTGATGTTTAAGTTGCAGTAGATGATCTCCAGAATTAGCAGCAGCGACCAAATAGTCAGATCGTTCGTAGTTCCTTCTCAAACATCTTCTCATTCTCACAGAACTTTCCATAAAATCCAACTTCCAGAAAACCTGCATAAGTGAAGTAAGCAGCACACCCTGAAGCCTTCAACAGAAAATTAAAATCGAATGCAGAATTGTGTGAATTAATCTGAAAAGATATTGTTAAACAATGAATAACTTAAGATACCTGTCATTAGGAACAGATGATGACTTGTTAGGTGTGTCAGGGGGCTTCTGAAAGCTTTAAAAAGTGTGCAGCCTAATTGTTTGTCTCTGAAGCAATGAATTGTCACGTCTAAGTTGCAAGTGTCACAATTTCACTACCAGCAATTATTGCCAATGCCAACGGAGGAGGAGAAGCAAAAGCAGATGCCCATCCAATGATGTCATCGGAAGAGCGGCCTGACACAGATATAACTAGTACTGATTTTCAATGACAAGAGTAATTTGAAATTTAGAGAGAGAAGTTATGACAACAAAGCGAATGTAGGACGAAAGAGTCAATACTCAACAAACACATATATGAGTATAATTTTTCATATAATAGAAACATCAACTATTGGTAAGTAAGAACCAATTTAATACTAATGTATAGGACGAAGGAGACAATACTCAACAAGCCTATATATTAAATACTATAATTTTTGTATACCAGAGATATCCATAATTGATTCAATATAGATTAAACATAGCCATCTAAAAGTTACATAAAACTAAAATGCCATAAATTCAAATGACCACAATTTACATGTACCACAAGCATAAGAAAAGGCCTTATTAAGTAGTTACGAAGAAAAAAATTGCACGAGTTCGAAAAACCATTGTCAAAATCCATAACTGTTGAATAAGGCTGTGTATGTGCGCACCCCCCCTCCCCCTCATTATAGGGGCAGTTCTGTCTTTTCCCATGTATACACATACACACACATATATCAAAAAAAACAGTGCGTGGGATGAGACTCACCTCATTCACTCGTTTTTCTCTTCTCTATCTCTATCTCCATCATCTTCATCTCCAATGGAACGTAACAACAACTTTAATTTCCTACAACCTATAATAATCTAAAGAGGAGTGGTAGAAGATGCCCTTGTATCATTGGCAAGGTCATGACTGCTAGTCTAGCTTACATGCAAGACAAGCAGAGACTGGCAGACCTACTGTCATCCTACAAGGGTGCCCTCAAATAGCTGAGGCCAATACTCATACATAAAAAATTTAGCATCATGATGACTGGATCTCAAACCATAAACAATAAAGTAAAACTTAAGGAAGAAAATAAATAAAAGAAGGGCCGGAAGATTTAGTCTTGTATATTGTCCATTTATCCTGCAATTCCAAAAACAAAAGATGGAGTTTCTCCTTCCGACTTTGATTGGTATAAAAAGAAAGTAAAGATAAAATATGTGTTGTTTTGTAGATGGCCAAAGCATAAACAATGTTTTAAGATCAAATACAAGTTTTTATTCAAATTGGGATATGAAAGAGGAAAAGGGGGTGTATACAGGCATAGATTTTTTAAAAAAAACAAGTCAACAAGAACTGAAATAGGAATGGGCATTTACCTGAAGAATGTCCCAGCAAACACTGCCATGGAGATCTACATTGGGATGGAAGCACAATGTCTTGAATTTCACCTTTGGAGGCTCGATTGGATAATCAATGGGAAAGGAAACAGAGACCTTGTAAGCCATTCCTTCCAGTGATTGTCCCTTTCCAACCATAGACGTTATACCCTACAGGGAAAGCAAACCCTTTAGAATCCAGAGACATCTAAAAAAAATGTGGAAGAAATGAATATGAGTACTATACAGAATTCTTTCAGAAGCAAGGGTTACTGAAATCCAAGTAGTGACTTGATTTGGCAACCTAGAGGGGGGTGAATAGGATGTTTATAAAATCTTTACCTTTTAAAAACTTTTCCTAAGATTTCACCAAAGACTTATCCCTTGTTTAATTAAGTTTGAAATAGTTGAACTTAAACAATATTACAAATTAATATAAGTTCAAAACCCTTGTTGATTAGTAAACTTAATTAGGTAATTTTAATATAGCCTAGTTAGCAAGGTTAAGATATTTAGGTTGATTATCAATGCTAACTACTCACTCAATTCTAAGCACAAATAATCAAATAAGAGAGTGAGAGGGAGTGAGAGAAATACCAATCACACAAGTGACACAAAGATTTATAGTGGTTCGGCAAACGGCCTACTCCACTCTTCTCAAGGTCGCACTTGAGGATTTCCACTATTGAGACCTCCACGACGCCCGGCTCCGAGGCTTTTACACTCCAAGGGAATTAAATAAGGATGCCCTTCTACCTTTACAATGACTCTCCTTCTCCGCCGAGTTCTAAGCGGTTCACCCAAGGGAATTAAAAACAACGGATGCCCTTGCCACCGATCGAATAAAGAAGAAGATAAAAGCTTTGCCTCTATGTAGGCTACAATGCAAGTTGAAGCTCCAAGGATGCTCTCAAGAATAAACAAGTTTAAGCCTAAACCAATCTCAAAAGATTTTCTCAAATCAAGGCACAAAGAGTTTGGTTGGTGAGAGAATTTAACCCAAAAATAGTTCACAAATAATTTTCTATGGTTTCTTGAAGTTGGACAATGTTCCTCTTGTGTTTTGGACCCTTGAATGGGTATATATAAAGTCCCAATTCCATGTGACCGTTTGGGGGGTAAAACAGTCAAAACTGGGTCAAAAAATCAACTAGCCGTTGCACCCCAACGGCTATATTTTTTTGAAGAAAAACATTTCTCGGAGTTCCGAGAATTCAAACAGAGCCTTTAAGTTTAGAATCTGGTGCATTTCTCGGAGCTCCGAGAATGTTCTCGGAGTTCCGATCTCGGAGCTCCGAGAACAATTCTCGGAGTTCCGAGACTGGATTTCCAGCAAACACTGTTTCATTTGAAAAAATCATATCTCCCTCATTTCTCGTCGGATTTCGATGTTCTTATACTCTACGGATATGAGAAAAATGAGAGCTATCTGTTAAAAATATTTTCAAAAATATTTGAAAATGTTTTAAGTACGTTTTGATAGGATTTAGTTGCTGGTCCAGGTTGTTGCTTCGGAACTCTGTTTTGTTCATTCTTGTGTTAAATGCCATATGGGTCCCAACATGTTGGTACACCACCATGGCCATTCACTTATCCATTTAAGTCCTTAAAGGGTGTGTTAGTCTCTTTGAAAAATATAGTTTTAGGGGTTTTAAGATGTGCCTTGATAAGAGAAAACACAAGAGAGATAGGTGATACAATCTACCTTTTTTACCACTCTCTTGAATGAACTCTTGAGGTAGCCATTGCTTGATATTATCTTTGAGTGCATGGCTTGCTTTGGGATCTTCAAGGTTGAGCTTCTTTGCTTGACACCTTCAAAGGATGATGCCACCATTTGGTTCAAGCTCATTTGCAAGTTGTTGATTCACAAGCTTTGGCCTTCATTGATCTTCCTTTGCTTGTTCAATGCTTTGAGATGGTTGTGTGGAACTTCTCCTTGGTTGATCCTCCAAGGTATGGTTTGTCCAAATATGCTCTAGCTCCTTTGTCCTTTGTTTGGTTCATCTTCAAGCATAGGCCATCAATGGTGTGTGCTAGCATGGATTGACATGTGAATTCCCTGTGTATAGCACAACACTCAAGGCAAACAATTAATCCATAAACGACTAATCAATTTGCGTTTGTTAATCATCAAAACAAGATGATTGAATGAACCCATGGGGAACCCTTGGGCTTACAGTTACAATATTAGGTATAAGGGGTGTTGACGAGAAATTTTGGCATGCTTCTTACCATTAAGGCCATTACCTCAGGTTGTAGTCCGTTCCATCATAGATGAACATAAAAAAGAAGACCATCAAAAACAAGAATAACAAAATAAGATCAACTGAAGTCTGACAAGGCGAATGATAAAGTACCTTAATAGTACCGCTTTAAATAACAAAACTGCATGCTTTTCCTACCTACAATTCACACATAAATGTGCTCATCAGATTTCCCCATACTTAAACTTTGCTTGTCCTCAAGCAAACAAAAAGAAAATATACAAAAATAAAAATAAAAACAAAAACAAAATCCTAACTCACTTTCGTAGGAATCACGATTGCACTTAGCATGTGCAACAAGCCTTTAAACCCCTACGTTACCCTAGTGGACGAGTTTTGTCTCATGTGTGTTTGCTGTGAATATACACACAATTCTAAAAATAAACTTTTCTTTCCAAATCTCACTATAGAATAAAGCCAAAAAAATTCTAATCCTTTTTCTTTGATAAATTACTCAAAATAGAAGAACAAGAATACCCCCATACTTAAACTTTGCATCCTATCCTAAGTTGAAAAAAATTAGAAAAATATTTTAATCAAAGAATCCTCTTTTGAATTTGTCCTACTTTGCTCCCTTAAACTTGCCTCTAATGTAATCGTACCATAAAAGAAATTTGATTTTGAAACTTAATAGAAAAATTGCAATCTTATATGGTCCACCATCCTTTACACTTTTCCATTACTTTCTAAGAATAGAACTCAGTTTTTGTAATCCTCTACTGCTTTTGGCGTGAATGACATGCAGGGCATGCACCAGACACTCAGGCTACTAAACAGTGTCCGACTAATCTTTGATTTGCATATGTCATATACATTGATGCATATGAGTTCAAACTTTACCTTTGATTACGTGCAATGCTTTGATTTATTAAGCTTTCTAATTGACCCATGTATGGAGTTTTCAGTCAGTTGCTCACAAGCCAGTTGGCTTTAAGGAACTAGGCGTAAAAACCCTTCAGACTTAATAGCTCAAGTTAAAAAGGCTACAAATCAAAACTATAATCAAGAAGCAAACTTTCTAAAAATCATTCTTTCTTTCTTTTGTTTCAACCTTTCTTTCATTTTTATCCATACCATATAAAAAGCAAGTTTCTATTTCAATTTCTTATTCAAATCCTTTTAAAAGAAAGATTCCAAAAGAAAACAAAACTAAGAAAGGAAAGTATTCTTTCTAATTTTTCAAATTCCAAAATTAAAATATCCACTAACTTTCTTTCTTAAAATAGAAAAACAACTTTCTTTCTAAGAATACCAAGTTCTTTCTAATTTGAGAGAAATACCAAAAACAAAAGGAAAAGAAACTTTCTAACTTTAAATTATAGAAAAAACTAGAGAAGGAAAGTTTCTAAAAGTTACTCCCCATACTTGAATTATGCACTGTCCTCAATGCGTTAAAAATAGAAAGAAAAATATGAGGACTAAAAATAGAAAGGAGGGTACGTACCGTATTTGTTTAGGCATGATTCGAATAGGAAGGTTCATGGAGATCCATGACCTCTTCCATATCCGGCTTTGATAACTCAATAAATGGCTTTAATCTTTTACCATTAACTTTAAAAATCTCACCATTGCTTGGATTTAGAACTTCGACCGCACCAAGGGAGAAAACTTTATTAACCACATATGGTCCATCCCAACGGGATCTTAACTTACCTGGAAAGATATGCAATCTTGAATTGTAGAGAAGTACTTTTTTGCTCTCTTGAAATGATTTTCTCAAAATATGTTTGTCATGAAAAGCTTTTGTCTTCTCCTTATAGATCTTTGCATTCTCGTACGCTTCATTGCGCAACTCCTCCAATTCAGGAAGTTGTAATCTCCTTTGAACACCTACAGAAGACAAATCAAAGTTTAGTTTCTTAATAGCCCAAAAAGCTTTATGTTCCAATTCAACCGGGAGGTGACAAGCCTTTCCATACGCAAGGCGGTAAGGAGACTGACCAAGATCAGTCTTGAATGCCGTCCTATGAGCCCACAAGGCATCCACTAATCTAATGGACCAATCTTTACGGTTTGGATTCACAGTCTTCTCCAAAATTTGCTTAATTTGCCTATTTGAAACCTCTACTTGACCACTTGTTTGAGGATGATAAGAGGTAGCCAACTTATGAGTAATACCATACTTCTTCATAAGAGCTTCAAACGGTCTATTACAAAAGTGCTTACCCCTATCACTAATGATGGCACGAGGTGTACCGAAGCGCGAAAAAATATTTTCTTTAAAAAACTTGACCGCCACCTTGTGGTCATTGGATTTGCAAGCAATGGCTTCAATCCATTTAGACACGTAATCTACACCTAACAAAATGTACAAGTTTCCAAAAGAGTTGGAAAATGGACCCATAAAATCAATACCCCACACATCGAAGATTTCTACCACTAAGATCGGGTTGAGGGGCATCATATTTCGCTTTGTAACTCTTCCTAACGACTGACAAGATCTACATGCCTTACAAAAATCAAAAGTATCCCTAAAAATACTTGGCCAATAGAAACCACATTGTAAAACTTTGTGCGCGGTTTTCTTTGCACTAAAGTGGCCACCACAGGCTTGATCATGGCAAAATGATAGAATCGATTGGTGCTCATGATCGGGCACACATCGTCGGACAATCTGATCCGAACAAGTTTTGAACAAATAGGGATCATCCCAGAAGAAATACTTTACCTGTGAGTGAAACCGGTATTTGTCTTGGTTGGACCAATGATCCGGTGTAGTACTTGTAACTAAGTAATTCACAATATCTGCATACCATGGCTCACTAAAAATAGCAAACAATTGCTCATTAGGAAAGTTTTCATTAATTGGACCTTCGTCATTCTGTGCATTAGGAAGTCTAGACAAGTGATCGGCAACCAAGTTTTCTGTACCCTTTTTATCTCTAATCTCCAAATCAAACTCTTGAAGAAGTAAAACCCACCGAATGAGGCGAGCTTTAGCATCCTTCTTTCCAACAAGATACTTGATTGCCGAATGGTCGGTATAAATTATCACATGCGATCCAATCAAGTAGGATCAAAACTTCTCTAATGCAAACACAACCGCTAGAAATTCTTTCTCGGTAGTGGTGTAGTTGAGTTGTGCATCATTGAGAGTTCTACTTGCATAATAGATTACATGCGGTAATTTATTGAATCTTTGACCCAACACGGCTCCTATTGCAAAGTCGGAAGCATCACTCATAATTTCAAACAGTTCAGTCCAATTAGGTGCGCTCGAATGATGGGAGCCGTAGTTAGCTCCTTTTTCAAACACTCAAAAGAATCGAAGCATTCTTTGGAAAACTCAAATTTTTGATCTTTTGCTAACAAGTTGGTTAGAGGCCTAGCAATTTTAGAAAAATCTTTTATAAAACGCCGGTAAAAGCCCGCATGGCCCAAAAATGATCGAATATCCTTCACACTTTTGGGTGGTGGAAGATGGACAATGAGATCCACCTTGGCTTTATCAACCTTAATTCCCTCTTTAGAAATCACATGTCCTAGAACGATGCCCTCTTTTACTATAAAATGACACTTTTTCCCAATTGAGGACAAGGTTCTTTTCTCTACTCCTTTCTAAGACCAATTTTAAGTGATGTAAACATTCGACATAGCGGAGCCATGAATAGAAAAATCATCCATAAAAACCTCTAAGAAGGTCTCTACCATGTCAGAAAAGATACTCATCATGCATCTTTGGAAAGTTGCCGGTGCATTACATAACCCAAAAGGTATGCGTCTATAAGCAAACGTTCCAAAGGGGCATGTGAATGTCGTTTTCTCTTGATCTTCAGGAGCTATGGGAATTTGGTTGTAACCGGAATATCCATCAAGAAAGCAATAATACTCATGACCTGCTAACCTTTCTAACATTTGATCAATAAAAGGCAAAGGAAAGTGATCCTTCCAAGTAGCGGCATTAAGCTTTCGGTAGTCAATACAAACCCGCCACCCTGTTTGAATACGAGTAGGAATAAGTTCATTGGTGGCGGATTGTATAACCGTGACTCCCGACTTCTTAGGCACTACTTGGACGGAACTCACCCATTGGCTATCCGAGATGGGATAAATGATCACATTATCTAACCATTTTAAAATCTCTTTTTTGATGGCTTCCTTCATCACAGGATTAGCCCTTCTTTGATGTTCCCTTGAAGGTTTGGCACCCTCAACGAGATGGATATGATGTTGCACAATCGAAGGGCTAATTCATTTGATGTCGGCCATTGTCCAACCTATGGCTTCCTTGTTATCTTTTAGCAATTTAATGAGTTCCTCCACTTGAGGAGAGGTTAGCTGGAAATCCAGCACTTGCAGAAATCCAGCACTTGCAGGGTGAGCCGGGTGACTGCGGAAATGGTTCTATGGAATCAGAACCATTCCGTCATGGGTTTGGGCGGACGACCGCGATAGGTTTTTGCGCTTAAATGTTGAGTGGACAAGTAGCCCTCGCCGGGCAATCGCCATGGGCCGGTCAACCGCGACAGTAAGAAATTCGAAAATAAAAAAGTGTGCCCGATAGGGGCGGACGACCGCTGTAGCCCGGTTGATCGTCGCGGTCTGGCAAACTAGTCGTTGGGGCTTTCGTATGATGACATTTTCAACTCAGTTTTTATAGTTTTATCCCCAAACGGTCATATTTTCAAATACACCATATACATATACACTATTAAAACCTATCTAAACAAGCGTTTGAACATTTTGAAAAGATCAAATCCCATTTTTTTAGCTTTAACCTTCAAATCAAAAGCTAAAATCTCTTTGAGCTTGTATTTCCACATTCTATCAAGAGGCACTCCATAGGGCTTTCATTTGCTTATTTTCTTGGAGTGATTGTGAGTTTACAACTTTGTAATCCGCCTATCAAGAGGCATTGAGTGTTTTTTATTGTTCTTTGTTCTTCATTGAGGGTCTTCTCTTCGGCCCGTTAAGAATTGTGAAGATACTGTGAGGGTCTCCTCTTCGGCCCGTTAAGAAAAGTGAAGACATTGTGAGGGTCTCCGATTCAGCCCGTTAAGAAAGGTGAATCATATAAGAGGGTGTGTCCCCTCGCCAAGCTTCATGCAGAAAGGGTTTGTCCCCTTTGGAGGTTGGAGAAGGCGTTTGTACGGCTTGGAGGTTTGCAATTAAAGAACCTCATTTTTAGTGGAGAATCCCAAGGAGATAAACAATGGAAGAGTGGAGTAGGTCTTGTGATAGACCGAACCACTATAAAAATCTTGTGTTCCTTGTGGATGGCTCTTCTTCTCCTTCCCTTGCACGTGTGGTGATTGGTAAACACCACACGTGAATCCATTGTTGATTAAAGCTACGCAAAACGGTTATGTCACTTTTTGCTTTGGTATTCGATGACTACGTCGCCTCTACCAAAGAGAGGCATCTGTAGACACCCCCATTTTCCTACGCATTAAAAAGCAAAAGATTCGGTAGTATGATCGAGTTTTGAATCCGTATTCAGCATTAGATTAGGCATCCATGCATTTCAGGGTAGATTTCATTTCATTTTGGGAGTTTTGAAGTTGATTCGCGATCATAAAGGTCTCTAGGGTGTTCCTTTGGCCTCTGGAAGATGAAAGGTCAAGTTTCCAAGCAAATGAAAAAACCAGCTATTTTTAGAATTTTCAGGGTTTCCCTCATTTTTGCCTATTTTGCACTGCAGGGGTATTTTGGTCATTCCCGATGTGTCTCGTTTGACCCCCGAGTTATATTTGAGAAATCTTGAGTGATTTTACAAATTTTAAAAAAGCTGCTATTTTTAGAAACTCATGGGGCTTCCACATTTTCGTCATCTTATGGATATTTCAATCATTTCTCGTATGTCCAAAACCATCTCGACGGTACGGCTGATGGATTATGAGTAATTTCATAAGTTTTGGGAAACCTGCTAAATTTAGATCTCTCAAGATTTTCTCTTAGTCTTGCACTTCGGGGGTATTTTAGACATTTCCAAACATATCATATTTGGTCCATAAGTTGTGTCCAAGAAATCTTGAGTCCGTTCATAAATTTTCGAAAATCTGCTATTTTTAGAATTTCTCAGGGTTTTTCTACTCTCACTAAATTCTAGCACCTCGGGGTAATTTGGTCTTTTCCTGTGTATTTCTTTTTATCTTCGAAATATGTCTGAGAGATTATGAATGATTTCCTGAATTTTGGAAAACCTGCTAAATTTAGAATTTCTCAGGAGTTTCGCTTAATTTGGAAATTCTAAGTGTTGAGGGCATTTTGGGTATTTTCAGGGGATACCAAATGATTCTGTTTAATATTGCTCACCGAAAGGACCTAATTTTAAAAGTTTCTATTTTTGAAGTTTGACCACAAAGACTTTCCATTTTTAATTTTTCCCTTTAGGGGTGGACCAATCTGAGGGTATTTTGTTCGCATTTGGATGTCTAACAGTCAAGTAGGGGCATTTTGGTCCGAAAAGTTATTTCCCAAAAATATGGTTCGATCATGTGTGGGGGATGCACAAAAAATGTCAAATGGGTTGGGTCCATATATAGAATGTTGAATTTAGAAAGATTTTATTGATTTTTTACGGAAAAACCCGAAACCCGTGTGAAATGACCCATTGGGCTAAAGCCCGCAAAGATGGAGCTCATGTGAGTTCACCCATATGGGTCAATCACCATGGTGGGCGGCCCACATGGTTGACTCGCATGAGTTGAGCACCCAACCTTGATGATGTCACAATGGTGACATCATATTTCATATTTGTTAAAAGAAAGATAAAAAGAATAAAAAATGAAAAGAAGGAAAGAAGGAAAAGAGGAATGATTGCTTAAAAAGGTTTTCTTCCAAAGAAGCAATGTCGAATGAGAATAACATGTCTTGATTGACAAGAAATTAAGATTGGAATCAAATCCAATTTGGAAACAAAAAAGAAAGAAACCAAGAAGGGAAAATTGAAAACAAGCCAAAAAGGTAGCTCTCACATTAGAAATTACTATTTCTCTCTTAACCCTAACTTTCTTTGTATAAAAATCAAAGCAAACATGCCAAAAAAAGGAGGAAAAAAATCCAAATTCGTCCATTTTCTCTCTCCTCCCAAGAAAGGAAAAAAAAATTTTATTTTCTCTCTTGAAGTGTGTTCATATCTCTTAAGTGTTCTTCACAAAAGAAATCCTAGAATTTCTTTTTCTTCTTCAACAAATCACAGATCAAGGATCTTTGGAGTGTTCTTTGGGTCTTCTTCATCATATAAAAGGGTGCGACAAAGCGTATACCTCGGATCTACGCACCCTAAAGACAAAGAGCGCGATCAACGGTAAGATCTTTATCTTTGTAATATCAAAAGTAGAAAAGCATGCTAGGGTTTTACTTTTGGTAGATCAAATCAATGAATTTTTCCTTGAAATTTCAGTATCTTATAATATAGATTATAAGTTTTCAAAATTCAAAATTTCACCAAAAAATTAAACTTCCTCCATTTAATAATGATTTTCTTTCGTTTTTTATTCAATATGGATTTCAATCGGATTATCAAAGCAAGTGTTAGAAAACGTAGGTTTCTTTAAAAAATGATATTTTTTTGGGATTTCTAAAAAATAAAATACTATTGGAAACTTAATTTCCAACCGTGATTCGGCCGTTTTATTTTTCATTCTATTTTTCAAAGAATAACCCTGAAAAGGGTTATTTCTTGATGAATGGAGCCAAAGTATATCAAATCATGTTCATCTTTAGTGAAAGTTTTTTTCCAATAGTTTTATAAGGTTTTTAGATCACCTAAAAATTTTCATATTTTTTGGAGTTTGTTTAATCAGATTATTAATTATTTTAAATTTTGGCTATTTTTAATAAATACCAAATCGTTTTAAAAATTGATGGAACTTTCCAGAATTAAAGCCTAATAATAAATGGAAGTTTGCATTGAAAAATATTTCAAAACAAATATGGTTTTTACTGTTTTCTAATCGCTTCCCCGTTTTACGTGCCATAATTCTTTTTCTTATTAAATTAATATATTTTCAAAAATTTTCTTTACAAACCAGTAACTTTGGTTACTAGAATGATAGAGAAATATTTTCAACTAATTTTGCAAAGATTTGACAAGGTTTTACAATATCTTTTAATAAACGGGTTTTAACCCCTAGGAAACAAATTGATCTCTTATATTTAAAAACCAATTTTATGGAGGAGATTTAAGTTTTAAGTTTTGAAATTTTGATAATAAATTCTATAATCTATTATATATCTACTGAAATTTTTCATTTGCTTTTAAGATACCATTAGGTTTGCTTTTTAAGTAATTCTTTGGTTTTATCTAATTTTTGTGTGAATTTAAATGGGCATCAAATCGTCATAAAAATTCATGAAAGTAATACAGTAGTCTACTCTCATGATTATCTTTATACTGTAAGAGTTTAAGTTGATATGAAATTGATATGCTATAGGTTACTGTGTTAATCTATAATCTGATTTAAATTTTAAAAAATCGGACATTGATATCTAATCTTAATGATAATTCATGCAAATTTTTTCAGTAAGCTTTAATCATCTATTTCTTGATTCTGTAAAAGTTTGGAGTAATTTAAAAGTGATATCATATAGGTTACTGTGTTAATCCATAATCTGATTTGGATTTTGAAAAATCAGAAATTAATAGCAAATTAATATAAAAATCTATGAAAGTTTTCCAGTAAGCTATATTCATTCCTATCTTGTTACTGTAGAAATTTTAATTTATTTCGAATTTGTTTGCAATGAGTTCATTTGTAAAATCATTCATGTGATCTGAAATTGATAAAATCTATTAAAAATTGAAATTAACCAAAATCATTATGAAAACTTCCATGGAACCTTAAATTTTTGTCAGGTATTCATTCCTTAAGCCGCTGAAACAGAAATCTTAGGAGTCTTAGATTTCCCTTGTAAAATGGCCATGCTAGGATAATTTAGATGCCGAGATCGCATCCATAATCGTATCCCAATTGCAATTGATCCTTGACAATTTGAGTATTTAAATTATAGCATGTTATTAGCTCCGAGGTCTACTGTCCACGGAAATCCTGAGAAATATGCCAGGCAATAAGGTGCTATAACTTAAGTATTAAATTGCGCAAGGGAAGAGCGCACGATTCCCTTCCATGGATGCGATTCAAGGCTGAAGGTTGCGAACCATATAGCCTTTGGTATTCCTTAGATGTTTAGGAACCGAAAATCCTTGAAATCTGAAAATCATTAACTTCAACAACTTGAATCAATTTACCTCATGTCTTTCGGAACCGTTGGATTGCGGTTTCCATCGTAAGAACCATTAGAGCCCTATTTAGGAACACTTACGTCATGTCGTGTCCTAGGTTTTAGGGAGTCTTAGAGTTAGGAGTCCAGCCTCATCACGGGCGTTTGCTATGGATAGCAACCGTGCCATAGATCTAGTTACACTAGTCACCCAATTTTTCCCTAGGACAAGCCTAGTTACCTAGGATGTAGGTTAACCTGCATTAGTCTAAGAGGCAACTTGCACTTAGATAGGATCATATAGCATCTTAGATGAAGTCCTAGGATAATAAAATCTTCAACTTGAATTAAATAACTTCTCTTAAAACTGTTGAAACAGTTAATCCAGTCTAGATCGGTGTCCTAGATGAGTTAGGCATAAGTAGCTTAGCTTAGGTGCACCGAACTACGTCGACTCTGATCCCAGTGAGGCTTGGGTACGTAGGCAGGTTGGATGCTTGATGGCATACTAATCACGAGTCGGCTCCACACATAAGTGGGGTTTTGTACATTAATCCTTAAATTAAAAGTAATTAAATCACTTAGGACTTTCCATGAAATTAGAAGTTTAGGAGAACTTTCACTTAGATTGAATTCAAACAAATTAAGAAAATCAAGATACACATTTAGGAATTACATTGAAATTAGATCTTAGGATGCATGTCACATAGTTCGCACATTAATATAGAGTTAAATGAGCCATTTAAAAGAAATTCGAAAGAGTTAACTTTTGGAATTGAAGACCGATTATCGGGCAGGAATGGTGCATGTGGTGGTAACTCCCCATACCTTCCATTCTCGTAACCAGGTAACGAGTTTAGATTTCTGGTCAATTATGGGTCCTAGATCCCTCATCTACGTGGCGACTCTGTCACTCTCTTTTGCGTGGAATTCGGATTGCCTTAGTGATCCCAAGTTCACGAAAAAGATGAATTAAATCACACCTTGCTAGGCTCGGCGGCTTACCCCTGCCCTTACGGGTACTGGGTTGCACGTTTGTTTGCACCCTATGGCTTGGTTGCTGCCTGCTTGGTTGGGTAATTAAAATCAATAATAAAAAGCACACGCCATTCGCGTGGGTACGAGAGACCAAGAGAGAGCGTGGCGGCTCGCACCCCACCCCTCTCGTGGGATCGGGTCCCACAGTTTGGCGACTCTGCTGGGGACTTTGAACCTAACTTCATTAAAATTTCAAAAGATAATTTATTTGAATTTATTTTAATTGGCTCATGAAAACTCTATGCTTGCTAGGTAGTTTGTTTACTTTATTTTCTCATCACATAATACTCAAACTTAATCTAACAAAACCTGAAGGCATCATAGATTACGCAAACATATTGCACACACTTACATCACTTGCATCTAAACTCTTGCATCTCACATGCACACACATCCTATTTTAGGAACCCGGAGTGTTATCTAGCATGGTTGACTGGGATTTCATCACCTGGTGCCTCTGTGCTAGAGAAGCATTCCACCCATAGCCTAGTACCTTTATGGTGCGTAAACGGATCTCTTGTTCACGTACTGATACGCCGGACACTGGTACAGTATATTGAGCACGGATTCACGCTAAGGGAACTCTTGGCCTTACCCCTAGATTAACCCACACATGCATGTAGTATACGAACACACGTGCATCACGTGTGTGAGCCTAGTTTAGGATATCCTACCCATTTGTGTCTAGATTAGGCCGTGGTCCATCTTCCAATGGCTATGATCGGTCCTTAGGTACACAAACAAAGTCATGAGTCGAGATCCTCTCTCCACTCCGCTAGATTAGGATTAGGGTTTGATGCCTTCAGGTAACACTGTTAAAATGTACGAAGATTAAAAGCTTTCCCTTTAGGGTTAGGATATAAATCCCATCATTTGCAAAGATTTCATAGAATTAGTCATTCCTGATCTACCCGTTGAAAGCAATCTTATGTAATCTCATCTAATCTTTTGATCATGTGTCTATCATTCGCCTCTTGTGTGATTCGATTATATCTTCATTCCCTTTCTCAATTGGCAAGAATTGTGTTTCAATTCTTGTACCCTTAGTCTCTTCTTACTCTAAGGGCAACCTGTTTCAAGAATATTTTGCTAAGTCCTTCAGAGTTCACTCTCATGATCTTTGAACTAGGGGCATTTCCTTATACGATTTTGTCATAATTATCATGTTTTGGTCCTTTAGGATTCATCTTATTGTCCAAATTACTTGCTTACTCCATAATATTTTTCGAGTCATTGAGAAGAAACACTCCATGAATGCCAAGCTCATGTACCTCGTGTTCATTATTTCCATGACAGGAAGTTGGCACCATAGCTAAGCCTACTACTCTTTGGGTTCGAATTTCTTCACGGTTAGAGAGGAAATCTATCTCTCCGCCACCTTCTCTGAGAACCCCAGCATCTCCTCCTTTCTCATCCTCATCCTCGCCAATGGCAGAAAACCAAGATAATCTTCCACCTATTGTTGTTACCGATACTCTCACCTTAATTCTCCAGCAACATCAAGAGCTCAAAGAGGAGAACCGAGTTATCAAGGCCCAGCTTTCCGAGAAGTTGGCGCCATCGTCTTCCAAAGATAAAAGGCCCATGCATCATACAGCTACTTCAGCAACACCTGCCCAGCCAGCGTTCATTCCTATCCCAGATAAAACCGAAGAAGAGTTAGAAAAAGAACAGTACAGCGACGGTCACAGTAAGCCTTCTCAGTCAGCGGTTGATAAGACGGTTATGGAGAAATTAGAAAGTCTTACCAGAAAAGTTCAAGACATCCAGCTTCAGGACCAGGGTGGTTTCAACCCAAGTGATCTTACATTGTTTCCCGAAATCCGTCTCCCCACAAGCTTTCCTATGCCAGATTTTGACAAATATGACGGTGTGGGTTGTCCGATCACACACTTGCAAATGTTCGCTATCATGTGCTAGCCTCAAGGTCTATCTGCTGAGCAAATTGCTCAATTGTTCCTGGTTTCTCTGACGAAGGTCGCTAGAAGGTGGTTCATGGTCCTAGACAAGACTCGTTATAGGACATGGAAGGATATTGGAGAGCAGATCATCAAGCAATTCAAATATGATGATGGAACCGAAATCACTAGGAAGGATCTTGAGAGAACCAAGCAGGACTCAAAAGAGTCATTCTTAACTTTCGTCAAGAGATGGAGAAGGTTAGCGGCTCAAATGATGCAGCGTCCCTCAGAAGAAGAACAAGTCCAGATGATTATGAAGAATATATCCTCTCAGCTCCAATATCACATGTCTCTTCAGTATTATCCAGATTTTAAACACTTCATCAATGCTGGTATGCAAATTGAGGAAGCAATGGCACAAGGAGTTTACAATAGAGGTAACCCCAATTCAAAAGAAGTTAAGACACAGACTCTAGCTAAGATCTCCGAGGTTGATAATGTATCAAGGACTAACCCGTCACAGAACCCTATGATATTCAAATATAATCAATCAAGGATTGCAACTCAGCCAAAGCCCAATAGGAAATTCACCCATCTCCTGTTTCCACCATCTGTCATACTACAGCAAGGATTGGAATCTGGCGATATCTATTTACCTCGCATTAAGGAACCTCCTAATCCGCTCCCCAGGACATGGAGGACGGAAGAGCACTGCGATTTTCATCGAGGATCAGGGCATAATACTGATCAGTGTATAACTCTGAGGCATGTGATCCAGAAGTTGATCGATGAGCGCAAGCTACCATTTCAGCAAGCGCCAAATATTGTTGATAATCCTATGCAAAACCATGTTGTACCGCCGCTGGATGATGTTTAGACACTTGGGGTTTGAGAAGCTCAGGTTCATTTGCAGTGATAGAGAAGAACCAGAAGTTAAAAGGCACTTGTTATGATGATAATTAAGTTTTCGCCGAGCCTCCAAAGCCAAACAGTTGTAGCAGTCTTAGTCCTTTTGTTATTTTAATTAAGTCCAGTCACGATGTCGAGTCCAGTTATCGAGTGCAATCTTCTAAAAGTTTGAATAAATTTCTAGTCCAGTTGAGTCTTTTCTTACTTTTATTTTTGAGTCAATAATGTAAATCCTGAGTCTGTTCAGGATAAGTCTTATCAGATGTAGTCATTTTCAATTCAGTGAAACTTGCTTTTTATATACATTCCAACGTGTGCTTCTGACTTCAATAAACAAAGAGAAAAATATTCCCTCCTCGAATGAGAAAGAAGATGCAGACGAAACTCCTCCTGAGTTGCAACATATGCTCAAACAAGAGGAGGAGCGCCGAGCTCAGCCTCTTAAAGAGAAAATTGAAATGGTAAGCACTGGCACTGAAACTTTGTTTCAGTGAATGCCGATTGAAAATACATTACCCTCTGAAGAATGCGAGGAATTGATAAACCTATTTCGAGAATAAAGAGATGGTCCAGTAAGCGCTATCATTAATGCCAGGAGAAAGACCCAGATAGAAGGTTCAAGAAAGAATGAAGTAAATGTCACATGCTATACAAGGGACATGGATTTGAAACAACTTCCATATCTCCAGTCAATGGCCCCGGTCACAGGTTTCACTGGTGACAATGTAAAGCCATCAAATTCAATATGAAAAGTGCAAGAGCAATCATCTCAGAGCGATCATCAAAATATCAAGGGCCACCGATTCAAGGATGAAATGATGTCCAAAAACCGGTATGCACCCTCAAGGTCAAATTACTTATCAATATCCAGAAGGAAGAAGAATCATTATCTCTTACCGGGAAATGTCGTCAAACTCCGTGAAAAAAAAATAATCAGTACCAGAGGGACTCTAGTAACCTATATCGATTCCTAATCTGAACATCGGAAGGCCTCCTTTGGCCGAATAAATCCCAAAATCAGAACCCAACGTCAAAAGAATACCGGTTTGCAAACCCTTCGAGCCTGAATGAAATTTTCTTGAAAACCCATCAAACTAGGGGCATCCGCCCCGAACTACGCGAGACCTGATCCCCACACTGGGGTACGTAGGCAGCTCGGTTAAACCGAGTTCGGTCGATTCAAAAAAAAAATTCAATCCTTTCAGAAATAAGAGGGACAAGTTCCAAAAGAAGGGAAGTCAATTATTCCAGAAAAAAAAAAGAAAAAAAATCAATTAATCTTCAAACAACTTATCTTCAAACTAGGGGCATTCGCCTTGAACTAAGCACGACCTGATTCCTACCCTGGAACACGTAGGCAACCTGTTCACAGGTTCGGTCGAAATATTTATTGAACCTTAAGCCATTCTTTGAAAAGCCCTATCCTACCTATAAAGTCCTTCCGGTGTTCAGAATTAATGATCTAGGTCCCGAAACACAAAAAGTGAAAAAAAAAGAATGGAGTTTGAAGATCTGCTAGGTTGAAAACCTGAAAGGGTGGTCTAGGCAAAATTTAAGATCATTCCCCTGCTAAGTTGAAAACCCGAAAGGGCGGCTTAGGCAAAAGCTAAGGGGATAGCCTGCTTAGTTGAGAATCTGAAAGGACGATTCAGGCAAAAGTTAAGGCTAACACGATCCGCCAAGTTAAAAACGCTGAAGAGGTGACTTAGTCATGGTAAGAGTCATTATAAGAAGGTTACAGCCGGTATCAAGATTGAAGAAGAGAAAAGAAGTTCGAGCAAGCTTAAATGTCATCCAAGAAACTTGGGGGCATTGAAACCAAGCAATCCTAGGAGTGGTAATCAAATTCTAAGAGCATTACTGTTTAAAAAAATAAAAAAATAAAAAAAATTTCAGTGCTTATAAATTGAGGAACTACTCTTTGAAAGGCTAGACTTACCAAACAAAACGATAACTAAGTCAGGAGCATCACTGTGTATCAGTCCAGTCAGTTCATTCATGTTCGTTTTAGCTCATTCTTTCATAAACTTCCCGTTCATCCAATAGTGTCTTTTACCATCTTCCCCTTTTTAGTAGAATCGATCATTGTCCAGTTAGTCAAATGTTGCAGCTATCTCGGCAAAAGATGCCTGGTGTAGCTAACCCCCTGCAATTGTTCCAGAGCTAAGTTAATCCGCAGGCAAGGATTTCAGGAGTTAAGAAAAAAATCCAGTCTAAGCAAAGTCAGTTCCAGAAGAATCCAGAAGCAGAAAAATCCGAAAAACCAGTTCCCATAAGAAGATCATACCCTAGAAAAGCACCTTGAGCTTGGAAGAGCCTTAGATGCAATGGTGGTTGAGCCAGTTTCTCATAAAGATGAACCATTAAAAATCGGAATCTCCTTCCAGTTAGTTGAATATTTGTCTGAATGCTTGTCAAAAGAAGAATCCTCTGTACCAGTGTCCAAATATTCCGAGGTCCCAATTCATATCCCCAGTAAAGAAGATCTTGATCTAAGAAATTTCAAGCCCTGTGAGACTTTCTTGTTCATCCCCAGTAAACAATTCAAAATGCTAATAAACTTGTGTAAAAACCAGTTTACTAGTTCATCAATTACCAATTCCTAATTCGCCAGTACCAGTTCACCGATTCCAGTATTCCAGTATTCCAGTTCCAATTCCAATATCCAGTATTCCAAAATTCCAGTTCCAGTATCCAGTATTCTAGTATTCCAGTTCCAATATCTAGTACTCTAGTATTCCAGTTCCAGCATCCAGTATTCAGTTTCAATTCCAGTATTCCAGTTCCAGCGTCCAGTATTCAGTTTCAATTCCAGTATTCCAGTTCCAGCATCCAGTATCCAGTTTCAATTCCAGTATTCCAGTATTTCACTATTCCAGTTCCAGTTCCAGTATCCAGTATTCCAATATTCCAATTCCAGTATCCAGTATTCTAGTATTACAGTTCCAATATCCAGTACTCTAGTATTCCAGTTCCAGCATCCAGTATTCAGTTTCAATTCCAGTATTCCAGTTCCAGCATCCAGTATCCAGTTTCAATTCCAGTATTCCAGTATTTCACTATGCCAGTTCTAGTCTCCAGTTCCAGTATCCAATATTCCAGTATCACAGTTCTAGTGTCCAGTATCCCTATCACCAGTATTCCAGTGTTCCATTTTCCAGTACTCGTATTCCTGTTCCCAGTATTTCGACACTCCAATTCCAACACCCAGTTCTAGTGTCCGAAAATCCAGTGTTTCAGTACTCTAATTCTAGTATCCGGTATGTCTTCGTTCTAGATTCCCGGTTCCCGATGTTTAGATCAAGATTCCAGTTTTTAGTTTCCAGTCCTAACATCCAGTGATCAAATTCCAATCCCAATTGAATCAATCAAAATGTCAATCAAATCTAATCCCCAGTTTACCAATTATCAATTTTTGACTCTCCAGTTTTCCAGTAATCAAGTTCTACAATTCCCAGTGAACTAGCTCTTTAACTTCTCAGCTCTTTATTTCTCTAGTTATCCGACTATTGAGTCCCTTAATCATCCAGTTCTCCAATTTTCAGCTCTGCAAATATCCAGTCCCTAAATTTTCTACTTCTTCAGTTTTTCAATTCTTCAGTTCATCAAATCTTCAATTCTCCAGTTTCAAGTTATCCAGTCTTCGAATTCTCCAGTCCACCCATTGTTTGATTATTCGATTTCTCAGTTCTCCGTTCTAGAGTCCTTAAGCCTCTAATTCTCCGGTAATCGAGTCCTCCAGTTTTTTAAATTGTCATTTTCAGTCTCATTCTCAATTGTCAAATCCGATCTTAAATCCATTAGCCCCCATCTCACTAGCAAAATGGCTAATTCTCTGATTTCTCTGAGCCCGTTCAGGGAACGGTACCTCCTTCCGTCGTTGCCCGTTTGAAAACGGCGCCACGTCTAGGTTGCATGATTTTTACACCCAGATTGAATCCAGTTCTTTATTATTCTGAACCATCAAGTTACGATGTTTAGAGTAAATGATCTTGATTATGTTCTAGGACTTCAGCTAGGGTCTTGCATTAGGTTAGGTTGCATTGTCTAGTGAATCCATTGTTGATTAAAGCTACGCAAAACGGTTCTGTCACTTTTTGCTTTGGTATTCGATGACTACGTCGCCTCTACCAAAGACGGGCATCTGTAGACACCCCCATTTTCCTACGCATTAAAAAGCAAAATATTCGGTACTATGATCGAGTTTTGAATCCGTATTCAGCATTAGATTAGGCATCCATGCATTTTAGGATAGATTTCATTTCATTATGGGAGTTTTGAAGTTGATTCGCGATCCTAAAGGTCTCTAGGGGGTTCCTTTGGCCTCTGGAAGATGAAAGTTCAAGTTTCCAAGCAAATGAAAAAACCTGCTATTTTTAGAATTTTCAGGGTTTCCCTCATTTTTGCCTATTTTGCACTGCAGGGGTATTTTGGTCATTCTCGATGTGTCTCGTTTGATCCCTGAGTTATATTTGAGAAATCTTGAGTGATTTTACAAATTTTGAAAAAGCTGCTATTTTTAGAAACTCATGGGGCTTCCACATTTTCATCATCTTATGGATATTTCAATCATTTCTCGTATGTCCAAAACCATCTCGAGGGTACGGCTGATGGATTATGAGTAATTTCGTAAGTTTTGAGAAACCTGCTAAATTTAGATCTCTCAAGATTTTCTCTTAGTCTTGCACTTCAAGGGTATTTTAGACATTTCCAAACATATCATATTTGGTCCCTAAGTTGTGTCTAAGAAATCTTGAGTCCGTTCATAAATTTTCGAAAATCTGCTATTTTTAGAATTTCTCAAGGTTTTCCCTAGTCTCACCAAATTCTAGCACCTCGGGGTAATTTGGTCTTTTCCTGTGTATTTCTTTTGATCTCCGAAATATGTCTGAGAGATTATGAATGATTTCCTGAATTTTGGAAAACCTGCTAAATTTAGAATTTCTCAGGAGTTTCGCTTAATTTGGAAATTCTAAGTGTTGATGACATTTTGGGTATTTTCAGGGGATACCAAATGATTCTGATTAATATCGAAAGGACCCAATTTTAAAAGTATCTATTTTTGAAGTTTGACCACAAAGACTTTCCATTTTTAATTTTTCCCTTTAGGGGTGGACCAATCTGAGGGTATTTTAGTCACATTTGGATGTCTAACAGTCAAGTAGGGGCATTTTGGTCCGAAAAGTTATTTCCCAAAAAGATGGTTCGATCATGTGTGAAGGATGCACCATAAATGTCAAATGGGTTGGGTCCATATATAGAATGTTGAATTTAGAAAGATTTTATTGATTTTTTACGAAAAAACCCGAAACCCGTGTGAAATGACCCATTGGGCTAAAGCCCGCAAAGATGGAGCTCATGTGGGTTCACCCGTATGGGTCAAACACCATGGTGAGCGGCCCACATGGTTGACACACATGAGTTGAGTACCCAACCTTGATGATGTCACAATGGTGACATCATATTTGTTACAAGAAAGATAAAAAGAATAAAAAATGAAAAGAAGGAAAAGAGGAATGATTGCTTAAAAAGGTTTTCTTCCAAAGAAGCAATGTGGAATGAGAATAACATGTCTTGATTGACAAGAAATTAAGATTAGAATCAAATCCAATTTGGAAACAAGAAAGAAAGAAACCAAGAAGGGAAAATTGAAAACAAGCCAAAAAGGGAGCTCTCACATTAGAAATTACTATTTCTCTCTTAACCCTAACTTTCTTTGTATAAAAATCAAAGCAAACATGCCAAAAAAAGGAGGAAAAAAATCCAAATTCGTCCATTTTCTCTCTCCTCCCAAGAAAGGAAAAAAAAATTTTCTTTTCTCTCTTGAAGTGTGTTCATATCTCTCAAGTGTTCTTCACAAAAGAAATCCTAGAATTTCTTTTTCTTCTTCAACAAATCACAGATCAAGGATCTTTGGAGTGTTCTTTGGGTCTTCTTCATCATATAAAAGGGTGCGACAAAGCGTATACCTCGGATCTACGCACCCTAAAGACAAGGAGCGCGATCAACGGTAGGATCTTTATCTTTGTAATATCAAAAGTAGAAAAGCATGCTAGGGTTTTACTTTTGGTAGATCAAATCAATGAATTTTTCCTTGAAATTTCAGTATGTTATAATATAGATTATAAGTTTTCAAAATTCAAAATTTCACCAAAAAATTAAACTTCCTCCATTTAATAATTATTTTCTTTCGTTTTTTATTCAATCGGATTATCAAAGCAAGTGTTAGAAAACGTGGGTTTCTTTAAAAAATGATATTTTTTGGGATTTCTATAAAATAAAATACTATTGGAAACTTAATTTCCAGCCGTGGTTCGACCGTTTTATTTTTCATTCTATTTTTCAAAGAATAACCCCGAAAAGGGTTATTTCTTGATGAATGGAGCCAAAAATTTATCAAATCATGTTCATATTTAGTGGAGTTTGTTTAATCAGATTATTAATTATTTTAAATTTCGGCTATTTTTAATAAATACCAAATCATTTTAAAAATTGATGGAACTTTCCAGAATTAAAGCCTAATAATAAATGGAAGTTTGCATTGAAAAATATTTCAAAACAAATATGGTTTTTACTGTTTTCTAATCGCTTCCCCGTTTTACGTGCCATAATTTTTTTTCTTATTAAATTTATATATTTTCAAAAAATTTCTTTACAAACCAGTAACTTTGGTTACTGGAATGTTAGAGAAATATTTTCAACTAATTTTGCAAAGATTTGATAAGGTTTTACAATATCTTTTAATAAACGGGTTTTAATGCCTAGGAAACAAATTGATCTCTTATATTTAAAAACCAATTTTATGGAGGAGATTTAAGTTTTAAGTTTTGAAATTTTGATAATAAATTCTATAAACTGTTATATATCTACTGGAATTTTTCATTTGATTTTAGGATACCATTAGGTTTGCTTTTTAAGTAATTCTTTGGTTTTATCTGATTTTTGTGTGAATTTAAATGGGCATCAAATCATCATAAAAATTCATGAAAGTCATACAGTAGTCTAATCTCATGATTATATTTATACTGTAAGAGTTTAAGTTGATATGAAATTGATATGCTATAGGTTACTGTGTTAATCTATAATCTGATTTGAATTTTGAAAAATCGAACATTGATATCTAATCTTAATGATAATTCATGCAAATTTTTCAGTAAGATTTAATCATCTATATCTTGATTCTGTAAACGTTTGGAGTAATTTAAAAGTGATATGATATAGGTTACTGTGTTAATCCATAATCTGATTTGGATTTTGAAAAATCAAAAATTAATAGCAACTTAATATAAAAATCTATGAAAGTTTTCCAGTAAGCTATATTCATTCCTATCTTGTTACTGTAGAAATTTTAATTTATTTCGAATTTGTTTGCAATGAGTTCATTTGTAAAATCATTCATGTGATCTGAAATTGATAAAATCTATTAAAAATTGAAATTAACCAAAATCATTATGAAACTTCCATGGAACCTTAAATTTTTGTCACATATTCATTCCTTAAGCCGTTGAAACAGAAATCTTAGGAGTCTTAGATTTCCCTTGTAAAATGGCCATGCTAGGATAATTTAGATGCCGAGATCGCATCCATAATCGTATCCCAATTGCAATTGATCCTTGACAATTTGAGTATTTAAATTATAGCATGTTATTAGCTCCGAGGTCTACTATCCACGGAAATCCTAAGAAATATGCCAGGCAATAAGGTGCTATAACTTAAGTATTAAATTGCGCAAGGGAAGAGCGCACGATTCCCTTCCATGGATGCGATTCAAGGCTGAAGGTTGCGAACCATATAGCCTTTGGTATTCCTTAGATGTTTAGGAACTGAAAATCCTTGAAATCTGAAAATCATTAACTTCAACAACTTGAATCAATTTACCTCATGTCTTTCGGAACCGTTGGATTGCGGTTTCCATCGTAAGAACCATTAGAGCCCTATTTAGGAACACTTACGTCATGTCGTGTCCTAGGTTTTAGGGAGTCATAGAGTTAGGAGTCCAGCCTCTTCACGGGCGTTTGCTATGGATAGCAACCGTGCCATAGATCTAGTTACACTAGTCACCCAATTTTTCCCTAGGACAAGCCTAGTTACCTAGGATGTAGGTTAACCTGCATTAGTCTAAGGGGCAACTTGCACTTAGATAGGATCATATAGCATCTTAGATGAAGTCCTAGGATAATAAAATCTTCAACTTGAATTAAATAACTTCTCTTAAAACTGTTGAAACAGTCAATCCAGTCTAGATCGGTGTCCTAGATGAGTTAGGCATAAGTAGCTTAGCTTAGGTGCACCGAACTACGTCGACTCTGATCCCAGTGAGGCTTGGGTACGTAGGCAGCTTGGATGCTTGATGGCATACCAATCACGAGTCGGCTCCACACATAAGTGGGGTTTTGTACATTAATCCTTAAATTAAAAGTAATTAAATCACTTAGGACTTTCCATAAAATTAGAAGTTTAGGAGAACTTTCACTTAGATTGAATTCAAACAAATTAAGAAAATCAAGATACACATTTAGGAATTACATTGAAATTAGATCTTAGGATGCATGTCACATAGTTCGCACATTAATATAGAGTTAAATGAGCCATTTAAAAGAAATTCGAGAAAGTTAACTTTTGGAATTGAAGACCGATTATCGGGCAGGAATGGTGCATGTGGTGGTAACTCCCCATACCTTCCATTCTCGTAACCAGGTAACGAGTCTAGATTTCTGGTCAATTATGGGTCCTAGATCCCTCATCTAGGTGGCGACTCTGTCTTTCTCTTTTGCGTGGAATTCGGATTGCCTTAGTGATCCCAAGTTCACGAAAAAGATGAATTAAATCACACCTTGCTAGGCACGGCGGCTTACCCCTGCCCTTACGGGTACTGGGTTGCACGTTTGTTTGCACCCTATTACTTGGTTGGTGCCTGCTTGGTTTGGTAATTAAAATCAATAATAAAAAGCACACGCCATTCGCGTGGGTACGAGAGACCAAGAGAGAGCGTGGCGGCTCGCGCCCCACCCCTCTCGTGGGATCAAGTCCCACAAAGGGTAAGACAGATTTCTAATATCCTGCAAAGGTTGGACAGAATCCTATACTTTACGGGGAGAGACGGAATCCTATGCCTTGCAAGGATTGGACAGAATCACATGACTTGATGAAAGGAAGGACATAATCCTAGCTCCCTATGATGATAGGACAGACTCCTATATGACTGACTCATTTGCTAAAAACTGACTCTCTGGCTAAGGACAGACTCTTATGCTAAAGGACTGACTCTGAAACTAGTAACTCTAATGAGACAAGGCATGTCTCATAAAAGGAAGGGATTACAACTATGACCAATGAGACAAAGCATGTCTCCTACAGGAAGAACAACTAACTATCATGAGACACTGAATGTCTCCTATGGAGGGCTCCAAGTATCCATATCATTGCCCTTGCAATGATAAAATGGGGTAGGGTAATTTCCAGACTAAGTTAGTCTTCTACTAATAGGCGGTGCAACTTTGTGAGACTTGGATAGTCTCCTAAAGGAGGATACTCATTAATGAGACAAAGCTTGTCTCCAAAAGATATGACTCTTCTACTGAGACATAGCTTGTCTCCTACATGGGCTCTAGATGACTCTTTCATTGCCCTTGTAATGAGAGAAGGGTTCTAATGTCTAAAAGGTGTTTAAAGACTAGGCTAATATATTAAATAAAGAGGGGAGTGCTACTTGGACTAAGTGAGTCCCCTAAGAATGGGATTGGGCTATCGCCTTCATCGCCATTTGCAACGAATGAAGGATTCTATGGTTTAAACACGTCTAAAAGACTTAATAAGTCTTCTAAATGAGAGAGGGGAGAGCTACTCGGACTAAACAAGTCCCCTAAGGATGGGCTTGGGCTAACGCCTTCATCGTCATTTGCAATGAAGGAAGAATTCTATGGTTTAAACACGTCTAAAAGACTTAACAAGTCTTCTAAATGAGAGAAGGGAGAGCTACTCGGACTAAATAAGTCCCCTAAAGATGGGCTTGGGCTAACGCGCCTTCATCGCCCTTGCAATGAATGGGGTTCTAATATCTAAGGATGTCTAAAAGACTAGGAACTCTCTGCCTAAAGAAGAGGAAAGGAGAGGGAAGAGGCTATTACCATGATTCGGTAAGTCCCTCTAAGGATGGGCTTGGACTAACGCCTTCATCGCCCTTGCAATGAAGGATTAAATGAAAAATGATGATGTGTGGAAAAGATGTAATCAATGGGCAATGATGCAACCGAGAGATAAGAGATGCAAGCGATGGATCTCAAAGACGGAATGAGACATGACATGTCTCCAAGAATGAAACTAACAAGATTTGAAATGTTTAAATATGTTTTAGAAGTGATCATATGAGTTTTAGATGCTAAGTTGTCATTTAGTTCAAGAACTGGAAGAATGAAGCAAGCTTGTTCGTGGTGTGTCTCTATCAAGATCCTAACATCTTTTAATACTTATTTTCAATTTCATTTAGATATTTTCAGCATGTTTTATTAGGGTTAGACCATGATTAAATCATTTGTTTGCTTACATTATTGATTTTAATCACTTAGCATTGAAAAGGTATTAAAAGCACAAAACACAACATGCGAATTTCACTAAAAATGCCAAAAATTCAAAATAAATCATAAGAATTACCCCATGTATGATTTATAATCTGCTAGTATGCTCAACATAATCAAAAGCATCCATTTTAATTTATCTAAGCTCAAAACAATCTTTAAAAAAATGAAATTTCTACTAAACATGCAATTTTTACAAAAATATCCAAAATAAAGAGTAAATTATGGAAAACATCCAAAATATGATTCATGACTTGCTACCAAGCTCCAAACATAAAAAAACAACCACTAAAAATGATTAGCGCTCATGTTGTCCATGATTTTCAAGAAATTGCACAGTTATGTCATATAGTGTGAAAAATGCAACTTTGCATTGAATTTCGGGCCCCTCAAACATCAAAGCCATAAAAACCTTACTAATCAAAATTGTAGATCTCAGCATGAGTAACATTCTCTCAGTTGACTACTTCGTTTGGATCCGGCAAGAAGTGGCCGAAAAATGGCCCCTTCCGATCCATCGCCTTTAAAAGACATTAGTGTTTCAGCTAAAAATTCGCACTCAGTTTTGACACTCAAAACATCGTTTATGGAAAACATTGCTCAAAAACAAGTCTTAGGAAATCATTCAAGAAAAAAAAAATTCTTCTTAGGCTCCTACCAGATCCGGCAAGAAGTACTTCAAAAATGACCGATAAGCTGCTGTTACACCAAACACAGTTTTCTAGAAAACTAAAATTTTGAAAGTGATTTTTGACACACCAGACATTGTTTCTGGAAAAATGTACACAATGACAAAGTTTTACGAAATCTTATAACGAACAACCTTGTCTTCTACGGCTCCAGCCGAATCCATCCAGAAGTGGCCCAGAAGTTACTCAATGCAATAAATTTTCTAAAACTAGGAAAAATTAACACAGACTGATTGAAACTTAAAAAGAGCATAACTCTCTCATCCTTTAGCCAAATTTGGGCCGCAATATGCCAAATCGAAGATCTCGACAAGCTCTACAACTCTTATATGAAGTATAACACTCAGCTCTAGCCGAATTTTAGTGAAAAGCTCAAAAAATAAATTTTGACATCATATATTTTGTAAGTTTTTCAACATCTTACAAGAGCATTTCACATTAAAACTTTAGATCTATCATGGATTTCACTAGATATTCACATCACAAACATATTAACACATAAATTTTTGAATTCCAAAGCCAAACACATCAGATTTAAAGATTTTCACAAAAATCATCCAAGAATTCATCATTTTAACCCTAATCTTTAGCTGAAATCTTAAATTTGGCATAACTTCTTCTTTTCTTGGCCAATTTTGGGCCATTATATGCCAAATTGAAAATCTCAACAAGCTCTACACCTCCCCGTGAGAAATTTTCACAAATTTCAACAGAAAATTAATGAAAATGGCAAAAATAAACCTGGACAGCACTTTCTTTTGTCATTTTCACATCGAAATTCAACTAGAACTCAAAATCTAAGGTGAATTGCTTTAGATCTTTATATGAGACATGTTTTAAATATGTTTTGGTAGATTTTAGCCCTATGTTGCTAGATCTAATAATTTTTAAGCATTTTTCACTTAGATTTCCCATTTTATGTTAAATTTTCAAATAAAACTCAAAATCTACTAACATTGTGCTCTTCTCTTGGATCTCTCCTTGAAATCTTCTTCTCCTCCTTCTGTCTCTCTCTAGATCTCCTTCTTTCTTTAGAATTCTCTCTCTAGATTTCCTTATTTCTCTCTCTAGAATTCTCTCTCTAGAAAGCTCTCTCTAGAATCTTCTCTCTCTAGAAAGTTCCTCTCCCTCTCTCTAAAATTATATTAAGAGCCCTCATTTTTCTCAAATGAGAGCCCAAATGCTCTATTTATAAAGTTTTTCCTTAATTTTTGTCCCCCAATAGTTTATAGGACAACCCATTTTCAAAAATTTTGCATTGCTTTTGATTGCAAAAGGGTGGTCTAAGGAGAAAATTTTAAGTAAAAAATTAACATAATTTTATCCCCTTTTACTACCTTAAGACACCCCTCCTATGTGTTTTATATTTGATTTTGCTGAAAATTGGTGTTCTCGGAAAGAAATTAGGTCAAAATTAGGGTGGGATAATTCACCCCCCTTTTCACTCTAGTGTAAAAGCTGGCTAAGCTAATGGCTAATACACTCTCGTATTTACACTATCATTCTAACTCGACTCGTCTTATTAGGCATTTTTGCTCGGATTTTGACGAAATTTTGCAGGGACCTAGCTGGGACCCTAACCTACCCTAGGAAGAAATTTGGGGCTCTAAATTCATGATTTGAATGTATTTTTAATCATATGTATCTCTTTAGGGTTCGGTCAAAATGGGGTGTCTACAATCTTGCTAAGTCTTTTGATTGCAATGTTTTGTTGTATTTCTTTAGTTGAATTTCTCATGCTTATGCATTAGACTCAGTTAAAAATGGTATTTCTATTTGCAGGTGATGTATGTGTTCGTAACGTAGCAGAATGTACTTCGCATAGGGGCACACCCTCTTAGAGTCCTTCCCTTTATCATTTTTTGTGAGTGTGAGTGACTTGTCTTCACCCATTAAGATGTTTCGGATGACAAAGTTTTTCTTAGTGTAGTTTCTTTATCCTTATGTCTGGTCTTTTTTTGCAGCCATCGGAGTCGCACAGGCCAAGACCATTTAGGTGTATAATTGTTTTAGATTTTCCCTTTATTATTCTAAGAATCGAGTTTTTTTTTTACTTTCGAAAATAGTGTTGTAATCGTATACCATGCTCATCTTTAAGCAAGGGATAATCTATGAGGTCAATTTATTTCTGCATTTGAATATTGTTTGTATTAATCATAGGTGGAAAAGGGGGTAAATAATCATATTGACAAAATTGTAAAATTATCATGTTTTAAAGAACCTTAACTTAGAAAGGAGAAACTAACACCAAGCTAATTATTAAATTTGGACCTCAGGATCCTCATCTTCAGATCAGTGTATCAGAACTCCGTGCAATCACCTGGACTTCAATATCAAGGCAAGTGATGACTGACTTTTATAATATTAGTTACAATTATGAATTCTATGATTATATTTCTTTTTCCTATGCTTATTCGCATTCTTTTTGCAGCTATATCATTGAATTAATTGATTATCCCCATAGAATTTTCCGTGGTAGGACTTTTTATTTTTAGGCCGAAATCTATATACACGGTGTTTTGTTATTATTAATATTACGCCTCGTGCTATAGTACGAGAAGCCCATAGAGCTACGTGTGGCCACTTACCGACGGGTTTGTGATGATTTTCATCGTGTATATACTTATGAGGAGATAGATATGACCCATATACCTCGTCGAGATGACATGATACTTCTCATAATTTACCTGTTTCTATATGTACTCTCCATTATTGACGCTCTCTTATATGATTCCATGATTTGCCATCTTTAGTATATTCCCTTGACATTCTCACATGCAAATTGATATTCTTTATCCTTAGTAATAAATCTTATAATTCTTATTGTTTTTTTCTTATTACATGTGAATGCCATGACAAATATCTTTATAGTGCAGATTTGTATTCTTGTCACTTTTATTATCCAAGCCAGTCACATGAGCTTGCTATTTGACAAAGAATATTTTTCAGACTTTGTAGGTGAGGAAATTGAAGGAGCCTTTGTCGATGAACAGGTCTAGGTAGCACTTAGGATGGGAGAGAGTACTCATAGGATTTCTTTTGGGGTTGAGATAAACCATGTAATAGATATTCTGTTAATGGAATAGAATTGTTTAGTTCTTGTTTCCCTTTTTGGGGTAGCGATTCGGATTTTGGAATTTTGAAAAAAAAAATCATGTCTAAAAATTTGCCCCAAATCCGGGTTGTTACAGATCAAAATAAGAAAACTACACCCAATCAAAAGAAGATAAATGACCATGAAAATGAAACATGGTAAAGACCCTAGCGTAGGTGCAACATGCTTAGTGCTAATTGCAACGTAGAGAGGTGTAGGTACAACTTGAAGAGGTGTGGCGCATTCTGGAGAGGAGCTTTACTTGAGGCTTTCACGTTGTGTCACCTAAATTTCATAAATTCTTCCTCTGCCTCCTCCCTATTGTTAAATGAAGGATGGATAACAACCACTATAACCATTAACTTGAACTTGACATTCTTGCCATATGTTGAATATTCCAATGAAAATAGTATAAAACTTCATTTTCACCATTTACCTAGAAAGGAACCATTATTAACATTACAAATATAGATTCAAATGCTTGGAACCTAGATAAAGCAAAGAAAAACAATCTGACTCGTGAGGAACAATCTGATTTGAATCAAGTCCATAAATATGTCTACGGTACCAACCTACATCCATGATAAGTACCAAAATAAAGAAATCCACATGACCAACCAAAAAAGTGATACAACCTACATCGAAATCAACCCACATCCATAACAAGTACAAAAATAAAGAAATCCACATGTCCAGCAAGAAAACTGATGCAACCTACATCAAAATCAACCCACATCCATGACAAGCACAAAAAAGAAAAAAGAAAAAAGAAAATCCACATGTCCAACAAAAAAAATCAACCCACATCCATGACAGCAAGGAACCGATGTCCACGTGTCCACACTATGAAGTGCGTCCTCAAAAGGAAAACTTTTCCAGCAACCTCAAAATGAAGTGCATCCTCCTGTCGGTATTGTACTTCATAAAAACCTGACCCTCCCTAGGGTTAATGTGGAGGTACTCATATGCGATCTCCAGTACATCCTCGTCAAATCCTTGTAACCCAAAAATGACACCATAAAGTTGGTCTATGTCAACAGCTTCCTTTGAAAGATCATTGATTGCATCTGCCACCCTGTCCATGCTCGTAGCAAAACCTTCCATTAGATTCATGTATGTAGTTGCTTGTCATTCCCCCCCCCCCCAACCTTTTGCCCTAATTGGAGATAATGCTCTAAGCCCAGCTCCCTTGCTGTTGTCTCCCTCCGAATGTGATTGTGGAAGCAAGAACTCGGGACAATATCAATCTGTTTCTCGTATGGGTATATTGGTTCCTCGTTTAAAATGTTGAAGAGCTTCTTGAGAATGCTGAATGCACGTTCGATTACATTAGGGGCCGATGGATGTCTGTGATTGTAGAGTTCCTCTAGTGTTTGTGGTGTTCGACCCTTGATTTCATTTAAATGGTATCTTATGCCGTTGTATGGTGTTATAAAATGCCAAAGTAAAGGATATCCAGCATATGCGATATAAAAGTTCCCTATAATAAAAGAAATTATTGTCTTAGTATCCTCATTATCTATGCTTAACCATCATATGAATTTAATAAAAAATATCATACCTGGAAGGCATGGAAGCCCCTTAGGTCGAGATGTAGCATTTCCTAATATCCTTGAGTCGGATGTCGACGTCCCCCAACCAGCCAAAACGTAAGTGAACTTTAGATCGAAGTCATAAGCATCCAACACATTTTAAGAAGGCCAGCCTTCACAATTAATGAACTTAGGGTATATTCGGCTGAAACTTTAGCAGGAATATGAGTTTCATCTATTGCACCATTCCAATCCTAGCAAAGATGGGTTAAAATATATAAGTCAGTAACTTGAATAGAGTTGTTCCACGTGGCGTTTATAAGTATATGAGGCTACTTGAAATAAGGCATCCATCTCGGTTTAGTGCGAATGACTTCTGGTGTCTTACTTGTTGGAGGTTTTATAAACACGAATTTCATGTTAAGAATGGTTTGCAACACCTTGTTGAAATAACGAGAAACTGTGTCACCTAATCGTTATGTGAAGGCTCTAATAGATCCATTCTGTTCATTGTGAGATACAATATGTAAGAACATTGCCACTTGCTCGTCAACATTGTAATGGATAATATCTTGAAGTTCGTTGGGTGCTTCTAAGCAGTCAAACAAATCGTTCGAAGCACCTGACATTCATCCTAAGAAAGTGCTTGCAATGTTCATTTGACTTCACAACACGCCTAATAAATTTCTGATTTGTGAAGTAATTGCTTTCACATGGTGCTCTAGCTAGGTACTCATCGTAATACCACTGAAAGAAGAAAAGTGCAGTTGTTGTTGCACTCAGTAGTGTCGCAACAACATTCACAATCAACTTTGCGTGCTTCGTATGACGACCATCCTCGGTCTTAAGTCTCCTATCGTCCATCTAACAACAACATGTGGGTAGTTCTCAACATTTGGTAAATAGAGACAAAGATACCATCATTTGGATGTCAGCTAAGAGGAAGATAGTGCAAATAACAAGTAAAGGAAGCAATAACATCACATCCCCAAACCAAATATTTGCAAAAAAATGAAGAAGAAGGAAAGCATTGTAGTCAAAATTACAATACTAACACAAGAAAAACTATAGTATGAAGCAACCAAAATAGTCTGAAGCAACCATGATGAATACATACACAAAATAAGTAGCAATAAACATCATCCCTATCTCATGACAAAAAGAAAGCGCAATCAACAACGACAAAAACATTCACATCCATGAAACCCAAGACCACAATAAAAGAAAATTATGAGTATACTTTGTGAGTACAGTGTAACAAACCTTAGGAAGGTTATGTACAATCAACAATAAGATGGTTACCTGCAAAATAAAAATCAAACAAAGGCCAGAATAATCAACAATGACATAAAAAATTACTAATCATGCAAAGGGAACTGTAAGCATCAAAAATTAAATCAAAGATAAAAAAACAAAAACGCCACCCAATTGTTACTATTGAAATAAAAAACCCAAAATCAGAAACCCTAATAATCTGGAAATAAGGACCCTAAATCCGAAAATAAGAACCCTAAATTCGAACCCAAAACCATAAATCTGAAACTAAGAACCCTAAATCCGAAAATAAGAACCCTAAATTCGAACCCAAATCCGAAAATAAGAACCTAGAATCATAAACTAAGAACTCTAAATTCCAACCCAAAACCCTAAATCAGATTTCATAAACATAAGAACCCTAAAATAAGAAAATAAGAACCCAAATAAGAACCTTAAAATCAAATTTCATAAACATTTCAGTTCAAAATCAAACTTCACTTCAAATAACCCGAAAACCTGAAAATAAGAACACAAAATACGAAAATAAAAACCCTTATGATACGATCATAGAAGAAGATATCAAGCCTGCAAGAAAGTAGTCCCTCGTCTGGGGGGACTCCCTCTATGCTGTACGCATGTTTTTGTGGACCCCGATCCTGAGAGAGGTAGCGAGGAAACGGGTCCCCAGTCGGTCCTTTAGATCATCCACGTAAAGGAGAGCTCTACTAATGAACTCTCGAAACAGGTACCACCCTCATAGCATAGCACGAGTGGCGATAAAAAAAGAAATACCTCTTGATTTGGGGACTAGCCCGGAACCAAGACGTACCTAAAAATAACTCAGAGTCGCCATCCATGGATAGGCCATGGAATCACAAAAACAAATCCTCTGTGCAATGGATAACCAGAAATATATATGGATCCGTGCCTGATTACGGATGAGGAAGGTCTGAAGAGCATCTCAATCTGCCAAAGTGCAAGCACTTGGTCTCTTATGCCATTTATTTATTAACTTTGAGGAGTTTTGAGTGAAAATCATGTGAAATGGGAACAAATATCCCCAAGAAAACGTCTACCTAAACATGCATGACCCGGAGATAGAAATAACAAGCACACACAAAATAAATAAAAGATTAGTGTTACCTAAGCATAGCTTAGTTATGAGTGTCATGCCTAATGGGTGTCTAAGTTCTGATGGACAAGCACATGTATACTACAGCTAAACGAATGAAGTCTGTACGGGAAACAAAATCTAAAACTAGCAGTTAATCATGAAATGAATTAAGAATACAGTAAACGAAATAAAGAATAAACAAAATGACAAACAGATAAAAGAATAATGGAATGGAACTTAGTGCGAACACATAGCGCCTATAAATTAGGGCGAACACATAGCGCCTAATATAATATAAGATCATGTATATGCAGCAAAATGAATATATGTATATGATGAGATGAACAAATGAAAGAACTACAGCTACACAAGAGTTAAGACAATAAAGAAAGCGATGAATTACTTATAATTAAGCAAGAGTATAAGCAGTAATGAAAACTGTAAAGAACAAAAAGGGGCTAAGGCTAAGCATGATAAACTACAACTAAACAAGTCTATAGTGAATAAATAATGGCTACAACTAAAAACTGCAAATGACAAATCACTATCAATCAAATAATGAAAGCACACTAGCATGATCCTATGCAATAAGCAATAGAGAACAATAAACACAACTCCTCAAATACTAACAACAGACCCTAAACTCTAAATGTATTCCTCGACTCTTGGATGGTTTGATGTTCATCCAAACCGCCTATGTATCCCCGCCTCCACGAGAATCAGAGTCACGTAGTTCTCCGCACCTATTCTAAACTATGATGCCTAAGACATCTAGATCACTAAACTAGACTCGATCCTAAAAGACCGGACTGATTTTTAAAGCTTCTTGAAACGTTATTTAGGTTAAAGTGAATTGTGAATTTTAGAACTTCCTATATGCCATAACTAAATGCAAGTTTTTTAACCCAAAGCTAATGCAAGTGGTTCATATATCCTATGTGTAACTAGGTTGTATGCCCTAAAGAAAATAATGGGCAGACTAACGCATCATATTCTAGTCATCAGTCGGCGATGTGGATCGCCAACTGACCGGACGAAGGCGTTCCTAGCTAGGACAAACACAAACCAAACACACAACATATCCAAGATCATATCAATGACAAACTCCTAACTCTAGAGGAAGAGCTTTTTGGAAAAATAATGTTTATCGAGAAAGTTTTAAAATATTTTTATATTTTTGAAAGGTTTAAACTGTTTACTTACAAAGTTTGGCTGGACTTGGGATAAAAATCCCAAGCTGCCTACGTACCTCGTGGAAGATGGTCAAGCCAACGTAGTTCGGAAACGAACTTTCCTAAGTACACTCATAAAAATCTTTAGAATTTCAAATGATTTAATGTTTTTTTTTTGTTTTCAAATGTTTTTTATTTTTGAATTTCTAATGTTTTTGGATTTTAAAGTTTTCCAAATGTTTTTTATTTTTGAATTTCTAATATTTTTTTTATTTTAAAGTTTTCCAAATATTTTTTTAGATTTTTAAAAATAATTTCACCATTTTGGTCAAAGACCTAAGGGAACACACAAAGCAACCCCCTAGGGCAAAACCCTTAAGGTAAAGAGAAAACCCCAAACAAACAAACTCATTAAAAGTAAAATAATCCCAAAACGAGTAAACTAACATCCCACTATAAAAGCTAAGAACCCAAGTAAGTAAAACTCCAACAAGGCTAAATAAGTCTTCAAAGGGCAAATAAGACTGATAAAAGATAGACTCCTAACTAAGGTATACTCAAGAACTATAGGGCTAAACCCTAGCTAAAAGACAGACTTCTAAACCAAAAAATAATTCCTAAACAAATAACACTCAAGAGGGGATGCAAATAAGTCACAAACTCTCTAATAACGCAACCAAAATAGGGGCAAATAAGTCCAAGACTAGCTAATAACGCTACCAAAATGGGGGTAAATAAGTCAAAGACTCACTAATAACCACAGAGGAAATAAATAAAGACACTAGTGAGACTGGGCAAGTCTACTAGACACAAAGGTGGGCTCCAAGTATCCCTATCATTGCCCTTGCAATGAACGGAAACTAAAATCTAAAGGTATCTAAAAGATTAAGAAAGTCTTACACTAAATGAAAAGGAAAAGAGGGAAAAACTACTAGGACCGAGCAAGTTCCTTAAGGATGGGCTTAGGATAACTCCTTCATCGCCCTTGCAATGATAAATAAGAATACGGGTCTAAAAGACTTAGTTAGTCTTTAACTTAACTGGGGGGTTTTAACCTGAGACTTGGATAGTCTCCTATGTGTGACTCACTAGTGAGACAAAGCATGTCTCATAAAATGAAAAACTCATGGAATTTGGAAGGTCTAGACATAATTTAGAAGTGATCCTAGAAGTTTAGATGTCTAGGTTGGCATGTAGCACGGGTTCCATTCATTTAGCATAAAAAAAAATTGAAACCATTCTACACAACATGCAATTTTCACAAATAAGACTCTAAAATACAGAGTAAACAATAAAAATTGACCAATAAATGATTTATGACTCCCTAGCATGCTCATCATATCCCAATACAAGCATTAGAATCAATATAGGCTCAAAACAATATTAAAAAAAAAAAGTGAAATTTCTACCCAACATGTAATTTTCACCAAAAAAGGGTAAAAATGCCAAACAATTCATGAAAATCTTTCAATATATGATTTAAAACTTGTTAGCATACTCATCATATCTAACTATAAGCATCAAAATGATTTTAGCCCAAAATATCCTTGAAAAGCAATAAAAGGCAAAATCACAACTAAAGATGCAATTTTCACGAAAATGACCCAAAAATGACAAGTAAATTATGAAAACATCCAAAAAATGATTCGTAACTTGCTACCAAGCTCAAAACATCTGAAACAACCACTAAAAATGATTAGAGCTCATGTTATCCATGATTTTTAAGAAATTTCACAGTTATGTCATATAGTGTGAAAAATGCAACTTTGCATTGACTTCTGGACCCCTCAAACTTCAAAATCATAAAAAACCCTAGTAATAAAAATTGTAGATCTTAGCATGAGTGACATGTTTTCAATTGACCACTTCGTTTGGATCCGGCCAGAAGTGGCCAAAAAATGGCCGCTTCCAATCCATCGCCATTAAAAGATATTAGTGTTTTAACTGAAAGTTCGAGCTCCGTTTTGACACTCAAAACATCGTTTCTGAAAAAATTTGCTCAAGAACAAGGTTTTAGAAAATCATTTAAGGAACAACTTTTTCTTTTTCGACTCTGGCCAGATCTGGCCGAAACTGGCCAAAAATAGTCGACAATCTGCTGTTACGGCAAGCACAGTTTTTCCAGAAAACTGAAATTTTGAAAGTGATTTTTGACACACCAGACATTATTTCTGGAAAAATGCACACATTGACAAAGTTTTAAGAAACCTCATAACAAACAACTTTGTCTTCTATGTCTCCGATCGAGTCTGGCCAGAAACAGCCCAGAAGTTACTCGACGCGATAAATTGCCAAAACCTTGAAAATTTACATATTGAATGACTGAAACTATTCCACACCCCCATGCTACCTAGACATGCCCACAAGTAGGAATTAGAAGAGACTTCTTTTGAGCACACACCTCTCATAATCATATACACACACATGCACTCTCACAAATGCTTACACAGACACATACAAGGACACACGTACACACATACACGCATTCACACACACACAAAACACACACACACACACACACACACACACACACACACACACATACACACTCACTGACATGCACTCACTTGCACAAACACAGCCATACAACACTTATTAACACATACTTACAGATACAGACACCCACACATACACACACACTCTCATAGACATAGACACACACACACACACACACACACACACACACACACACACACACACACACACGTGCACAATACACACACATGCACACATAGATGCACACACACTCATAGCTACACACACAAACACATACACACTTTCACCCATACACACACATAGATGCACACACTCGCAGCTATACACACACACACACACACATATACAAAAGCACACATAGACATTCTACATGTCATAGTAGTATAAATTTGGAACTATACGCAATAACGAGTTTACAAGGATCTCTAAATTAAGAATATCACTTGGACCACAAGGAAACCATTTAAAGGACAGGTGCAGCATACTTTTATTTTTTTGTATGAATGAACCTGAAACTTTGACATGAATCATTTGACAGCTCTCAATGAACTTAAATCACATCAACTGTACAACCAATTAAATGGTCTGCACAAAATGCCATAATAGGAGATAACCAAGCTTAGCAATTCCTCAAGTAAGGTTCCATTTCAGTTGTTGACTACTATAATAGTACTTTGTTATGACTTCAAGCAATACCTAATGCATCCAATGTAAATTCTATACTACACAAATATTTTACCTGAGATACATTCAATCAAACAGGTTATAAGCTTAAGATACCTGCAATTTTATCTTGTGAATACAACATCATACAAACATTTTACCCTAAGGTGCATTTAATCAAACAGATTGCAAGCATGAGTAAACACATATCCAAAATATGCTTTCCCAAACCAAAACCAAATAGCATGAAACGAAAGACATAAAACAAGAGAATGCAAGCAACTGGAAGAATGAAGAATGCTAAAACTAAATTAAAGGAAATAGAGTAAGGAAATTACCTGAGATACTTCAAAGCAACCAAAATTTGCAAGAACTGATCTTCTCAAAATTATTTCAAAATCTGACCGAATCCTCTTCTCAATTGCTTGATACAAACCTTCAATTCGGCGATAATTCTCAAGACCGAACCTTGAAGTTACTCGTGTAAAGAGGCTTGGATCTTAGTTTTTAAGGAATGACTTCAGATCTCCAAGTCTTCTTCCTTGCAATCTCTCTCGATCTCTCACTACTCCCTGATCTCTGCAATTCCTTCGGATCTCGATGTATCAGATCTCTCTGCAAGAATCTCTCTTTCTTCCTCAATTTCTCTCTGCAATTAGGGTTTTTATGGCTGAAAAATGGTGATGGTGTTGATGATAAAGAAATTGAATGATCTCATAGAGGTTCGAATGAAGAGGAGAAGAAGAAGAGGCCGAATTTTATGAAGATGCCGGCGAGACTCTCCCGCGGGAATAGATTTGCCGGAGAAGAAGAAGAAAAAGGGAGCTAGGGTTTCGTTGTTTTCTTTTTCTATTCTCTCTTTCCAAGATTTGTTGCAAAATGAAAACCCTCTCCAAATCCTTGCTTGGTTGAGGTTTTTATAGGTGAGGGGTGTACTGATTTCAGCACCCCCATGCTTTGGTAGTTACACCCCCAACTGTCTTATTCACTCTTAATTAATTTATGAGCTAGCGTTGGTGTGGGCACACCCCTGCCTCGTTAAACCACTCCCCCTTTATGATAAATTCAGGTCCCATTCTTCCTTGGACAGCCCCTTTGATTATATTCCGTGAATAGCTTGTTTTACAAAGTGGTGGTCTAGGTAGCAAGTGACCCTAGAGAATTAAGTCATATATTACCACCCCCTGGACAGTCCTCTTTAAAGAGAAAATGGTATACTTGACTCATTTTCTCCCTATGAACAGCCCTTCTTAAAATATTTGGCTCCCCTATACATTCCAAGGACAGCCCTCCTTAGTGCTAAACCACTCCCCTTTCACACGCCCTAATCAGGTTATATTAAAAACGAGTTTATTTTATCACCCCTACTCTCTCTCACTTGGACAACCATCTTTTAATTATTCACTCCCCTTGAAAAACTCCCTTATAAGGTTACCTCTCTTTTGGATAATTCACACCTCTTATACAACAAGGTAAATGTTACTTGTACCACCATGCTTTAACAATTGCACCACTCCTTTTGATAGTCCACCCTCCTTCTCTTCCTTGGTAATAGACACAAGAATTAGTATTGGCACATCCATGTGTTGATAAAGCACCCCCTATTACACTACACTACGAACTAAGCCCATCTTATCAGACAACTCTTGTCCGATTTTTCTGAAATTTTCTACGGACCTACTTGGGATCCTAACCTACCTAGGGTTGATTTTGGGACACTACTTCACTCATTTGAAAGGAAATTTATTCAAACATACCTAATTAGGGTTCGATCAAAATGGGGTATCTACAGTTTTGGAGAAAAGATAATATTTTATTGCCCCTTTCTGAATGCCGATTACAACTTATTAGAAAACAAGATATCCAGACCAAGAAATCTGGAGCTATCCAAATCCAACACCTAACAAACTCCAAACAAAATATCCAAACTATAAAAGACTCCTACCAATTTAAAATACCCTACATGATAAGCATCCTACAAATTAGGAAATAACCAACAATAAAGAAAATAAATGATGTCCGTGCATTCACATCATTCCCCCATGCTTGGGAAAAAGACCTTGTCCTCGAGGTTGAAAATCAGGAAATCGTTGTTGCAAATTGTGCCAACTCTCGCCAGTAGCATCTTCTGGAAAGGAATTTGACCAATGCACCAGCACCTCAGTCATAGCTCTGTTTCGTTTATTAACCATTCGCCTATAAAGAATAGCCACGGGTTCAAAGAGGACCTGCCCTTCACCGTTAATTTCTAGCAAAACAGTTAGTGGCTCAGTCCGATCTCCTAACTTCTTCTTCAGACATGAGACATGGAAGACTGGATGAATGCGAGTAGTAGCAGGGAGATCTAGCTTGTAAGCCACCTTCCCAATACGTTGCAGTACTTGGAATGGGCCATAGTACATGAGTGAAAGTTTTTAGAATGTTTCACAGTTACATGGTTGAGAGCCCGATAATCAACACGCATTCGCCATGTGTTGTCTTTTTTCCTAACCAGCAGCACTGGGGAAGAAAATGGGCTCATACTTGGCCTCATAATTCCCGAATTCAGCATTTCCCGCACAAGCTTCTCAATCTCATTTTTTGCACATAAGGGTAGCGGTAAGGTCGCACATTGGTTGGAGAACTGCCTGGAAGCAATGGGATTTGATGGTCATGTCATCTCCAAGACGGTGACCATTGAGGTTCTGCAAAGATTTCAGTATATTCATTCAACTACGCCGTCATTTCAGGAATAGTTTGTTCATCCACCACCTCAACATTCACTGCAAAAAATTGAGCTACTGCTCCCTGTGGTTTTTTGTGCAATAATCGCTGCATCTGATGGGAATTTATTGACTTGACTGTTCCTCCCATAGCCCCTCATAGGATGTGTTTATGCCCCTTATATGTAAACTCCATTCGGAGATGCCCAAAGTCCCAAACTATGGCGCCTAATGTGGCCAGCCATTGCACTCCCAACAGCAGGTCACAACCACCCAAGGGAAGAACATAAACTTTGGTTTCAAAGTCCTTACCTTGCATGGTCCACTTGAAATCCTTGCACTCTGCAGTAGTTTCCATTCGTGCTCCATCGGCTACTGCGACCTTAAGGGGAGGGGTTTGTTGTAGCTCACATCCGATGCGCTTAGCCATGTTTGGATCAATGAAACTATGTGTGCTGCCCGAGTCAATTAATAGTATGATCGGCCGTTTCTTCAGAAAACCACGTACCTGCATGGTCTGTGGTGAACTCGAGCCGTGTAGAGTATGAACCGAAATTTGCAAGTTCTCGGCAGGTTCAAGTTCCGTACTTTCTTCCACTTCATCTTGGTCAAACTTTTCACCATCAAGTGGTTCTTCTGCATCCTCATCTCCCATGAGTAGACATAGTTGGTGAATTTTACATTTGTGGCCTGGCTTGAATTGTTCATCACAATTGTAACACAGGCCCTTCTCTCTTTGTTCATTCATTTGTGCTTGGGTCAGTCTTCTAATGGGAGGTAAAGCAGCCTCGTGCTTGGGTCGAGCCATATTATTACCTCCATTTGTAAGCCTATTCGCAGTCGGCTTTGATTTTTTGGCCATGATCTCAGCCTGTTCTTCTTGTAAGAGTGCCAACCCGATAGCTTGCGTCATGCCCGTGGGCTTGAACATCCGGACAGCGGTCTGTATTTCATCCTTGAGCCCACTAGTAAAACAGCTAACAAAAACTCCTCAAACAGTCCTCGGGTCATGTTGGATAGCTTCTCAAATTCCTCTTGATATTCCTTCTCAAATCCCATTTGTTCCAACTTTGTGAGTTCTCCCATGAAATCTTCATAAGCGTGAGGGCCGAACCTCACGCAAAGAGCTTGTACAAATTCACTCCACATAACCTTTCTTTGCATTCTTTCATACCACTGAAACCATTCAATAGCCTTACCTTCCATATGGATAGAAGCCAATGGTACCTTCTGATCCTCTTCAATATGGTTGAAGTCGAAAAAACCTTCACATCGGTATACCCATCCTTGTGGCCCATCCCCATCAAAACATGGAAATTCCACTTTCACATATTTAGGATGGACAGTACATCGAGATGCAGCTGTTGAATGTGTAGTTTCATGTTTGACTTCAAACTGTCGAATGCTTCGCTCGTCTCTTTCCCCTGTTAAGAGGGCTGCCAACTGATCATATTTCGTATTGATAGCCGAGACCATTTGTCTTAACTCTGTCATCTCTTCAGCCTGCTTCCCTGGATTTTTCCGAAGTTGGTTGATTGTTTCTTCGATTTTTCTTGCGTCCTGAGATCTAGTTCCGTCAGCCATGGTTTCACCACACACATAGGCCAGAAAAGCCTGCTTTGATACCAGATGATACGATCACAGAAGATGATATCAAGCCTGCAAGAAAGTAGTCCCTCGTCTGGGGGGACTCCCTCTATGCTGTACGCATGTTTTGGAGAAAAGATAATATTTTATTGCCCCTTTCTGAATGCCGATTACAACTTATTAGAAAACAAGAAATCGAGTTCAGGAAATCTGGAGCTATCCAAATCCAACACCTAACAGACTCCAAACAAAATATCCAAACTATAAAAGACTCCTACCAATTTAAAATACCCTACATGATAAGCATCCTACAAATCAGGAAATAACCAACAATAAAGCAAATAAATGATGTACGTGCGTATGTGCACGTATCACCTTAAATCGGATTTAATCTCGAATCTGAAACCCAGAATCAGATATAAAAAATCAGAAACCATGAATCAAAGAAACCCTAAAATCAAAGAAGCCCCAAATCAAAAAATTTGAAACCCTAAATCATATTTTTTTTAAAAATAGAATCTCTAAATCAGAGACACTGAGAAGAAGAAGGTATATGGAGGAAGAGAGGCTTTCAGGGAGAGAGAGAGAGAGAGAGAGAGAGAGAGAGGTCAAAGCGCCGACGACCAAGATCTGCAGCGATGGAGGGATGCCTTTTTCCACGAGAAGATGTTGAGCTCAACGGATTTAGGCGACGACGGACGGAAACCTCCCGAGCCAAAAACCCTTTTCAAAACAAAGGGTTAAAAAAATACAAAAACAAAAATAAATACAAAAATAAAAAGGGGCAAGGATGGTGATCTCCAAGTTATTAATAGCCCACATTTCCACCCATCTTTGATTTTGTTCGCGGTTTTCCGAATTTCATCGGTTTTCCCATTGTTTTCCGTGGTTTTCCGCTGGTTTTGGGCGACGACGTGGTGAGTTCAACTCCTGATATAGGGATCGTTCTCATTGAGCCCAAGGGCGAGGACTTTTCGAGAATGTTTCCTATTTTCAGGATTATTCTCGTTGAGCTCGGCAATAGGTGACGCTGCCGCCTTCCTAAGCCTATCGTCTTTCTTTTCCTTTTCTTTTCCCCTGCATTTTCGCACTTCATCGGATTTCCTGACTCTCGTTTGGATTTCTTTTTCTTTTTGCTTGTTTCTTGCTTATGTGTGTACCTTTCCAGCATATGATTGGTTACTTCTTAGCATCATCTCTTGCTTGCTTTTGTGTTTACTCTACCAGCATGCGATTTTTTATTGTTAGTATTATCCTTTGCCTAATTGTAGTTGGAGACAGGTATTAGGGTCATGCAACGTTGGAGTTGCACTAGTCTCTCCCGCCTCCCCACCATTTTGAGGGATTATGTAAGCATTATCTATGCATATTTGAGTGATGTATTATATAAAGAGGGGAGACGACGTATTCTAGCCCTCCATCCAGGGTTGCACGATGCTAATATCAATCCTCTGATATTTTGATTGATGTGGTGTGCTTTTGGTTAGATAGTTTCGTCTTGTATGTGATTGCATTCGCGTGCCATCTTCAGCTAAAGAAGAGCGAGAATAAGGCTTCCTTCTTACCAATCCCGATCCAGGGAGTTCAAGGAAGAAATCCCTAGAATTTTCTAGATTTGTCATGGGAAGTATGGAGCAAACTCCGTTTCCATCCTTCTCACACAAATCCAATGGCAGATGGGCCCCACCTTGGTCAGTTCCCTTTGATTGGTGACTCGTGTGTGTTTGATTGTTTGATGCTTGATAGTTGAGCCAATAAAAGCGGGTGGATCAAAGTGGGATCACTTTGTAGATAGATCGTTTATTTGGGGATTCATGTTCCCATTTTACACCTTTTTGCCAAATATTCCCAAAACTAATAAAATTGACATTAGAGACCGAGTTTATCGGTTCAATGGGATGCCTAATACCTTCCCCATTCGTAACCAGGGCATGCCTTATTCAGCACAGAGTTCATATAAGGTCCTAGGCCTTTTAACCCAGGTGGCGACTCATTCTTATACTTCCCATCAGATCTCTGATCCGTGTGGGGAAAGCATTTGGATACGACTTGATTTCGGGTCATTTGACCCCAAATTGAGTAGTATCACACACCATCATTCAAATTATGAGAGCAGCAACATTGAGAGCCACACGGAGCTCTCCAGATATGGAGACTGAGGCCTCCAGACGCGCGATATATATCTTCCTCGAGGCCCCACAAGAAGCAACTCATAATTAAGGTGAAAAGCATATAAAGTATATTCAAAGCGCACTTGACAAAAGCTAAAGAAGCTTATGATAAGCGCGCTTCCCATAAATTTAGAAAGTAAGCATAGTTTAGCTTCCTAAACTGGCTTCTCTTACAAACTAGTAAAGACCCGCCGTGCGATGCACGGCACGACTGAAATTCCAAGGGTGGTCCCAAGTACGGCAACTATGAGGAGTGAAAATTAATTAGGTTTCTAACAAGTTTTAATCCTTTGAAAACTCAAACCTTAATTGAAGATTAAGGGATCAAAAAGAGATTCAAGCACACAAGTTAAATCTAAAGGTGCAATGCAAATAAAGAGCAAGAGTTCAAGAGAGAGTGCACCCGAGATTTAAAGTGGTTCGGTCCTCAAAACGCGAGGCCTACTCCACTCCACCAACCAAACCCGTTGATGGCTTCACTATGTGATCTTCTTAACTTCGGCGAAGATCGGTGCCGATTACAAATTCCGATTACCTTTAACCTTGGTGGCAATCTTCACCACGGAGAGTGGGCTACGCTTCTCCGAACACTCGCCCGATACAAAGTTCTTGATAAGAAAGAAAGAGCAAAAAATCCCTCACAAGGGTTTACAAGAATTGCAGAAGATGTACAAATTGAGCCTATGATCCAAATCCTAAGCTTTAGAGGACGAGAGGCATAATCAAGTTTGATTCACTCTTTGGATGTTCAAATGGAGTTTTAGAGTGTTACGATTAATTTTCTTGAAGTTTAGAATGCCCATATATATAGGAAAACCAAAATATGACCGTTCAATGGCATTGTGGTAATTCCAGCAAAATTTCCAACGGCTATAAATCTGGCCGTTATAGTGTTCTCGGAGTTCCGAGAAAAAATCTCGGAGTTCCGGGAATACAAACAGAACTTGAAAAATGTCTACTGGACCAAATCTCGGAGCTCCGAGGATTTCTCGGAGTTCCGAGAAGCCTATGTTGAGCAAATTTTCAATTCTGTTTTTGGGCTTCCAATTTCTCACCAACTTGGGATTGCTATGAGGGTTCCAAGGTGTTGGAACACCACAAGGACAATCTCTTATACATTTAGGGTGTGTGAGATTGACTTAATTATGCCTTTCAAAATCCTAAACTAGGATTGGATCTTAATACAATCTAATATAACTTTGATCTTCAATTGATTCTTCAAGTCTTCATTTGTCTTTGGCCTTCATGATGTGGTCCAATGAGATCTTCTTGGCCTCAATCCAAGCAAAGTTGTCTTAGTACCAATGTGATCTACAACTTAGACAATCAAACACATTAGTGATCATAAATCACTTGTGTATTGGAATCATCAAAATAAGATGGGAATGCCAAGGTGGAAACCATTGGGCTTACAATCTCCCCATTTTTTATGATGACAAGCACAAGAGATTTTCCAATAAAAAGCTTACATATTTTCCTTACACTAGAATTCTCTCCCCCTTTGGCATCAATCAAAAAGATTAGGGTAAAAGAGAAACAAAGGGATGAAATATGCAATTTAAGGCTCCCCCTTTTTCAAGGAAAAAGACAAACCTAGAACTCCCCCTATTTAGAATTTTTATTCAATATAAGAGGGGATATTTAATTAACTTTGAAAAAGATATTCAATTTTAAAGCAAAAAGCCCCTAATCTAAGCACATATGAAGATAATCATATGGGGGCTTTGGGAACCCAAGATTTCTTGGTTCCAACACTATCCATAATCTTAGATGCACATTGGAATTGGTAATGACCATTTATTCCACAATAATGGCATCTAACATGAGGGTTAGATACGCTAGTCCTATCATATGCATGTTTAGGTCTTTGACTAGTCTTCTTTAAGATTATGTCAATAATTTTGTCACCATTTAAGAATCCATAGAGACATAATCTTAACCTTTCATTTTCATTATGAAGATGGGTTATTTGATTTAGAAAATCATTAAATTCATCTTCATAAGATTTGGAAGAGCTTGCCGAATCTTGGAGTTTTGCAATTTGGCAAGTTTTCTCATCCAAACAACCCTTAAGGGTTTCAATCTCAAGTTTAAAGTTTTCAAGTTGTACTTGAGATTTGGAAGAAGATTCATTTTTCAAAAAATTAAGTTCATTTTCTAATTTTGAAATGGATTTCTTTTTAACTTTATTTTTAGAAATTTGAGAGTGCAAGGTTGAGCACAATTCATCATATGATATTTTTTCATTATCACTACTAGATGAATAACACGAGGGGTTAGAGTTTACCTCATCTTCATGGGTGAGTGCCATGAAGCAAAGATCGCCTTTTTTATCTTCCCCTTCGCTTGAACTCTTTCCCGAGGTGCTAGTAGCATCCCATCCGGCGGCAAGAGCCTTATGTTTCTTCCATTCCTTCTTTCCCTTGTATTTTGAGGAAGATGACTTGAGAAGTGGACAATCCGGTCTTTTGTGTCCGGTCTTCTTGTAATTATAGCACCTTATTCCTCCTTCTACTTCACTTTCTTCTTTCTTCTTCGTTTTATCCTTTTTATGTTTCTTTCTCCATAAGCTTTTAAATTTTCTTAAAGCTTCTTCTTCATCGCTATCCTCCTCGCTAGAGGATGATGAGTTCACTTTGGAGGCTTTTAGAGCTAGAGACCGACTCTCTTTTTCTTTCTCTTTCGGCTTCTTCTCCTCTTGTCGGCTAGTGAGGAGCATCTCATGGGTGATGAGAGATCCTACAAGCTCCTCCATGGTTAGCGTCTTGAGATTCTTTGATTCTTGTATGGCGATTACCTTTGGATCCCAATATGGAGGAAGAGACCTCAGCAACTTACTCACAAGCTCATCAGTAGGATAAGATTTACCAAGATTAGCTAGTTCATTAGAAATTTTAGAAAAACGGGTATACATTTCGGAAATGCTTTCGTTTTGATCCATTCTAAACATTTCATATTTGCTCTTTAACAAGTTTATTTTGGAATCCTTAACTTGAGATGTTCCCTCATGGGTAACGGCAAGTGTATCCCAAATAACCTTGGCGGAATCAAAAAGAGCAACTCGATTAAACTCCTCCGTAGATAGGGCGCAAAACAAAGAATTTAGAGCTTTGTAATTTAAATTTGCATGCCTTTTTTCTACGACATTCCATTCTTCAAATGGTTTGGAAGGCAACATGTATCCATTTTCAACAATGTGCCAAAGTTCCACATCTATCGAAAGAAGATAGATGCGCATCCTTGTCTTCCAATGTCCATAATTGGACCCATCAAAGAAAGGAGGTCTAGTTGTGGAATGGCCCTCCGGAAGTCCGGTTCCATTTCTATCCGCCATTTCACAATTAGAAAGCTGCCAAAGATCTTATGATCTTTCTCTTGTTTGAAATTTTTAAAGAAAAAATTTACCAAAGATTTATAGAAAAGAAAATCTTTTAAGAGCCTTTGCTCTGATACCAAGTGAAATTCCAAGGGTGGTCCCAAGTACGGCAACTATGAGGAGTGAAAATTAATTAGGTTTCTAACAAGTTTTAATCCTTTGAAAACTCAAACCTTAATTGAAGATTAAGGGATCAAAAAGAGATTCAAGCACACAAGTTAAATCTAAAGGTGCAATGCAAATAAAGAGCAAGAGTTCAAGAGAGAGTGCACCCGAGATTTAAAGTGGTTCGGTCCTCAAAACGCGAGGCCTACTCCACTCCACCAACCAAACCCGTTGATGGCTTCACTATGTGATCTTCTTAACTTCGGCGAAGATCTGTGCCGATTACAAATTTCGATTACCTTTAACCTTGGTGGCAATCTTCACCACGGAGAGTGGGCTACGCTTCTCCGAACACTCGCCCGATACAAAGTTCTTGATAAGAAAGAAAGAGCAAAAAATCCCTCACCAGGGTTTACAAGAATTGCAGAAGATGTACAAATTGAGCCTATGATCCAAATCCTAAGCTTTAGAGGACGAGAGGCATAATCAAGTTTGATTCACTCTTTGGATGTTCAAATGGAGTTTTAGAGTGTTACGATTAATTTTCTTGAAGTTTAGAATGCCCATATATATAGAAAAACCAAAATATGACCGTTCAATGGCATTGTGGTAATTCCAGCAAAATTTCCAACGGCTATAAATCTGGCCGTTATAGTGTTCTCGAAGTTCCGAGAATATTTCTCAGAGTTCCGAGAAAAAATCTCGGAGTTCCGGGAATACAAACAGAACTTGAAAAATGTATACTAGACCAAATCTCGGAATTCCGAGAAGCCTATGTTGAGCAGATTTTCAATTCTGTTTTTGGGCTTCCAATTTCTCACCAACTTGGGATTGCTATGAGGGTTCCAAGGTGTTGGAACACCACAAGGACAATCTCTTATACATTTAGGGTGTGTGAGATTGCCTTAATTATGCCTTTCAAAATCCTAAACTATGATTGGATCTTAATACAATCTAATACAACTTTGATCTTCAATGGATTCTTCAAGTCTTCATTTGTCTTGGACTTCGATGTCTTTGGCCTTCATGATGTGGTCCAATGAGATCTTCTTGGCCTCAATCCAAGTAAAGTTGTCTTAGTACCAATGTGATCTACAACTTAGACAATCAAACACATTAGTGATCATAAATCACTTGTGTATTGGAATCATCAAAATAAGATGGGAATGCCAAGGTGGAAACCATTGGGCTTACAACGACAAAGAAAAGTAAATGATTACAAAAATAAATGAGGTAAATAATGGAAATACAGATTTTCTAAAGTATTTGTAAAGAAGTGCAACCCTGGATAAACCAGGCATTTAAATACTATGACAGAGATTAACATGTAAAAGACAACTCATTCCTCAATTCTTTCCTCATTAGCAAGAAAATTATCCTCTTCGTAATTAGCAAGAAAAGTTATTGAACTCCATGTATAACGACCATCAACTTCCCACCAACTCAATTAAGACAATTAATTGATTAATTTGGCAAAATATAAAGGATATATTTCTGACTCAATTTAAAAAGGATAGAACTTGCGGTACAAACATTTATAATCGTTGTGTAGTATAGAGACACAAATGATATACTGAGATGCATATCTACATAAGTATATGTGGCAAGAAAAACAACTACCATGGTCTAAAAAATCTTGGATGGCTCTTTCACTCACCTTTGGTCCAGAACAATGCGAAGTTTTACGGTTAATACATTAACAATGAACCATGCCTCACAAACGGGGTGAACGCTATGCAACAACAGGTTGAAAGCTAATTTAGAGTGAAGAAATAGAGGAGGGTAATATAAAGAGTGTAATCAACAAAATAAGGCAATGTTGTTATCATATCCTTAAATTGAAGAAAGAATTGAAATAAAAACACAGAACTTGTAAAGAAATTTAAACTCTATTTATAGGAAAAAGGGAAAATTCAAGAAGAGTACGCAAAACAGGGCAAATGCAAATCATGGCTATGCAATGAAGTTAATGAAACAATTGCATTTCTCAACAACCTTGCATGGCCTACCCTTTATGACAATGTATCTATTTTTCTGAATCATTCCTGCCTGTTGGGGATATGTCTTTGATGCGCCTGTGTCGACCTTCAACTCAAAGTGATTCTCTTCATCAGACATTCTGTCACTCTCTCTGCGTAAACAATAGGTTGTAGAAGATGAAATCAAAAGACAGTAGAGATTCACATTTTATCAAAACAATGAGGAAATAAATACATAACTGTCAAAATTTAAAAAAATAGAAAAAAGAGATTTCATTCAGAAATATGAATGATTTTGTTTGGGGAAGTTGCCTTCTTTCAATATAATAAAGCATTCATTCACATTTTATCACCGCAATAAGGAAATAAAAACATAAACACCAACCTCTAAAGCATACAATATTGGGTCAATGCTACTTTTATTTATTTTCATCGTTATTTAAAATTTGCTTTGATTTTGAACTATGATATCAATTTTTTGACATATTTAGAAAGTTACCGATCTGAACTGAACCCACCAGGAACTAACAGGCTACACATAGGAGAAAAAAAGAAAGAAAGAAAAGGATCTCAAAGCTAAGCAGGATGAAGTAAGAAAAAAGAAATGATGCCTCTTACCTCCAATGAAACTCTTAACTGAAAAAAACACAAACAGGATGAATTTTATCTTGGTTACTAAAGAATTGAACGACATGAAATCATTTAAGGCCCCATTTGGTTTGCAGGAATTTTACAGAAAAGTTCAAAGAGGTATAACTTTTCTGGAAGGAACACACACAATTTTATGTAGCACTTCCTCTTGATGCAACTGATTTGCCAAAATGACCAGGACTTTCTTTGAGCTGAAACAACATTCCTTTTTCTAGGTTATGAAAGAGAAACATGGTTCACATTAGGAGCATCTACAACCAAAGAAATTAGACAAACATACCCAGTAATAATACCTACTCAAGCCCGGTAAATAAACAAAAGTCAATTTCACTTATCATACTTTACTAAAGCATCCTGGAAGAAACACATAGGTATAGAAACACTAATATTGAAATCAGCTTACTGGTGCTGTTAGGAGAGGGTTTAATAGCATTGATATTGTTTTTTTTTTCCAGGATGGGTGAATCGCAATAATTCTTAATGTCGTGCAAGGACTGGAGTTACTTAATTATGTTGTTGCATATAGCTCTGCAAAGATGAAATGATGCAAATGCAAAGACAACACATTGGTTCAAGAGAATGGTATCCAACAAATCAAAATCAATACTTCATGCAAATATCTTTGATAAATGCCCTTTGCAAAAGAATACCCAACTTAGCAATTTTTTTAATCTTTTCTACTACAAACAGTCATGTTTAAGGGCACAGGAGGTATTCTCACTTTCATGTTCTTGGTTCAAGCCTACATATAGCTCTGCAATTTTTTTAATCTTTTGATAAATGCCCTTTAATCCTTTTATCCTGTTCTTAGTTCCTAATATGAGCATAATTTTAAAGATAACCCATAAAGGTTTCTCACTTTCATGTTCTAGGTTCAAGTAGCCTACTCCAAACCTGAAAACCTCTCAAATCCTTTTATCCTGTTATTAGCCTACTCCTAACCTCGAGGCCGGAGTATCCATCCTCTGGAAGCTCTCCGGTCCAGACCTCGTTTAGCTCAGGAAAGAAAAGTCCATCAATTACAAACCAAATGAGAAAATGAATAATTAGAAACTTAAATAAATAGAAACGGCATAAATTCATGAAAATCTAGCATCTGAATTGGATAACAAGAATGGAAAAAATTAGAAAAGAACAAAATCCAGCTTCCATTTTTTCCTCATATAATATATATCCTATGCTAATTTATAGAAAAATCTAAATTTGCAAGTATAAAAGAATAAAATATCTATTTACCTCGAGATCTTGTAGAATGGGGATGGATGATGGAATATTGGAATTTGAATGGCCCCGCAATTCAAAGGGCAATATTTGCAACAAAAAAATAAAAGAAAAGTAGCCAATCTCAAATTTACCTGCAATTTAGAGGTTTATAGAAAACCTATTACAATCTCAGTAGAAGGGGAAACCCTAACAATAGAAAAATATTTTCGAAAGTAAATAGAATGATGTAACATGAAGGGTAAGGCCTGTAAAAATCCATTCTAGAATAAAACCAAATCAAATGAAAATACCATTCCCAAAATAAGAGTAAGGGCAAGATGCATATGGACCAAAGTGCAGAGGTTCTGGCCCACATATAGGCCCCCAGGGAGCAGCAGATCTGTGCACATAATCAGGCCATTGATCCAACCAGCAGATGTCAGTGATAGTCATTACTGTTTGCCTAAGCCAAAGATGTGATTGATCCTATCCCATTGAAGTACATTAGCTTTTGCAGAGAGGAACCTGTAAGAAACAGAAGATCACACTTCTTTTACAAATAAGCATAGAAGTACTACATAGCCGAGGGAAAACCTTTATATGAAATGACAATTCAGATTAGCCGCAATCGAGTCATACAAAGATGATAAAAGCATAAGACTGGGAAATGAATTAACCAAATGCATACAACGGCCACTAAATTCGACGGACTTTAATATGGTTCAGGATGCTGATTTGTAATGAAAACCTAAATTTAGAAGCATGGTAATCAGCAGATTCAGATTAACTGATAAAGGTATAAATTTAAGCATGTAGAACACATGAAATGTACACAATCAATTTAACTACTTACTAAAGAATTGCATTATTTAGGTAATTCAGAGGAAAATACATCAAAACATAAAACTTTGAATCTATAGATGAAAAATGAGAAGAAGCGTAAATGCAGACATCAGGATTCATGAAAGTAAGCTCTATTACTCACAGAACCACAGACATTAAGAATCTATAGATGAAAATGCAAAGTGTGAGAAACTGTTTTTTGAAATCCGAGAATAACAAAATAAGACATGAATTTTTATTTATTTTTTAAATACCAAGTTTTGTGGGCATTGGCTTGAGGCTATGACCTCTGTTGATCTAGAATTTCTTAGCTGAACACTAAATAGGACTTGGTGAATCATGGAGCCAGGATCCAAGTTGAAGGCAATGAGTTAGACTTGTGCTCCTTGATAAGTTCAAGGGGTCCAATCACATACACATGGCACCTGCAGGACGCAAAAAAAAAAGTAGCTATTTACCGTGAATTCTACATAAACACGAAAGGGTAAACGCAGAGTGAAGCAAAAACCTTGCTTTTATGAGCACCGGATAAAACTTATCCCCAACAATCAGCATTACAGTTTACAGTGATCGGTCCAATCGAAGTAAAAGATTAAACCCTAATCATTGACTGATCAGAGGTATTCATCTGAAGCCAAAAAATAATAAGGTCCAACCAATTTATTTCCTATGTGAAAAGGAGATGATGAATTACCTTGTGAATTTGTTCCACAACTCTCGAATAACAGTGACTATTGGGCTGAAAGGATGAACCTGCTTATTTTGTCAACAACGAATAAAGCCAGAGTCATACCAATCGAATTAACAGATAAAACCCTAATAAGAGAAAAGTAAAGAAAAGAAAGTTTGCAGTGAAGAAAACATAACCAATAGAGAAGAAAACCTCAAGTTTGCTGATGGTGGGCTTTCTTGGTTTCTCCTTCGTCTTCTCAAGAATTAGGGTTTTGCTTGGTTGTAGATAGAGAAGGTAGGTTCGACGATTGTCAACAAAAAGGGTTTTGAGGAGAGAGACACGTGGAGTAAGATTTCTCGCTATGAAAGACGTGATGAGAGAGACCCGGTAGATAAGGAAATTGAGAAGATGAAACGAAGAAGAAGACGTGAGCTCGTGAGAATTTAAGGGCACAAGAGGTATTCTCACTTAGATGCGTTGGAATTTTAGGGCATAAGAGGTATTTATCTGTTTGGGGTTATGTGTAATTCTCATATAATTTTCAAAAAAATGGAAAAAATTCACCTTTTTTCCTCCCAGCTTATAGCAGTAGATAGTAGATAAGAAGTTTGTAGTAACCATGGTCTGAATCGACCGTCCTTACTAAATCAACCCATTAAAGCCCTAAAAGTGGACGGCTCAGATAAACTTATAGGTAGGGTCCACTATGCCGAATTGAATGGGCCAAGTCGGAGGTTTTCAGGAGTCACCCTAAACGAGGACCTATAAATACATAGATTTTTCTCTCAAGCACAACCGAATCCCATGAGCCTCTCATTCCATCAGTCTTCTCTTTGTTTGCAAGTTTTGAATAAAAAAGAGGAATTTTTCGAAAAAAATCTCACAATAGGTTTTGGCTTTTTTACTCTGGCAGAACAAAATCTCTAATGGGTAGCAGAAAGCTGGTTCGCGATTTCTTTCTCTCCAAGCAATCTGTTTTTCTTCGGCTTCACTCACTACAGGTTTATGCCACAAACCCTAATCTCAGAATCATTTATTTTATTTTCGATATTCGATATTTCTTGGGTTTTCTATTTGTTTGAGTAATATTGGATAAATTAAGAGATATGGGTTGTGTGGTTTTAGGCGGTGGACACATATGCGCGTTTGATTTCAGCAAATGGTTCTTTGGGTTTTCGTCGATTTGGTGTTTTCAATGAGTTTTCGAAGAATGTGAAAGGAGAAGTGAAAAGGTACGTGGATTTCTACCATTTTTAGACATAATTTTTGGTCTGTTTCAATGGTTATGTTGATGAATTTGTTATTTACTATTTGTATTGCAGTTTATTGATTTTTATGCTTGTTGGGTATGATGTTTTTGCTTAAGGTCCTGTTTGGATTGCTGGAATTTTGTGGAAAAGTCCAAAGGAAATTTTTTTGTAAGATTGCCTACATTTTTTTAAGCATGAAAATAAAAATTAACTTGAACCAACCTTGTTCAATTTTTATTTAGTGGGACCTTCAATTTATGATAATATTAAATTATCCATAAGGCCCTGCTTGGATTGAGGAATTTTTTGGAAAACTTTGGAAAGGAAAAATATTTTTACAATTTCCTATATTTTTTACACATGAAGAAAGATAACTTGAACCTACCCTGTAGAATTTTTATTTAGATGGACTCATGGACCTTCAATTTATGATGATATCCCTCTAAATTAACCATATTTTTTGTGAAACAACTAGTTACTCCAAAAGCTTAAGCTGTTGGAGAAGGCGCTATTTAATCTTTTATTTTAGGGTTTGCTTACACGTGGCAAATGTGGCCCCTCTTTGGGTTGGCCATTCCATGTGGATTTTTAACATCGAGGATGTTTGAACTCAGGACCTTTGGCTCTATGATGCAATTGGAAACTGCCCAGAACATGTGATATTGAAGAAGTTTCATTTTTTTTTTTACTTTTTAGGCATCAAATCACATCCGTTTGGCATGATTTTGGTATCTTTAGAAAGGTTTTTCAATTACCTATCTAACGAGCCCAAGATCACACGATTTGGATGTGATTTGAGCAAGTTATGGGCATTTTATGGATATGGTATATGCTTATTACGGGATTACTATTTGAGGTAAGTTTTAGGCTTTATTTATGTTATTTTAGATGGACGGCTAAGATTTATTGCTTAAGCCTTAAGTTAGCTTTAGGGTTTTCTTTTCTTATAAATAGAACTCATGAAAGCATTGTAATGGACTTTCTCTGATTAATGAATGGAAATTTGCCTTTAGGCTTTTGGGTTCTTTCAGAACTTTTCTGTGAATTTTATTTGGCTTGATCTCTTAATGTTCTACTAAGGATCTAAGCCGCATGTATTGATCGTGGTTTGCTTCATCGTTTCATTGTTTGTTTGGATTTTGGAATACTTTTAGGGAAATCTAACGACTTACCAGATTTGTGAATTTTATTTGGCTTGATCTCTTAATGTTCTACTAAGGATCTAAGCCGCATGTATTGATCGTGGTTTGCTTCATCGTTTCATTGTTTGTTTGGATTTTGGAATACTTTTAGGGAAATCTAACGACTTACCAAATTTGTCGAAGTATTTCCAACCTCATCTGAGTTTGATTCCCTTCTCATCCTGTGGTTTTGCCGTAGTGAGGCATTCACTACTGGGATTACATCACTCTGATAACATGAAATAAAATAAAAGAACACAGGAAGGCAATATTTACGTGGTTTGGTAAGATGCGTAATCCACAGAGAGAGATCTCATTTATTCTTTCATTCATAAGAAAACCGATATAAGTTTAGCAAGATATATAGAGAAGGAGATACAATGGTCATGCCCAATTTAATTAATCACATCCCATGAGATCATGCCAATCTTCCATCCAAGAGATATGGCAAATCCTCTAAGAATAGCAATAATAGTGCAACGGTAAAAATGAGGAAAGGCAACATGACAGCTTTCTTATTTCCAATACTTTTATTATTTCCCTCTAAATTATAGAAAGAGAAAATTTTCCTAAGAGATTTTTCCTTCAAAAATGTTTTTCTTGCAATCCAAACAGGGCCTAATCATATTATTTCCCTCTAAATTGTGGAAAAAACAATTTTTACAATGAAAAAAATATTCCATTAGAAAAGTTTTTCTTGCAATCCAAACAGGGCCTAAAATTCCAGTGAGAGATCATCTTTCGTTGTTTTATGGTGTTGTCTATAAGTTTGTTTTCCAATTGGTAGTAGGGTATGTGATAATGAATATCTTGCTAAATTTGTTATTTACTATTTGTATTGTGGTTCATTGATTTTTATGCTTGTTGGGTATGGTGTTTTTAGTTCAATTCCAGTGAGAAATTTGTTATTTACTATCTATATTGTAGTTTATTGATTTTTATGCTTGTTGGGCATGGTGTTTTTACTTAAGTTCTAGTGAGAGTTAATCATTCCTTGCTTTATGGCGTTGTCTATAATTTTGTTTCCAATTGGTAGCATGGTCTCTCTCAATGATTATCTTTCTAAATTTGTTATTTACCATCTATATTGTAGATTATAGATTTTTTATGCTTGTTTGGTATGATGTTTTTACTTAAGTTCCAAAGATGTAATCTTTTGCTGCTTTATGGTGTTGTCTATAAGTTTTTTTTTTCAATTGGTAGCAGACTAGCAGCTACCTGAAGGTATGTGTCCCTAAATCTCGAGTTCCCAAATATAGATTGTGAATATGAGTCCTAAGCTTTCATACAGGAGTAGGTTTCAAAAAAAAATTCGCTCCCTTTCCTTTGGCTTAGGCGGGCGAACTGATCCCCTCATCTTTGAATTTTGCTCTGTGTTAATTCATTTTTTAGCAATTTCTTAATACTGATTAAGTCCCTCTTAAGAAAAAATTGTTTGATTTGGGTTGACTGTAGTAACCAGGAATTCCAACAGTCCATTAAGGAGCTGAAAGAGAAAACTGGTGGAGCGAAAGAGGATTTGAAAGTTAGGTAATTCGATGATGTTCTCTCTTTACACTTCTCTGTTATTTACTTTTCTAGGATAAGTTGAGACATACTGTGTATGTCAAGGCTGGCAGACCCTTCCAAGGAGGCCCTGATTTAGGAGAGATGGTGAACTGGCGAATGCAGAACGAAGCAGACGACTGAGCAGCTGTACAAGCATGTGGATGGTGTCTGGACTGAAGCAGAAGCTACGGTGACGAAGGTCAGATTAAGACCTCCAAATTTATTCCATTTTATATGTTTGGTCTTGAAATTTACTGATAAGAATTAATTCCCCAGGAAAATGTTGTAGCTCTCTCTCTCTATATATATATATATAATATATATATATAGATCTCTCTCTCTCTCTCTCTCTCGCACCCTTGGAAAAACCTATAACAAGGGTTGTCGTATTGGTCATTATCAGGAAAGGGTTGTCGTATTGGTCATTATCAAGAAAGTGCATTTATTACTCCATTAATTTTACATTATTCAACGCCATTTCCGTATTTCTCTGCGCCCTTTTAAATGCATGTTGTTGAGATGGACCAATGGGGGTGGCCCTTGTAACTGGTTTTTGGAAGGGCGCCCTTCAGTCTATCATTCCTCATATATATATGTATGCATATCTTTTTTAATTTGAAAGGTGTTTAATTTTTCCCTCTTGATTGAACAATATTTTAAATTATTATTACCAAATTTCAAGTAAATTCAATGTATTTTTTACTAAGTATCTGTCCGGCAATTGCTTTATCCATATGCATGTTCTCAATATATAGTGTATGTTTTCTGAGCCCTAATTTTTTTTGACAAATATATTAGTTGATCTATAAATTGAAAACTCCCCTGTCCATACTGGTCATACATTCATATGCCTAGGGCACATGTGCATGTGTGCATCCTCTGACATTTATCTAACTCAAAAAAGAGTTTCATGTGTCCGTGGTTTTTACATGTTTTTGAGGGATTGCAATTGTCTTATGGAGTCTTCAGCGATGGACCCCATATTGCTCCATGTCACTAGCATTTATATGTCATATGCACATGATATGCGACTGTGAAGGACGCATGGAATACTGGGTCCTCAAAGAATCTTAACATGGTCCCCTGTATCCATAATGGTATGTCCGCTCATACATAAGGATATACATTTTAATAAGGAATCAAGGATTCTAATATGAGATTCCAAAGTTAAAGACCCACACATGGGTCACTTAAAAATTATTATATAATACAGTATCATCATAAGTTAAATACTTAAATGCACTTTTTGCATTACATGCATATGTGGTACGCCGAAAACATTACCTGCTTGCAGAACATTTCTGCACATGTGAGCATGCACACGGATACACACACATAGCTATGTTGTTTTTCATATCGGGTTTTGGATATACCTATCCATATTGACATTAAACATTGCTCTGGTTTTTCCATGCCGTGCTTTCATAGGATTTGTATGCTTTGTTTCTCACAGACCATTCTTTGTTTCTACAAAAGCCCATTTCCACTTGGTTGATCTTGTTATATTGTTGTCTTTTGGCGTTTACAGGTTTCTTCTAATGTGAAAGAGAAGATATCAGCTGCTACAGAGGAGGTGAATTCAGTATTAATTTACATTCATTTTTTAATCAAAAGGTGCCCTACGACATTGTTGATGTGTTCTTTTAATCCATATTACTATTTAGGTGAAAGAGGTACTTGGACTTGGAAAACAAGAACCATCAGATTCTAACAGGACAACTAATTCTGGTGCTGATGTAAACAATGGAAGCCATTCCACAACACATGCAGAAAATGCTAATGCTGAAGCCAATACTAAAGAAACACCTGGAGCTTCTGACACATTATTTGGTCGGTTTAAGTCAAGTGTTTCCTCGGCTTCTCCTATGGTTTCCTCGGCCTTTCAGAAATTGAAGGATGCAAAAGTTGTTGACTTAGCAAAGAAGGGTTATGATATAGTAAAAGATGAATTGAGTAATAATCCTAGTAGGAAAAGGCAGATGAAGTATGCAGAGGCCTCATCATCGAATGAAAGTAGAAGTACAAAGACTGATATTGTAATAGTACCTACAAAGCTGTCACGCTGGGGTAAGAAATGGGAGGCATTCAAAGAGAAGGTGTGGCATATTGATTTCATCTCATTTGAAGGATCATTTTTTTATTGATTTCATCTCATTTCTGTAAAGTTTATAGAAAACTCGTACACTGTTTAACTGAATGGCTCATTTTGTATCCTTCTTTTTCACCCCAGGTTCAAGGTCATCCTGCGTTTAAGCGTGTAACTGGTTACAGTGAACCTGTTGTTACAAAGAGTCAGGAGGTGGGTTTTCTTGTTTTCGTTTTGTTATATAATGGACATATTCCATTTGTGTAGACAATTATTCATTATTGCTGTCACCATGTTTTCGTGCGTAGATAGCTGAGGACATACGGGAGCGGTGGGAGACGAGTGATCATCCCATTGTTCACAAAATTCAAGAGTATGTTTCTTCTTCTTATCATCACTATTATAATTTCTTTTTCGAAATGTGTCATTATTATTCTCATCATGCTCATCAATCTTCTGAATTTTTTTCATTGAATTTCAGCCATATTGTTTATGAATGTAATTCAAATATGTCAATGTCAGACCTTGCTCTCAGGGATAATATGGCATAGTGCTCTACAGACGAAATTTCCACTGAAACCGAAATATTTTGGTTTCAGTAGTGGCTGAAACTGACACCAAAACCGACTTTTAAAACCTTGGCCCGTTCCATTTTTTTGCTGAAGTCATGTTGTGAACTTGCGATTCTCATTTGAATTGGAGGAATATCACAGATCATCAGACTGTGATAGCTGGAGATAGCACAAAGCAAAGCTATGGCCAGGAACCTATCCACTTCAATTAAATATCATACTACTCCATTCAATCACCTATTTTGATCAATGATTTAATGTCCCAATGCTACGCTAGAAGGTAAGTACTTGCTGGTGAGTTACTTGTGGACTTTAATCCTTATCTGTCTAATCCTTTCTACGACTGTTGACACCACTTTCACCTGAACCATCCCACATGTATTTATTGGGTAAACCAAGACAGGGCTTCCAGCAATTTGTTATATAGGGCAGTATTTAAAAACCGTAACTGGAATTGACTTGGTGATGCAGGCCTGGAGAAGGGAAAAGGAAGAAAGAGGGGAAGAAGAGAAGAAGAAAGAGTGAAGAAGAAGAAAAGTATGAGGGGAAAGAGCGAAAAGAAAAGAGGAGAAATAAGGAGGAAGAGATCCGTAGCAATATTATTCCAGCAAAACTACTAAAGTTCAGGACTTTAAGCCTATATACAGGCAACAAATAAAATAAATAAAAATAGTCTCACTAAAATAAATGAAAATAAACTAAAATCTAAAGCGAAAACCATGCCACTTATTGGCCCCACAGGTGCGACCCCGCCTAAAGTAGCGTCTTGATTCTCGACATTCTCCTCTTCTTGAAAAGAACTCGCCCTCGAGTTCTCCACTAGCGTCGTCATCGTGGTAGTCCGCAAGGATGAAATATGCTAATGATCCACTCTAGTACTAGGAGTAGCAACCCGTCGAAGTCATGTAGTATAAAACGTGGGCGGAGCGATAAGGAAGAAATCACATGTGTAGAACCATAAGAATGCAAGCCTCGCCTGACAAGTAAAGTGGTTGGGAAGATAGCAATTTACTCCTCCTGTACCGGCGTGTTAGCTGTGGGCAGTACTAATCCATGACTAGTCTTCAAAAGGTCATCGCCAATAAAGTCATTTGCTGGTATCTCATCTCTCTTACACCAATTTGTAAAAAACCGAGAAATACCTTATCAAATAAGGATCAAACACAATTTGTAACAAGCAATAACAAGAAGATGCGAGAACCACAATCACACAAAACAAGAAGACAAGATTTACGTGGTTCAGCAGTATGCCTATGCTCGCAGGAGAAAAGTTTAATTATTTCGGTTTAGGGTTACAAAACTCCCTTCTCGGCCAAGAAATCACAAAGAAAACCTTGCGAATCGTAACCCTAATATGTGGCTTATATATCAGCTCGACCCGCGTTTGCGTCACGCACATTAGTTCATTAAGACATCTGCACAACAATGTACATTCTCTTTTAAAGAGAGACCCAATTTGTTATGTAACTACTAGAAACTCCCATCTCTTACAAGAGTAATGAAAATTAAAGTTTTTGGTGGATGGAGTAATTCTCCTACTAGATCATAAGTGAGATGCCTTGATCATCTCCTTGGATGTGATGTCCTTGGATCGGTAGAGGTGTGATGCCTCCTCTTCCCTAAGCTGTGATGCCTTAGAACCGTGAGGTATGACGCCCAGAAAAGTTTTTTTTTTTTTTTTTTGAATGCTTGGAATGATTCCGGGTCTTATCTTTCTTTACTCTTTCTGTATTTCTCTTTTTCTTTTGAATGGTTCTCTATTTCTCTTTTCTTAACTTTTAATTCTGATCCTTGCAAGTCAATCTGAAATTTCCTCCACCCTAATCTAAGATTTCCTGCAACAATTACCTGGAAACTTCGCTGAAACAACCAGTCCCTTCCCCTTCCATTGATGAACTTCCCTACTCATGCTCGTTTCCTAAATCCAAACCCTGAACTGTCGATTCTCCCCTTTCCCATATTAGATCTGCGATAACCCCAAACCCTACCCTTCTTATAGTCCAAGAAACTAAGATTGCTACCTACAGTCCTTCGTTGCCCCTTTTTCTTGCAGCCTGTAACCCAGATCTGTGCTTACCCATAGCATATCGATTCCGTAGGAACCTTGAACTACCCAGAAATTAAACCAGTTCACAGATCAAGCCAAGAACCCCACGCGTTAGCCATTACCCACCTGAAAAATCTGCTTTCCACATGTTACATACCCGGGTATCCCCACATAAAGATGCCCCCCCCCTCTTCTTTCCCGCACAATTCGGAATGCTTGAACGGTCGATATTCATTGTTCTTTTTTTTGCTCCAAATGTCAGGTCACCGAGTGGAATGATGGACTCTTGGGTGAGAGGTGGGAACATAATGGCCTTCAGAGTGTCACGTGTGTGTCATATTCGTTTCAAGAAATGGCTGTGTGCGTGAGTGAGCTGGTTGTCACTTCATCTAGTGGTGGAGTAGAAAATTAGGTTACGTATCCAAATGACAGACATCAAAAGGCCTAAGCCCATATAGCCTCTATCCATCCAAATGATGTTCAATGGTCTAAACCCACAGTCTCTCTCTCTCTCTGGGCCCAACTATTATCCACTGATTGACCTAAATCTTGGTTGTCCGGTCCCGTGCTTGCTGTCTGGTCGTAGCGAAGGTCCAAATTTCCATCCGTGAAGCCTTAGGGGGGGGTTCAAGTCTAGGAAAAGCAAGAGATGGCTCTTCTCTCTCTTTCATTGATCGAATCCGATCCTTGCTTACCGTCTACCACCTTATGAATTATTTAACCCAGAAAATATGAATGTTAAAGAATTCCTTGAGTGGTTGACTTTCCGGGCTCCCTGATCTCGATATGTTGCAGCATAAATTGGTTATGTATATGAATCGCCTGGCACTGGCGACAACATTATTAAAACATCTCGAGGAGGAAGGAAATGACTGGTGCATTCATTCAAGTCCTTTGTAACTTGACTCCGCAGGGATCATGCAAAAAAAAAAAATGGCTGGGTTGGTTTGGCCTATACTTGTAGCCAAGAGTACATTGCTTTCCTTGCTTTTTGGTCGGTAATCCAAGTGTGTACTAAAATGGAGTTTCTTTCTATTTTTTATTGGTCTCATTGGGATTCGCAGCATTCCCTGTAGTGACTATTCCACTGTTCTTCCCAGAAGCCACACCAAACCGCAGGCTCAATAAATAACTCAATCTATAAAGAATCCACTTTCTCATGTGGGATCCTAAAAAGGAATGTGGTCCGTTCTAGTGACAGCATTCGTTTGGAGTCGACCCCCTAATGCGATCGAGGGCAGCTACCCAAAAGGAAAGGGGGCAGCAATTGTCAAGCTAAAAAGATTTTGAACTACTACAACGTCAACGGAAAACGATCTGTTGCTGCTGAAAGGTCAAAACTATCCAAAATCTTCTCCTTCACCATCGTTTTGAGCCGAAAAAAGAATTCCTTAGATGACAAGCCTATGAACTGAACCATTCTTAAAAAAAAAAAACCCAAACTTATGAACTGAGCGATGTTACCCCAACGAGCTAGTTCCTGCGAATGCAACTGCTCAACAGGTCGGGTATTGGGGTCATTTGCTCACTGGCCAAGTGCTATATAGAATAGCCATATACAATCCGGCCGACCAAGCTCCTTTTTCTAACGATTGAAAAAAGAAATCGGCCGGTTAAGTGGAAATGCCTACACCCCATCCCGTTTGGAGAATGAGATGATTGTCTGAGAGCTACAATCATAGTTATCAAACTCTTACGAGTCGTACGAGTCAACTCTCGAGTCGATGGGCTTTCGAGTCGAGTCGCATGTGTGACTCACATCCATTGAAGACTCTTACGAGTCGCCGCGAGTCGAGTGAAAAGAATAAGACTTACGAGTCAAAGGTGAGTCGGTGGGCCTGGGCTTTCTTGTTTTGATGCTTGAATACTTGGAAGTTGGAACTTAGAACTTAATTTTTTTTTGAATGGTGGGCAATTGCATTAAATGCGAAAAAAGATCGAGGAGGTCTATACAAATAAAGAGGCCGGAAAAGGAAAAGAAAGACAAGAACAAGCCCCACTGCAAGGGTCAAGGAGGAATGAAGTCAAATAGCTCAACTCTCTCCCTAGAGACACCTTCTCTAGCTAAACTGTCCACCACACCATTACCTGACCGCCTAACATGATCGAAATAAATCTATGCGTCACCAACCTTGTCTTGGTTCTCACCAAAGAAGGAGGCAAATCTCCAAGGGAAGGAATGCAACCCACTAAGCCACCTTATCACATTGAACGAGTCTCCTTCTACTACTACCTTATTCAATTCTTCATTCCCAGGATACCATAATCCTTGGTAGATAACATGCACTTCAGCTTCATTACTTCTGCGACTCCAATGGAACCCGCAAAAGCCCATTTCATACCTCCAAATTCATCCCTCAAGACTTCCCCAATTTCGGACAGGGCCAGGGTTTCCTAGGGCTGGCAACGGGGCGGGTCGGGGCCCCTCCCCTCTGCGGGGATGGTGGGGGATCCCCCTCCCCTCCCCGCGGGGAATATCCCCTCCCCTTCCCCTCCCCGCATCCTTCGGGGACAAAATCCCCGCCCCGCTCCAACATCACCCCCTCTTTAGTCATTGATACACTGATGATGGGTGTCCCTAATCAACTTGATGCAATTTCAATATATAAAAATGTTATAAACTAACATACTTGTAGACGAAGGAGATATATTTCTTACTCTTCAGAAGATAGCAAAATCTCTTGAAGTACTGACTTGACTCTTGAGTGCCCTCGCAGCAGTTGCACCAACAGGCGTCATAAACCCAAATAGATGCCTGAGCAATGTTCAGAGGCTTGGGAATCACCAAAATGCAAAAAAGTGAACTGTGTCCCTAACCTGAGCAATGTTTCTTTCGTGGGAAGGAATTAAGGAAACCCTAAGTCCCTAACCAAAATAAAAATGCAATTTATTATTTTATTTTCGCCACCGATGTTGGCACTACGATTTTTTTATAATGGCATACACTCAGCTTGTCTTTATTATTTCAACATCTGTCAAAAGGTTATTATAGTTCCCAAAATGCTCTCAGAAGCTAATTAAAAGGAAAAGACAAGCTAAGTTTATGTTTGGGGGAATCTTGTAGCCGATCCACAGAGTTTCTAGTAGTTTTCCTTAAAAAAAACACTTAAAAATATACAAAAAAATGGCATTGATTAACGGGGCGGGGAGGGGACAACTACATCCCCTTCCCCTCCCTGCACCGGGGAATTTTTAAATTCCCCTTCCCCTTCCCCTTCCCCTATCAAATCGGGGAATCCCCACCCCAAACGGGGCGGGGCGGGGCGGATCCCCTCTTTTTCGGGTGAAATTGCCAGCCCTAGGGTTTCCCATGCTAGACCTGCCAAAGTTTAGCTTCAAAAAACACCACAATCCTTCCAACCATACCATAAATCATGAGCGGAAACAAATCTAAAGCAAGAAGGGTTTTCACCCATGATTATGTTCCAACAAAAACTTAATTATTTCTGTGCATGCAAGTTACAAGCATTTAGTCATTTATGTTTTTGGTTTAGTGCTTTATCTATGTGCTATTGGGTTATATTTTTTACATGCTTCATCTTTTGATATATAATTATATTTTTTAACTAAATTTCTATTATTTTCAAAAACTCGTACGAGTCACAAGTCAAGTCGAGTCACGAGTCATAAATTAAGAAATAGAGTCACGAGTCGAGTCACGGGTTGACAACTATGGCTACAATCTCCAAATTTAACTGTTCATGTTGTCTGTTATTTTCTCTCGAGTGTGGGTATTAAGGATTCGGATCTCTCTCCTGGCTCTAGTTTAAGGTTTGAGTTTACCTTTAGTACTTCTCGGTTCAGGACTTGCAAGTGATCCCAATCAGGTGGTCCCTATCTTGTGGCAGCAGCTCAAAACCCAATTTGAAGACATGAAAAAGGAGCCAAGCATCAATCTGCTAAGCCGAATAATTCCCCATAGGATATACAGGTCTAAGGGATAGCCGTCATTCGATCATCAATTGCTAGCTGGGAAGTGGCAAGTAAAGTAAGTTCATAGGGTGAAGTTCTAGTTCTGTCTCTTGGCTGATCAGAGTAAGTTTGTCTTCTCTTTTATGGATTCCATGAGGGACATTTATGGCGCTAGCCCCTCTCACGTAAGTTGACGCGCAAGGGAGCATTATCAAAAGTGTTTCTGGAGGAATGTTTTTGAGAAACTACTAAGCGCATCTTCCTTGCCGCGCATTCACAAGAGCCTATAAGACTTGCTTTTCATTTTTCTTTCACCCCACCCGACTACAGGTGTAGAAACCTTCATACACTGTACTTCTGAGCAAAGCAAATAGAGAGCTCGCGCCCGTTTGCCTCATCGCGAGCCGGAAAGCATACGGGCCTTGGGGGCGACCGACGGGGAAGAAGACTAGGGGAGAGGCTGGAGATTTCTTGGTCTAGATCTGGTGGATTGCAGAATTCGGGACCTAACGATGTTCGGCCCTTTCTCTGAGTTGGTTTCTCGAAGTGCTCTCCAAACATGTCTGCACAGGCTTTCTGGTATTTCTCCCACTACTTGTCGTACTTATCGGTGTAAAATATTGAGTGTGATCAACACCCACGGAATGGGTTTCACCCGAAGCTTCAGACCAATGAGCACCCATTCCTTGTGTGACCACCTTGATTGGTAATCCAAGACACTCCCCAGCGATGAAGGCCATCCACTATAAGACTTTCTGGTATTTCTCCCACTACTTGTCGTACTTATCGGTGTAAAATATTGAGTGTGATCAACACCCACAGAATGGGTTTCGCCTGAAGCTTCAGACCAATGATCACCCATTCCTTGTGTGACCACCTTGATTGGTAATCCAAGACACTCCCCCAACGGTGAAGGCCATCCACTATAAGACTTTAGGTGTCAAGGAGCGCTCGGAAAGAGCAACTCTATTTTCGATACGGTGCCTTATTCAAGTGTTATGATTTGTTTTGGACTAGGCAGGCACCTCTGGCTTTGAGGGTGCAGCGACCTCGGCAGTTCTTGAGCGATGAATCTCTAGAACTTGACCGATGGATGCTATAGAATCGACCTATTCCGCCTATCACTTGCTGAATTTTCTTCTCTTTACCGAGCCATCTGTTTTTTTGCTTGATCTTGTAAATCCACTTGCAACCAATGGCTTGTTTCCCTGAATTCGTTAGGACTGGGGAATTGCTGCGATTCTTCCCGAATAGCCTCGATTCTCTCTTCCAGTCACTTTGAAAGTCTTACCTAAACTCTTTTAACTGAATATGAGAAAGCTTGGTATTTTCATGCGCTTCCAGTGCCTCTTTGATGCATGGTTTTAAATTTCGGCCGTCGTTTCGGCTGAAATATTTCGGTTTCGGCACAAACCGAAACAAAATTCACATGAAGTCGTTTCTTTATAAGATTTCGCCGAAATTTTGCCGAAATTGACCGAAATTTCATTTTTTGGACATTTTTACAAATTTCCCACCAAAATTTAAAAAATATACACTGAAATGTTATAATTTCCACCGAAATTTATGAAATTTTCATCGAAATAGCCGAAATTGACATCGAAATTTTAGACATTTCTGTCAAAATAAAAAAAATAAAAAATAAACGAAATCATAATCATATTTTTACATGATTTCGGCCGAAATTTCGGCTTGGTGGTGGCCGAAATCGACACCGAAACCAAAATTGAAAACCTTGCTTTGATGCATGTAAATGTTGACATTGTGGCAAATCTATACAAGTAAACAGCGAGCATCCGACATGTCCGGCCAAACGGTTAGGCAACACCGCTTGATGGGGAGAACTAGAAATAAAGGAAGTAGTTTTGGCTATGGTTATTCTAGGTCGGAAGCCTCTCGTGCTCCATGGACCTATGGTGCCTGATCTGAACCTTCCCCGTGCTAAAGAAGTGTTTCACACCTATTGGCGAGTGGGATAGCACAAGAAAGTGCTTTCTCGAGGCATTGGTATTGTTTTGTCAAGCAGTCTACATCAAAGGGTGTTACCACGGCCGCAGATGGGTGGAGAGCCGAGTCAAACATATTTTAGACAGTGGATGTATTGTTACATTACAGCTGGTGTCGACCAGCTTTGCGATACGGACGGGCACGAAGAAGAATGTAGGCAGCGGAGAAGCATTATCGAGTGCAGTCCAGCGCTTCGGCTTATGGCTCCTCCTTTCATAAATAATGCAACTTAGCCGGTTCTGATTTGGGTGCTGACCCACTTAGCTGGACCTATTTCATAATATTCATTTAAGCTTGACCCACTTGGGTTTGGCCTGAAGTAGGCCCATACTGGAGGCTTCAGCCCGTTCAGCCTCCGTTCCCGAAATGAGAGTCAGGCTAAGAACAAGGAAAGTCTTCTCGTTTGATTTGAAGAGTGCTACCAATAGGTGGCCTCTTCCATCTAATTTGAAGTCATTTCACTCTTCTTTGAGAACTATGCCTTTGGAGGTCATGGCGAAACCAATGTGCAGAAAAGACTTCAACTTCCTCAAGTCCATGATGTCATACTCAGCTCTCCTACGTGGTGTAGTGTCGGTCGCACATTTAACGTGGCTTGTGGCTTTTGGACTCACGTGACTTTTGCCGCTGACTGGCATCACTCGCCAGCTACATTAGAATGGAGCAACATGGATGGATCCTTTTAGATCTACGGGTTGGCCGTTCACTAGCCCGAAGTATGATTTTTCACTAACACATTTTGACATTCTCACCGACAATGCCGCTCATTAGGGAGTGCAAAAACCTATTCAAAGAAGGGAGATTTGATTCATTCTGAATTAAAGGGCTCGCTTTGACCGTTATGAGTGATGCTCTCCTCTCTCGTCCGGAAATATTTGAAACATCTGCAGCAGGCATCTTTAAAAAAACTGGCTGGAGTTGCTCATTCACATTTGGAGTTTGAGCAGTTGGTCGGAAAGCCCATATCAAAGATGGTAGCCAACTTGCACACACAAGAAGGCACTGATTGGATTAGTCACCATCATATTATGTCCCTCAAAATTGATGAAAGAAATTCGTATAAAAAATGTTTTTCTTGCAATCCAAACAGGGCCTTAGTATACTTAACCCAGATTTAAATTTAAGCCTGGAAAGGGATCAGAGCTACACATACACCCTTCCATAATCAAACCTACATCACAAACGTCCCATTAGGTTTGTATGAACCATTGCAACACTGGAACTTTGAAGGTGTGTATCCAGATGGAAGGTGATCCAACACAACTAAGCAGAAAGAATTGAATCCTATGGATCCTTTCTTGGATGTTTGTGATTTTTTTAATGGCCTTTCTTGAGTGTTAATGATTCGGTAATTTGCTCTTGCAACCCCTGAATTTGCTTCCAAATTAGGGGATTTCCTGATGAGGGTGCTTTGCTAAATTGCAGCATTGGAGCTGAGTTTTTCCTCAGTCTTTTATTTCAAAAGCAGAATTTTGATTAACTATCAATTCCTTGATGCTAATTAATGTTTAGTTCGAGTTACCACTATGTCAGCCATGTAGAGGATCAGAAAGGTCATACCTCAAGTGAGTCTCTTGATAAACAACTAGAGGCATGAAGAAAATTGAAAAAATTGTACCATTCAAAAAAAAAAAAAAAAAAACCGCGCTCTAAACTGTCTACTGAACTTGGCGAACCATCTCGTAAATCATTAGACTATTTATGGCTTTTTGTGAGGTGACATGGAAAGTAGCTGTATATGTCTTACATACACCGTACTATGTATATGTGATTTTTGGAATTTAAGTGGGTAAGTATATTTGTACATGACTTATTTACTCCTGTGCAGGATTGTATATAAGCCAAATATGTACATTAATATTATTCTATATTTGTACATGCATGATTGTATATAAGCCGAATATGTACATTAATATTATTCTATATTTGTACATGCGTGCAGGATTGTATATAAGCCAAATATGTACATTAATATTATTCTATATTTGTACATGCGTGCAGGATTGTATATAAGCCAAATATGTACATTAATATTATTCTATAATTGTACATGCATGATTGTATATAAGCCGAATATGTACATTAATATTATTCTATATATGTACATGCATGATTATATGTAAGTTAAATATGTACATTATTATGCTATATTTGTACATGACTTATATCCTTATGTGCATGATTGTACATAAGTCAATTAGGTACATTAATATTATGCTCATGCATTCTTGTTTGTAGCTAATGAGCAATTATGTAAATTAATTTAAGTTACATAAAGGGATTTTTTATGTAGTGAACTTGCGTACATGCATGTGTTAAAATAACTAATGGGGCCCACATTAGTGGGTGGTCTAAGCCATTCAAAAGTTAGGCCTTGACATAGATAGGTCATGCCCCAAAAATCTTCTCAGTAGGACGATCCTAACCCTCTGATTTGTGGAGGTTTAAAATGGACAGAACAATTTAAATTTCTCCACAGCTGAGAAGATTAGGGTCATCCTATGGAGAAGATTTTTAAGTCAAAGAACCATTTGAATAAAAAAGGATTTTTGAGGCATGACCTATCTATATCGAGGCCCAACTTTCAAATGGCTTAGATCACCCAATAATTTGGACCCCACTAGATTTTTTTGCTTCACTCAATTATATGTGGGTTCCCCATATAAAAACTCATATAAAGGAGAGTGACAAGTGTGAGCTCAAATTTGAACTCATTCCTCAAATAATTTGTGTGATTTGCCTTAATGGCTCTTTCACAATGTCTCTCTCCTCCTCTTTTCTCTAAACTTCACTTTAGAGGACTTGACAGTACTGTGTTGAGTAAAGAGACATTTAAACTTTGTCTTGTAAGTCACCATGAAGAAACACATTCTTCACATCTAATTGAATGAGTTACCCATCCAATATAGCGATCATGGTTAAGATGCATGTACATGTTGTCAGTTTGGCAGCAACGTCAAAGTTCACCTCATTGACTCCATACTTCTTTGTGTATCCCTTCGCAGCAACGTCAAACTTACCCTTACCTTTCTTACACCTTATTAAATCATTTGCAACCGACCGGCCACTTGCTTTCTAGTAGGAAGCCCAACCGAAACCCAAGATTATACCATGAAGCAATTGATTCCTCTTGCACGGTCAATTTTCGAGACTTCTGGAATGCTGCATTTGCATAGGTATTAGGTTTCTGACACACAGGGGAGAAGAACACTATGCCCTTTTGAAGAACAATAAGAAACTAACTTTAGAACTGTCAACTACCATGAAATTCGAATGCCTGTGTAGCACGATTCATCTTTCTGGTTAAGGCCTTGTTAATTTAAGATTATGACAACCGATTGTGAGTGCCAAACCGATTATTGGACTCAAAATTACGTTTAAATTTGAGTCCAATAATTGGTTTGGCTCTCACAATCGGTTGTTATAATCTTAAACGAACAGGGCCTAAATAGTATTCAAGTTTAATCTGGTATGAATTTACCGATCCCTGACTGCCATGTCAGTGGTTAGGTACACGAGCATTGTCTCTCTGCAACCTCTATTCAAATCTGGTATGAATTTGTGTGATTGACTCGTTATGCGACTTGGGTTGTAAATTGTGGGATGCGATATTTCTACAGCTGCCTATCCTGTGTAGTTGTTTTCAATTTACCACATATTTATGTGCGTGTGTATGCAGCTATATATACTAGATATGAATATATTACCAATACTGATATGATATGACTTGCTTTTGCAGCCTGAATGAAACGGTTTTTGGAGAAACAGCTGGGGCACTCTCTTTCAAGGAAATACGCCGTCGGGACCCGTAATACTCTTTACGTCTGTATTTCAGCTACAGGACCTCTATAATTTAGCATCACAACCATTAACTTGTTTGCTCTGTGGAATTTTGCATGAAAGGACCTTTTCTTTACCGGAATTTGTAGCTGAAGTTCAGGAAATGATCAGGCCTATCCTAAATGCTTACATCAAAGTAAGTGTTAGATTTAATTTAGTAATATAGAAAAGTTCTTCCACTTTTTATTTTGTTCCTATTTCCTTATTAGCAGGGACATGCCATTTGTTGGTTATATAACCTTAAATATTGTATTGTTGATCTTGTCACTATCTGGACCTTTTTAGTAATTTTACCTAAAGAAAGTGTGTTACATTTCGCAGGGTGATGCGGAAGCATTGAAAAAAAATTGTAGCCCTGAAGTGATTGAGCGATGTAGAGCAGAGCACAGAGCTTATGAGAGCCAGGGTATCTTCTTTGATAACAAGGTAGAGTGGACCGAGTTGTTACTTTGGTTATTTTTTCGCTGCATCTTAGGGTAACCAAACTTGTGACTCAATTCTATTTTGATTCTAAACTCTACTTTGACTCCTTTGTTGGTGAGTAGACGAGTTGACTCGGTTACATAGTCAAAGTGATTATCAAGCTAAAGGAAAATTAAGAAAATAGGAAGAAATATGAAAGAATTCATGTATTAATCTTAATATTGTTGTTAATTTTTACAGTACGTTGAATAATAGAACATTGTATAACTCATTTGACGTGTCTCTAGTAGTAAATGGCAATTATTTGCTTCATTTTGTTACACATGCGCATACAAAATATTTTTAATTTTGTTTGACACACTGATATATATATATATATATATATATATATATATATAACTCATTTGACTGACTGTAGTAGTAAATGGCAATTATTTGCTTCATTTTGTTACACATGCATGCACAAAATATTTTGAATTTTGTTTGCACACTGTATGTGCCTGGTGGACCATTGTTCGCTTTGTTTGGAAGATGGAGAATCGATTGATCACCTTTTTATCCATTGCAAGGTAACAAGGGAGGTGTGGGGTTTCATTCTAGAAAAGTTTGTTATTTTATGGGTCTTTCCAAAGTCTCTAGCAGATCTATTCTCGAGTTGGGACTTCGCGCCCCGGAAAAATAAAAGAAAGGTGCTGTGGAGATTATGTTTAATTGCCTTGTGGTGGGTCATATGGAAGGAAAGAAATCAAAGAGTTTTCGAAGGAGTAGCTAAGTCATCGTACTGGCTATTTAACAAAATTATCGCCTCGGTTATTTTTTCGGTGAAGAGCATCCCTCTGTTCAAATTTGTATCAGCATTCGGTCTGTGGGAGGGGTGGAGCATTGTGTGCGCTGAAGGTTTGAAGCGAGAGAAGAGAAGTAAAAAATGGGAAGCTCCTCCTGAAGGTTTCAATAAATTAAATTTTGATGGGTCCTGCTTGGGTAATCTGGGACCAGCTGGGGTTGGAGGACTATGTTGGGATTCTCGAGGGGAGGTTTCGTGGGCTTTTGCAGGTCCCATTGGAAGGAGTGACTCATCTGAAGCTGAAGTTCGGGTGGCATATCAGGGAATAAAGCACCTGAGTGCTGAAGCTTATGACAGGGTGATTGTGGAAGGGGACTCTTCAATTGTTATTAGTTGGTTATCGGGGAAAGTGGTTCCCCCGTGGAGATTCCTTAGTTACTTTGAGGAAATTTCTTATCTCATTTCAGGGGCGTCTATGGTTTTTAAGCATGTTCGTCGGGAAGCAAATGGTGAGGCGGATTCTCTCGCTCGATCTGGAGTACACAAAGAGGGGTTGGAGTGGTTTGATTTCCTTCCCCCGTGAGAAGTTTTGGCTCTGTTTTCCATTGAATTTTTTGTTGTCCGTTGCTGTTTTTTTTTCCCTTTTGTAATTCTGGTGACCTTCTTGGTTCCCTTCTTCAATATATATTACCATTTCAAAATATATATATATACATGAGAAAAGTGTTCCTGCGCCTACTCAGATAGCTTATCTGAGCAGCTGCTTCAAAAACTCATGTGGCCCCACATTTTTGGGGTGATCCAAAGCATTCATTTGGAAGGCCCTTCCATGGATAGGGTGTGTACAAAAAATGAGCCATTTAGGATCATCCTAACCCTGCCATTTGTGGAGGGAAAAAATGGTCAGAAACAGTGTCTGTCCATTTTCCCCTCCACCTTTGATTGGGTTAGGATGATCCTATAGGGCTGATTTTCGGTGCACACCCTATCCATGGAAGGGCCTTTCAAATGAATGCTTTGGATCACCTCAAAAATGTGGGCCACATGAGTTTTTGAAGCAGCTGCTCTGATAAGCTATCTAAGCAGCTGCGCAGGAACACTATTCTCATATTATATATATATGTATATTTGTATATATTATGTATAGGAATCCAACTCTGATCTATAGGAATCTACCTAGAAGATTGCACAGTGAGTACGCACGAAAAAATTAGGGGTGCAAAGCTTTGGAGATTGTATTTCAATTGTATATCTGTTGACAATCCCATGTTTCTTTATATAACTTTGAAAGCAAAGATTCCTAAATGATATTAACATGTAACTTATCCTTTTCTATTCGTATGTAATTAAAACTAAAAACTTAAACCCAAGGATGGAGATCGACAAAGGCTCAATCAACTTGGAAGAAGAGGGTAAATTGGATTTACCAAATCGAAAGAATCGGAATTGGACTTTGGAGGTCGGGGCAGTAAAAATGGGATTCACCAAATCGAAAGAATCGGAGTCGGACTTTGGAGGTTGCTTTGCCCAAATGCATGAACCATAATTTCAAGCAGAGATTAGAATTTTGTCGATGTGCTTTCAGTGAAAGATCTAGGAGCTTTTCTGGGCAAGACAACGCTGCAAATACCCCACTCAGAGCCACTAAGGAGGCATACCTGCTCAACAACTGGTCGGAAGAAGGTGTGGTTGGAGTCACCACAGCTGAAGATTATTTATCAGTTCTAATCTCTGGCGCAGAGCTCCAGGAGAGAATAGAGATGTTAAAAACTTATTTATACGTGAAAAATGAAGGATCCGAAGTGATGGTGGAAGGAAAGTGGAGAATGTCTCTGCCCTTTACAACTAAAAGGATAGTTCTTATGAAGTTCTGTTGCGATAAGAATCTGAAAGTAATGCTTGCAAGATTATATTCTTGGGCCGAGTCAATGGTCGAATCCCTTTGTAAACTGTTTGGGTGTGTTTTAAGGCTTGAAATGCAGGGAGACAATAGAAACAACATCGAGTACGCTCGTGCACGAATCCTATCCTCCGAATGGGCTTTCCTTAGAGCCTCAACCAGATTGGAAGTTTTGGAACGATGCTATCTGATTGGAGTTTGTGGGGAATTTGGCGCTGATCTAAGGCTTTCGGCTGAAAGTGTTAAGCACAAGGCTCTGTTCCACCCCTTAGAACCGAATACCAGAGAACAATCAGAAACTACAGTGGCCAAGGAGAAGGTGATGACTGAGATCGTGATGATTGAGACCCACCAATTCGTCCGAAGAAAGGACAAGGAAGTGGTGGGCCAGGAATTTTCCTAGAATAGAAACCTTGGGGGGCCTTATTGCAGGTCATCCAATCGGTCGCTTGCATATGGACACATGGGGACTAGCTATTTGGCTCTCTTGTCTTCATCAGACCACCAACATGGATCGATCTTAGCCATTAATTCCAGTATGCCCCTTTTTCCGCCTTCTTGCCCAAAACCTGGTAGAAAGATTTGGCAACACATGCCCAATACATTAATGTTACTTCCCATGCGTCAAGTATGTTTGACTAGGGTATGTGTAGTGGTGACCACGGTGTGTTCTATGTGGATTACAACTTATCCAGATTCAGCATGTGTTCAATGCGGATTACAACTTATCCAGATTCGTTAAATGCGATTAGCTCTTTTAGGAATAGGTTTGCACTAATGGAAGCTAATAAATTTGTGCAAATCTATCTTAATGTTGTTGTGTTTGAATAGTTGCGGTTTCATTCAAAGAAAGGGCACAATCGAGAAAGTCAACCCACAAAGATACAAAGAAAGAAGAAAACAAAAGAAAAAAGAGATAAAACAAAAATAAAATCACGGGGGAAGTCAAACATCTCCAACCCCGGCCTTCCCACACCACCTAGAGCTAAACCATCTGCCACAAAGTTTGCCGAACACCTTATGTGATTGAATATGATCGAGGAGTCGCCAATCTGATCCTGAATGTCATCAAAAAAATCGGCAAATCTCCATGGGGGAACTGTCAACCCTCTAAGCCGTTGAATGACATTCATAGAATTGGCTTCCACGATCGTCGAGTCCATAGCTTCTTTTTTAGGCATTTTAAACCATGGTGGCTCTAACTTCCGCCTCATTTGAATCTGCCATCCCAATAGGGCCGGAAAAAGCCCAACTAACCTCACCCAAAGAGTCCCTCAAGACTCCACCGATACTCGACAGGCCCTGATTTCTCAAACTAGAGCCATCAAAGTTTAGTTTTAGAATGCCATCCGGGGGGTCCCAATTTTGAACAATGGTTGCCCTCCTCTCACTGCCATACACTTTCCACCCTTCCCATAAATCATATGCCAAGATAAAACGAAACATAGGGATAGGTCTCATCCAACCAATGACCAAAGTTGTGACTTAGATGAATAGGAAGTAAGGGGACTTAGCGCCTCCTTCAAAGACACTAGTTGAGGCAGAAATTATTTCTGATTATTGTGGGTAAAGGCGGTTAACAAGGCAAAATCAAAAGCCCCTGATAAGGGATTCTTGACGGTTAATACAGTTAAATCAAAGGCCTCTTAATAGGGGGTTTTGGTTAAAAAATTTCACCATCAGAATCATTCGAGAAGTGGATGACACTTGAAACACTCGGAAGAAGAATTGGATCATTTGGTTCTTCACCTCCTCGATATGGTTCAACGGAATTGCACAACTTGTCCGCTAGTGATTGTGGTTGGAACTGGGTCTTCCCTTCTGTTGTTTGTTTGTTGCGGATCAATAGGTGATGGAGACTGTCACACTATGGTAGAAGATCAACTTGATTCGTCGATGAGTGCCCCATTAAGATATCTTTCGAGGGTCCACAACTCCTCTCTCTATCGCCTTTTTACAGCACTAATCTTAGCCCAGGCATATCTGGCAGTGATGGCCTATCCATGTCATTATTCCCTTTCCAAGCGGGGAATATATTTTTATGAAAGATGACATATTTCATTAATACTCAAAAAGCAATCGGGACCAGAGGTCCCAGCCTGCATTACAAGAGATTAAAGTTTATATTGGCACGGGCATACCCGTGCCCTATATAGAATATACCTTTTCAATAGGGCGGAAAGCCAAAATTATCCCATTCCTCCCTCCACTATCATGCCTTCTTAACATTATCTATCGCATTTCCAAAAACGTTCATTCCTTGCTCTTTTCCAAATCTCGAATTTCTTAACTAATAGCAATAATAGAGACTCCCAGGCCAGAGTGCCTCCATTAGCGAAAGACCATGGTCTGTCAAGCTAATGTGGAGCTATATCTTATTTCAACGCAACTGGAATCTTGAAGTAACCCCTACAAGCAATCCTTCTAACAATTGGCCTACCTCCAGTCTATGGGTTTGTAGCCACCGTCACCATTTCCACCATCTCAATACTGCAATCGCTTCCTTCCCAACCTGCCTCTAAATAATAAAGTCCACTAGGAGCATCTTGTCTAAGTAGTCTGCCACCAGAAGTCGTGTATACCACTCCACAACTTGCGAATTCTTCTTAAATAAAAACTTTGGAAATCAATACACACTCCCTAAACAGAGCATCTCACCACCCTGTGAATGTAGGCCCTCTACTCACATATTCCAGCCTCTGTTTCAGCCTCCTTAACTCTCTCTATTTTATCATCTACAACTCTAGCTTGCATTGCAAGAAACATTTCTCTAGTCTTTTCTAGATTCTCCTGGTAGGGGATCCCAAACACATCACCAATTGCTAAGAAATAAAAAAACCTGCCAATTCCGGGTGCCCAGATTCTTGAATAGTAGACGATACCAAGACACCCTTACCTTTTTCACGTCTACCAAGTTCACTAGTTTGCCCTAGATTCTGACCATCTTCCACCTTGGGGATACCTAGCCCCAGCCCCTGGTCAGACTCCAGGGTCACACGCTTAGTTTCCAGACTTATAATCGCCAGTTGTTTCTCCTCTTCCCATAAACACCTTCGGGTTCTTTCTTTTTCTAAAATCTTGTTAAAAATGGGCAAATTTCGAAGGGGCGTATGAAGCCCTACCTCACTATTCAAAGTAACCTGGGAAGGAGACAATCCCGAGCTTTGACTTACTGTTACCCTCACCCATTGCTTCTTAAGAGGAGAAATTAACACCTCACCAGGGGTAGGCGATTCCTTCCTCGCAAACTTTTCATTATATTTAAGGGTTTTTAGGAGTTCAAGGTCTCCATCCTCCAAGGTAAAGTCACATTTACTTATGCTACTTGTATTCTCAGACCGACCTTTTCCATTCATACTTGGACTGGGCGAGGTTTGCAAGATCCGAAGGTAATGGTGGTTGCCGGGCTGAAGATTTTTTTTTCTAACTTCCTTCTTTCAATAAAAGCACTTAATCTTCCTATTAAGTGCTAATAAGCCGCCACAGGTAGCCAGGAGACGATTTCTGGCGGAGACCTCTTCTGAGTTTGCATTTACCCGCACGTGTACACGCTTTACATCTGAGCTCTCACCCGACCTACGGAACCTATTTTTTAATTTTAGGGCTTTCAGCTCCTTAGCCGATTTTAAATTAAAAGTATTCACAATATCCTTTCTGCTCACCTTTCCTTTAATGTCACGTGGAGCGGCCAAAACTGACTTTGGTGCTATCCTTACATTTGGCAGAGACACAGGTCCCCTCAGCTTAGCCTCCCTGCTTTCTGACGAGACAGTGAAACTCCCAGAGAGGTCAGGGCGTAGGTGGGCAATTCAAAATTTGAAATGGGGTCCATTGGCTCCGATCCGCGCCCAGTAGTCACTGCCACCTTTTCCAGTGAGCAAACCGCCGCCAGTGAGCCTTTATCGATGGGAATCTGATCAGAACTAACAAAAATGGGTAAATTGTCTTTACTATTGGATTCTCCCACCCCCGACATTGCCAGAGAATTTATACTATCATCAGACCCCCACCTTAACTACCACCGAGTAAATGGAGGAATCTACCCTTAAATTAATGGATTGAGGAATGGATTTCCATAATGGGGATATAACCAGGACAGAGGCAAAGGCCAAACAATAACTGTGATTTCCAAAAAGCTGGGTCTCAAGGACCTAACCCAGATGTGAGCCAAATATCTCCACCGTGGCAGAAGACCATGCATGAAGTGGAATATCATAGAACTGCACCCGCCGGTGAGCCATCTCCGTTAAGAGAGGATGAATTTCTATAGAAAGAATTGCGAGAAAAATTATCTCTTCTCTCGGCAGTGAGAAAGATGGAGAATTAATGGAAGATGACAATGAATCAACTTTAGACAAGTTGGTTGGATCTCAGGACTTAAATGTTTCTGATGCCTCGTTGAATTTGTAGAAGAGGATAGGAGGAGTTTGCAAACCCAAAAGTGAGGGAGGGGGGGGGGGGGGGGGAGGATTTCGAATTGAGAAACAAGTCATTGTTAGAAAAATGGATTTGAAGATTTTGATAATAAAAAGATGCCCTATTGCACAAAATCATAGGGGAAAAATATTTGGTACGTTTGAGGGAATGGGAGTTTAGGGACCCACCTATAAGCAAAGGTTTGGGAGCATGACGGTCCTACGTAAGTGTCAGCCTTTTTTTATAGCGAAATTAGATTTTATGAGTTTGTGTTGGGGGGAGGGGATTATATTTTAGGAGTATTAGGTTTAGGAGAGAGCTAAGACAAAGTGAAATTAATAACCTAATCTTGTTGCTTGGGCTTCTTGAAAAGGTATATATTCCTTTCAAGAGGTCGATAGAAGAATTTGGATTCCAGTCCCTAAAGGCATTTTTTCGGTCAAATCCCTATTCTCCTATTTGTTGGATACCCGTTATACCTCCATAGGTTGGCACAAAATTTGGTTGTCTCGGGGCCCACCAAGGGTGGCAGCCTTCATTTCAACAGTGGCGAGAAGAAAACTGAATACTTATGAACTTCTACATTGTTAGTCAGGTGCATTGTTTGTTTGAAGGCAGAAGAGACTATTGAGCATCTTTTCATCCACTGCCCGTTTTCATTTCAAATATGGATGGCAATTCTTTGTTTAGTAGCTTGGACATGCCAATACTCCATTAAGGCAATCGCTTTTGGATGAGATGTCGAGCCTTTTGGACATAATGGGAAAAGTTTTTGCGATTAGTACCGTTCGTGGTACTGTGGCATATTTTGTTAGAATAGAATAATGGCATCTTCCACAACAAAAACAAACCCCTTTATAAGTTTATCACAAATACGAAGCGGGATTTACTTGCATTGACAAAAGACAAGATGGCAATTGGTGCATTTCTTTCTAGCATTTCTTATCATAATTAGAAATCGATCATTTGAGAGAGAAAAGTAAAACTTAAAATTTCTTTCCAAAGAAGTACAGCATACAAATCTCTCTTAAATGGTGCCCGCCTCCATACAATGATAAAGGAGTAAAACTTTGATGTTACTTCTAATGGGAATCCCATTTCAGTTGGTATTGGGGGAATTGTTAGGGATCACGATGGATGAACTCTAAGTGCTTCTTTGGCACATGTGGAGTAACGGACTCAAACAAGGTAGAGGCTAGCGCGCTACTCGCTGGTCTTCTCATTTTTAGGGACTGTTTTGCTGGCAGATGCATCTTTGAATGGGACTCATAAGTAGTTATGGCTTGGGCCAAATGGGCGACGGTAGGCATGTGGAAGCTGGCATCCATTGTTTTGGAAATTTCAGACGTGTCAACTAATCAATCCTCAGCTACACCACCAATGGATGTCAGCCAAGTCAGAAGCGGATACTTTGGTTAAACAAGGTGTAGATTGGAATGACTATTATCACCAACATTTTTCCTATTTTGTTCTTCGTTTTCTTTTATTTCTAGTGATTCATGTGTGTTCTGTTTTTTGGAGGGCATCTCGTCCTTCCGTATTCCATTCTTTCTGCTGCAATGCAATTATCTCTCAAGAAAAAAAAAAGCTTAAACCCAAATTGAAAAGTATACCCTCCCTGATAACAACTAATTGAAAACAATAAAAACCCTTTACGTAAATTAGTTCCCAAACTCCCTCTCTCCCTTCTCTCTTGATTCATCATTCTTTCTATTTTGGTTTCTTTAATTTATGTTTGTATAGGATGCATATGTTCCTTGGAGGTTTGTCAATTTGTTTGAGGAAATCCTGTACTTGTTGGAGTGGCCAAGGGAAATCCATGTTGTTTCCTCAATGGAATCTGTACAGGGTATTCTGACAAACTGGGTTTCCGCCCTTCATATTGGGGACTCCTCTATGCCTAAGGGATTGTGTTTGCATGCCTTTTAATTGATTCTTTAGAATGAATTTTCTGAATTATCAAAAATAGTTTACATTTGTAATTTATGCTCTTCTTAATGAATCCCTTTGAACCAACAAAATTCTCTTGACACTCGACGCCGACGTTACATCAAATGAGTGGAGTGGTGTGATTGTACTACTTTCTGTATCTAAGGGGCTAGTGCATTACTAGTGCTGTGGTCAATGAATCTCTATGAACCAAGTTCATAGGAGAGATTATGATGCGTCCTTATTGAGAAGTCCTATAAATCCACTTGACAGTATTTGTGTGATTTTACTAGCCTTTATAGATAAGCCTTTTGATAGTGCAACCCAGGTGTTGTTTGTAATTAATCTCTTCGAATTAAAAATTAGGAAAGATTATGATGCCTCATGGAGAAGTCCTATAAATACTACTGACGCTATACCAGTGAGTAGATTGGTGTTATTTTATTGTTTTTTATAGATACCCTATGGCTAGTGCAACCCAATTCTTGGTATATATAGGCATCTGATATCTAACCTAACATATTGTGATTATGGCACTACTCACTTTGTTTAGAACTACTAATTAAATGTTACTAGCATCATGAGTGTGGATATCAGATGCCTATATGTGTGTGTGTGTGTGTGTGTGTGTGTGTGTGTGTGTGTGTGTGAACAGTCAAACCACCCTGGTTTGCTGTAACAGTTCGCCCTTGCCATTATTGGATTATAGCGGATGATTTGTGACATATTGATGTTTCTAATATACCATTTCAAAAAATAAATGATGTTTCTAAAGTGTGTGATATTTGATGCTGCAGATTCTTCACATATCAGATGTGGATGTCAGAGAAACCAAACTGATGGGAAGCAGCCCTATAATCATTCTAGCTGTAAGTATTTTTCTTATGCCATCGCAAATGTCTCAAATATAACATGAAAGCAAAAAACTGATAAAAACCTTGGTTTTTCTATGCAAATCATTGCAGTTCCAAACACAACAGGTTTACTGTGTTCGTGATAGACATGGTTCGATAACTGAAGGGGGAAAGGTAAACACTATACATTGAGCGATAGTGTGTATACACATGGGATGTATATCACAAATTGATGCATGCACATAAACACATGCAGGCATACATAAATACATATGCATGCAGACAGTCGACGGATACAGAAACAGACATTCCATTGGATGCATTCATACCCGATTCATATACAATTACATAGATGCGATCATTCTTTAATAAGAGCTGCATTTCTACAGGCTCTTAGGCAATCCTTTCTATACATATGGGATTGTCTAGACAATTTTGCAAAAAGCAGCTTTGTGGCCGACTTTTTCAGGAGATAACAGACACCTCGTATCAGATTTTGTCTTATTTATTTAATTCATCTGGGGCAGTGGTTCTCACTCGCAAAGGTGGGCTGTAAAATGGCTTTTTACAAAATTGTATATAGCGAGTGTATAGGCAATTTTGCAGCCCCACTTTTTTCTGGAAAGAAGTGCCACCTCAAATAAATTAAATAAGACAAATTCAGCTATGATGTGGCTATCATCTCTTGCAAAAGATGATCCGCAAAATCGTATCGTGCAAAATTTCTTAGACATTCCCATACACACACACCCACCAAAACATACTTATTTTCTTGATATTTCTTCTATGTACTGGTTAACAATTTGTGGGTATTTTCTTCAGGATACGATCCACACCGTATATTATGCATGGGCTATGCAGCAAGTTGATGTAGAAGAGCTCGGCGAAGGCGCCCTCTTCCCGATATGGAGGCTAAGGGAAATGCAACAACTTGGTGTCAAGTCCCTTATTTAGTAAAACTATAATCTTTCTGTGAAACATTTGATGGCTCATCTTATCTGGGTTTTCCTTTTTATGCTGGGGAAGATCTAGAGAATAAAGAAATAGATATTTTATATCATACAGAAATATTTGAGGTAATCTATAAGAATACAGTGAATGCGGCAATTATTATTTACACCCTTTTTTTTTCTAATCTCTCCCACTGATAATTATCTGTCACATACACGCCCTTGTTTTGCTTTAACTTATAATTTGCAGGTTTGCTGATTCAGGGTCGTCTAATTGGTTCAATCTACGTTAAATGGATGGTCAGGAACTCTCTGGGATCATTTCAGGTGTGCCACATCTATATGGGTGGGACAAAAACTGGGTGTCCTAGAGCCCAGGGGTATTATATGGTGTGGCCCTATTTTTCCTCAGAAAAGGGCCGGTACAAGCGTCGAAGATGCTAAATTTTTATTTTTTTTTAACACTCCTTCCTAATAGATTTACCGCCCCCACTTTTGCTTACAACTTATTTTTTTTAATAAGTCATTATTCGTAAAATGTATTTATTTTTTAAAAAGAAAGTCATTATCTACTTTATATATGTATTTTCTAAATAAGGGAACAAAAAACTTGGAAGGATGGTTGTGTGGGCGCGCAATTTTAAATATAAAGTACTTTTCATTAGTATCGATTTTTTATTAGATTTACGAGTGATGTATGGGAAATTGATGAATTATTCGTAAAAAAAAATTTAATGGGATTTTTTAAATTTTAAAATGGTACATTAAAGTTTGTGATTTTTTCAAGATTTATTCGTTTGTGTAGAGGATTTTTCAACAATGCAGGTATTCATATTGAATTTTTCATTAGATGTACAAGTAATATATCTGACATTGATGAATTATTCATAAAATTTGATTTTGATTCAGGAAATTGGGTTGTTCGGATTTTTTTCCCTTTAATTCAAAAAATTCTGCTTTCAAATATCTTACCCCGCCTAGGGAGAATGAAGAAGTTTGAGATTTGTGCCATGGAGAAGGGGTTTCAATCCTTGATTGTTAGAATTTAGAAGTAAGGAAGAAAGTGGTTTTAGGAATTTTGGGCAGGTTCGACCGGAAAAAAAATGATACAAAATTTAATCGCAGAGAGACGAAAGGAGAGAATTCAACGTAGGAAAATTTGATAAAAATTCAAAAAAAAATCTCTGGCTTTTCATTCTGCTGTATAGTGATAGGCATGCAGTATAAGGCTAATGATATTCGCAGGACCATACTTTGATAATGTGGCCAACTCACTTTGTTTCACACTTTTGATTGGTGGCTGAGAGCTTTTTGGAGGAAACCAAAGAAGGCTAGTTTATTGTCCGAACTTCCATAGGCGGCGAGCTTTCAACTTTACCCCCTGACACGCTCATAGTACATGCGTTAGATCAAATTAAGACCATTTTGTCCTTCCTTGTTCTGCAAGTGATACACATCACAATCAATCTTTTTCCTGCTGATTGCGTTTCTTTTTCTACCTGTATTAAATATACCTCGACATCTGCATAATAGAAATCATTTCATGTGAAATATACTTGAAATGTCGATTTTAACTTCGAAGCTAACGTCGACGTTTTTAATTTGGAAAACCCTATTTAAAATCAGGAATAATCTTTGTCGTGGAGGCAGAAGTCGACCGCTATAAGGTAAGGTGCGACTGGAATGCAGATGGGTGTGATCGGAAAATACATGGGTGCGAGTGCATTAAAAAATCCGATTAATATTTTGTGATCTCAAGGCCCACGCCTTCGAAGTTGGAAAATGAAAGTTTTAATCTACGTTGTTGAACGATAGGGTTCGTTTCGAATTAACTGTGGTTCGATATAGTTTCAAAAGGTTCATTTCTTAACGCCGCCGTAGCCATTAGCTTCTCCTTCCATCTTCCTGAGAAACCTCCTTTTTCTCTGCCTCTCCCTTGCTGTTCTTTCGTCTTCTGCATCTTCACCCTTGCTTTTCCTTCATCTTCCGCATCTTCAACCACCGCCCGGTTTACAATCCTCGTACAATTGTTAACTTCAACGGGCGAGATCAGTTAATGCTAACCATTACAGTTACAAGGTTTAATTACCTTCGCACAAATTTACTTACCTTTTGCACGAAGTAATTATCTTTTTCAATATTCTGGAATAATAAATTGTTTACAATAAAAAGGGGTGAAAATTGCCTATTTTCATTATTCTCACAATTACCAACTCCTGATTATGACGTACGCTAATTCATTTAAGGGGAGTTTAAACCCGCAATGAGTGGAGGGCAACCTCGCATAGAAGCATTTCCAGTCCCCATCTCGAAGATGAATCTCACTGTTTCGAATGAGAAGAAAGCCCCGAAAGCTAAGGTTGACGGCCTCTATTATTTGATGGTTGTTTCACGAACATAACAGATAGTGAGGTATCGGCTTCAGCCCCCCATCGAGTAGTCTTTTCCTAGGAAGAACAATACTTTTACACTAACTTCTTTAACGGGGACGTTAATACCATAAATTCTTCATCTGCTACAATTGTGTAAAACGTACAGTGTGTGGGTTTGAGAGTGTCTCGATCATAGAACTGCATTTATGGTCGACACGATAACTATTAAATGCAAGCCGAAAGAAACCTTCTAAAATCATAAAATATTAGAAATTGGTAGTTGAAAGAAAGCATGATTGACTTGTGCCCAGAACCTGCAGGGTAGGGCAAAATGGTCTTAATTTGGTCGGACACATGTACTTTGACCATGTCACGGCGTAAAGTTGAAAACTCACCGCCTATGGAAGTTCAGACAATAAACTGACCTGCTTTGGTGTTTTTCTCAGCTTTTTGCCAATTGTAATAGCCTTTGACAACTGGCTAAACAATTTAGAAAAGGGATTTGCTAGGCAACTGCACCAAAAGCTATTTGGCTGCGAGGTGCCTGTTCTCTTCGGCAAAAGTGAGCCACAAAATGGCTTTACGAGAAATTGGCTAGCAAGCCCCTTTAAAATAAGTTGAGTTTCCCACATTATCAAAATATCGAGTAGCTGCACAGAATTAAGGTATCACCCTCGTTATTTGATCCAACAACAACCAACTCTAGATGGTAGATCTGTAGAGGTTGATCAAAGGGGTTAGATCATCTTAGGGAGATGATTTTATGGGCAAGGCCTATTTACGTTGGGCGGTTTCGATCTTCAAACTAGGTGGGGCTGAGTGATTTTTTTTTAAATACACTTTTATGGTGTCCACCTTCTTCAAAGATCTAAACAATTCATTGTTGACTTCACCAAACGTTTGTTCTCAAAGAGAGAAGAGAGAGTGTACTGGTGATGAGAAAAAGTACAGGTGGGGGCTAAGTCGTTCAAAGATCTAAATAATTTGGTTGTTAGGCCCGACCAAAGGTAGGTTGAGAGGGAGAGAGAGAGAGTTTTAGATGCATTGTATTATCATAGAGAGCATTTTAGATGCATTGTATTATAATACTTGTTTGTATTGGACATAGGAGGCTGACTTTGGGTTCAGCTTAGTTGGTTAAATGCTAAAAAAAACATTATGGTTTGTGATCCTATGTATATGATCAATATCCATAAAAATATAAATTATTATTATAAAATGGTCTAACATTTAATAAAAACAAACGACACCAATATTAAAATAGTTAAAAGTAGAGACAATTGGAAGTGAAACAAACAGTGTGTTCAATCTAGTATTTCGTTCGCGGCCCACTCATTCATCTTAACGCCCTCTTTGGATTGCAAGAAAAAACATTTCTCACGGGAAAAAAAATTGTAGAATTTTTTATTTATTTTGTGAATTAGATGGAAATAATATGATTGTGATTATTTTGAAGGTCCCTCTAAATAACCATTGAATATGGTTGGTTCAAGTAGTGCTTTTTACGTGTAAAAAAAGTAGAAAATTTTGAGAATATTTATCCTTTCCAAACTTTTCCATGAAATTCCCGCAATCCAAAAAAGGAAGTCCTTTTTGTCATGCCTGATCAACGGCTCGGAATCATCCCATGTTATTGGGTCCATCCACATAGAAACAACAATGACCCCACCAATTTCCACCACCACCACCACAACACTGTACACAACTTTTCCATGTCCCCCGACAGGCGCACGTTAGCCCTTCCCAACACTGATTATTACACTTATTACGTAAAACAAAAGACATGGAAAAGTAACTACGCCGAAGCTTAACCTACGCCTCCCCTCTCTTCTCATTCAATTCAAACAGCCTATAGTAGAGACTAGAGAGTAGAGAGTGATCAGAGAATTAAATGTTTCAGCTTAATTGCAGAAACAGAGTAAACAACTCTTAACTCCTTATCTCTTTCTACTGTCATCATACAGAGATAAAAGATCTTTCAAATCGATCCATTTATGTCATTTCAGGAAAGATTTGGATGTCTCGCACTCTCGATCTCAATTCGAGTCCCGCTCAAATCATTTTCTAGGGTTTCTCTTTTTAGAAACCCTAGCAGAGAAAAATGCTCCACAGATCCGTATTCTATCTCTTCATCTTCTGAATCAGCTGTTCCATTTCGAACCCGAATCTCATGAGAGTTCATCGTTAGGGTTAGGGTTTACATTTTCACTTTTTCTTTGGTTTCTATTTTGCGTATTTTATTTGAATCTCTGATGAATCCTCTATGCTGCATTGCTCCTGTTTCTCTCGATCGGGATCAGAGGCCGGTCGGTCCTGTGAAGGCGAAATCTCGGTCGCAGTCTCCGATTAGGTTTGATTCTTCTGTTAAAAATGTCTCGAAGAAACATTCACAGATTTTGTCGGGTGATGATTCGGAGTTTGGTTTATCTGCGGGGGCGAATATTGAGGTGGAAGAAGCAGTAGGGGTGGTGATAGAGGGGAGAGATTCAAAAGCTTGTTGTAGTAATGGCATTGTGAATTTGGGCGTTGCGGGGATTCTTTATAAGTGGGTGAATTATGGTAAGGGTTGGAGGGATAGGTGGTTTGTGTTGCAGGATGGAGTGCTTTCATATTACAAGATTCATGGGCCGGACAAGATTTCGGTGAGAGATGAGATGGCTGTTCGCGTGATTGGGGAGAATTCGTTGAGGCATGTGAGGAAGAGTCAGTGTAGCAATGGAAGGTCTGCAAAGCGGTGGAAACCCTTCGGCGAGATACATTTGAAGGTAGTATTTTTTTTGTTTTGTTTTTGTTTTGGTAGTATGATTTTGTTGCTGTTAGGATAGGAGTAGATGGGAATGTGATATTGCCAGTAAGGAGTCCACATCCATAGATTATGATAATTTTAAACCATGAAGCAAAGCAAGGATCTTAGCTTCACTTGAATCTTTTACTCCATTTGGGTCCGAGAACACTGACCTTGCCAAAGTGTCGTGGTGCCTAATGATACCGCTAACAACCTCTGGGTCCAGATACCACAGGACAAGCCATTGAAATTAAGCTGGAGTTGACCAATCATTGGGGGGGAGGGGGGGCGGAGGTGTCTACTACCTAGCCACTAACTTGGGATTCTCTGCTTTGGAGTATTCTTATTTTATTTGGATAGATTTTGGAAAGCACAAGCCACATAGCGGTGTGGAGTAGAAACTGTTAAGATTTATAGTTTAAAACTTTAAATCCTCTTTATGCAAATAAGTGTTTACAAATCTTTTATGGTCTTGGTATTTTCCAAATCTCCAATGCATTTTCCTCCTTTATTAGAAAGAATCTCGAACTTGTTTTCTTTCATTTTAGATCTCAAATGTCATAGCCCAATGGAAAAGTTTTGTTTTCAACCTGCTGCTGAACGGCCGGTTCGTACAAAATTGTAGACATATCGCCCATATGTGATATATCTCTTTGGGATGCCCGAGACAGCTACAAAATTCTAAATCATCTGGAAAAAATCATTGAAGGTGAATATTAGAATAACTGATATTTACCTATTTAATAAGGCTTATTATTTGTCTTTCATTCTTTTGATAGTTAATAGTTTTAACTGCTTAATTATTTTCTGAGTACCTCGGTATGCTATATGTCCACACATGTTTAGTTTTCCACCATGTCTCTATACCTTCAAATATTTATGAGTTCATGAGGATTAAGAGTTAAGACACTTATATGATTCCCTGATCTAAGAAAAGGATTGATTGGGATTTAGCTATCTGTCAATCGCTTGAGGGATGTATTATCATATTGGCACATACTATACTCATCCAAGCATAAATCTAGAGAAAGAACCCAAAAGTTAGAATAGACCTGGTTCATTTTTTGAAGCGGATGAAAGAGTATGGGATCGGATCCAGATGGTAGTTTCTCTGTTAAGTCTTTATTTGCTGCTGAACAATGGTGAGAGAAAAGCATCACGCAGGGCCCTTGCTTGGAAGGCTAACGCACTTCCAAGGGTAAAGGCTTTTGCATCAACCGTCGTTCATAATAGCATTAACACGTGTGACCGTCTAAAAAGAAGAAACACTAGATTATCTACTTCTACACTGCTCGGATTCATACCACATATGGAATCACTTTCTTCTTGCCTTCGGAATGGCATGGGTACTATAATAAGCATAAGAAAGGTAATTCTGAATTGGACTGGGAGACCTTTTGGCAATGTTGGGCAGGGTATGTGGAAGATTATCCCTAATGTTATAATCTGGAAAATTTGGAAGGAAAGAAATGGTCGTATATTTGAAGAGAAGGAGAAGAGTTTAGCTCGAATCATACTGGAAACTAAAATCGAACTTATCAATTGGACAAGGGCTAAGCTGGGAATATCTTATAGTATGAGGGAGATTTTAAGGAACTGGAAAGTGGTGATTTGGGAAATGAAGATAAAAAATGAGACAACACCTAAGTGGAGGGCTCCACCAAATGGATGGCTAAAATTAAACTTTGATGGTAGTTTGATTGGCAACCCTGGGAAGGCTGGGATCGGAGGAGCGATTCGGAATGCGAATGAAAAAAATCTTAATGACCTACTAAGGACCTATTGGTACCTGTGATGCAAATGAGGTGGAGGTAAGAGCCCTCCTTTATGGTCTTAAATGGTTTTCGATGAACCCACGCAATAATCTGATTGTCAAGGGGGACTCGTCCAACACGATTGCGTAGGCTACAAATGCTTCTATCGGCCTGTGGCTGCTTCAACAATACATCAACGAGATACGGGACTTGGTTCGTGGCTTGAAACCTACCATCGAGCATAGAAGAAGATCGGCCAATGAATTGGCGGATAGGTTGGCGAAGAAGGCGGCGCTTTGGAATCCATGACAATATTCGTCGCCCCTGATGAGGATTGGAAGGTCACGATTGTGGCCGAATAGATTCCCCGTATTTTTGTGCTTCGTTTTTTCATTTTTCTTCTATGTAGCTTGGGTGGGGCTTTCACTGGAATGGCCTGGGCCATCTTGTCCCCTGTATGTACTTTCGGATTTTGGTAATAAATGTCATCTTTCAAAAAGAAAAAATATTTACAAAAATCTATCACATACATCCATAGATTTAGCTCTAAATGCAGGTAATCATGCCAATCTAAATCATTTTTTTTTCATTTAGGGAATTCTTTTGAACAAAAATAAGAAATGAAAATAGCTCTAGAATGAAAAAAATAAAAATAAAACAATAGGGTTAGTACATTTGTGCATAGATCAATCACATGGATGCATAGATTTAGCTCTAAATGCAGGTAATCATGCCAATCTAAATCGTTTTTGTCATTTAGGGAATTCTTTTGATAAAAAATGCAAATAGATTTAGAATGAAAAAAATGATAGGTGATGTGGATCGGATCAGTGACAGCTTCTCTTTGTCAAGAAGAGCCTTGGATGGATGGTGAAAAGAGCAGATCTGAAACCATTTGATGTGAACCTGGAGCTGGTCGTTCCTCCAGTAACTATTCTTCAAGAAATCTTGTGTACGGAGTATAAAAATTGAAGAAAGTCTCCAGAAATGGAGTTCAAAAGAAACAATTCGTGTAACCTTAGGATCTGAACCACAATCGTAAAACTGAAGGCTGATTGGATGTTATTATTCCTTTGAGCAGAAAATTAAGAAAACAGCAAAACAGTGGCAAGAGGAACGCGAACAGTCCTCAGGCATGCTTCAGATTCTAGGAGTTAGAGTCCAGGAAATCACTGAACTGATTCTGAATTCTTAGTATATTTTCCTAGAAATCCAGAATCAGTCCCATTTCTTTAGATAAACAATTGCTGGATTCAAATTTATAGGAGAGAGAAACAGTGGGCGGTATTTGGTTTGAAAACGGAGTCAAATGTTTCTTAGAGATATCGGTTTTCAGCTGGATGATCCTAATCGACATAGATATCTGAATTCGTAACCTTCCATGCAGTTCTTAGAATCTAATGGAGATTGAAACTGCTGAAACAAACTAAAGAAATATAAAGAAAGAATTTGAAGAGAACACAACAGAACAGTATATTAGGATGCAAACAGTTACTGAAGTGTTTAGCAAGGAGGAGAAATTCGCTTCAGGAAAGTGTATAAGCTCAAAGAAAGAAAGAAGATAATGCTCTTACTTGTCCAAGAAACTTCTGATCTTTACTTGAAATCTCCACTCCTAAATCTCCTCTCATACTCCCCTAGAACTAGAGAATTTCTCTCCCTCCTTTTTTTTTGTCCAAACTCCAAGAGCTGCGTCAAACAAGATCCCCTCTCCTCTATTTATAGAGGGAGGTAGAGGCCTTGAGAAGATCTCTTCCTGCCAGCTGTCCAATGTCAACTCATGGCCAGCTAGCAAGCTGAGTTGTCATGCCAAGTGTCAATCTAGGATGCTGCCAGCAAGTGACCCCCTATGTCACGTGGTCCCCTTTGACAAGTGTCAAATGAGAAGGACTGGTTGTTATGCCACATGTGGTCCCCTTTGACTAGTGTCAAATGAAGAGGGTTGATAGTTGTGGTACCCCTCCTTAACACTTTAGCCTCACCACATACCCCCAACCCCTCCTCCTCCCTCCCTCAACAATGGTGCCCTCACTACAATGTCCACTTATTACACTCATATTACAATGATATCCCTTTTATACTACAACACACACACACACATGAATGAATAGAACTAACAACCATCTTAGGGTAGAAAAAGCCCAAACTCCTAGGCCGATTTTAGTCCACATCAATAGGGCTAGTACATTTGTGCATAGATCATAGCTTCAAAACTCCCACGCGTCATCGTTGAGTCACACGAGTCAACTCCCTTTTACCTTAGCCGCATTCTTGTCCGAGTCCGCTTTTGCCCTACAAAGTCAATCAAAACTTTCTCCCAAGTTATGACAGTGTCAACCGAGTACTCAGCAGCATCAACCGAGTACTTGGAGGAGCCGTGCCATGCCGAGTCAACTAGCATTTACTTTGGCTTCATTTTGGCCAGCATCCGCCTTTTAAAGCGCGGGCATAGATCACCGCAAATATTGGTCAAAGCTTATTTAAGCGTTGGAAAGAATAATTTCGATAAAAATGAAAGATGTAAAATTGTACACTTTGGATTGCTCTGTTTGGAATTTCGGATTAATCATTTGTGGAAATCTTGAAAATATTATGTATGCAATGGATAGTCACTGGAAATCTAACGCCATAGCCCTTTGATAGGATGCTCCCTTTAGCTTTGTTTACCCACACGAAATAGTGTTTACAAGGCTGACTGTGTTGCTTGTGTTACATTTTCTTATCTAAACTATTTTCTTTCCATACAGTTGTTATTTCAGAATTCATTTATATTTCTTGTATGTAAACATGGGTTTACATTTATGTGCTTTAGAACTCTCAAGTCTCACTTTTTGTTAGCTTTTCAGGTTTCTTCAATTCGTGCTAGTAAGTCAGATGACAAAAGGCTTTCCATATTTACTGGTACTAAAACTCTTCACTTGAGTTGTGAATCTAGAGAGGACCGGGGTGTGTGGATTGAGGCATTGTTGGCTGCTAAAGAACTTTTTCCTCGAGTTCTGACAAGCAGTGACTTGGCAACTTCTGAAGACATCACCATTTCAACTGAGAAGCTACGGTGCAGATTATTGCAGGAAGGATTGTGTGAAGCAGCTGTTAAAGACTGCGAATCTATAATGCTACTTGAGCTATCTGAGCTGCAAAACCAGTTCAAGTCTCTTCAAGGAAAGCATATTGTCTTACTTGACAGACTAAGACAGTTAGAGGTATTAGTATTACCATTTGTTGCCCTCTTTGTGACATTTTAATGCCCTTGGGTGGTAGAACAATGGAAATGGATTCATATAAGAATTGCTTTTCATTTTTTTCCCGAAGAAGGGCATTAGCCATGCTGTGTTCATGCATTTGAATCTGGTATTGTCATATAGCCATTTTTTTGAAATTGTAGAGTATTGTCATATAGCCATTATCATACATATTTGTTTTTACCCTTTCCATGTATGTTATTCTTTCCGAATTTATTTGTGAAATGTATCATCGACATACTTTGTTTTAGAGATATTTGTTTCCTTTTTTTTTTTGAATGATAAGAGATATTTGTTTCCAAGTTGTAATATCATCCATAAACATGGAGTCACATTGCATAAGTTTTAGTGATGAGCCAGTCAGTACTTGTGGCGATTGGTTTCCATGTCCTCTAAATATTCTGATAGTATCATAGTTCTGGTATTCTTTTTCAGGGCTTCAGCATTGGTTTTTAAAATAGAAAGGGACCCGGATTTTTTTTTTTCCGCATTGTGCATTTGACTTAAAGATGTTATTGTATAAATTATACAAGTAACAAGTTACCTGGAATGTGTCTATGTTGTCTTGGTTCTGCTTGCAAGAATCTGTTTTTCCATTCATCATTTCCACCTTGCACCAGCATACATCAAGCGCTTAGTATGTCTATCTGTCTGTGGCTTTCCCCTGATTGTATCCTGCAAAGCAGGGAATGATATTTTTTTTGCTTTGCAGACGGAGAAAGTAGAACTGGAAGCTACTGTAGTGGATGAAACGAAGGAGCGGGAATCATATATAGGACCCGGGAATGGAAGATTCAGTGGTGAGTATGGATTGATAAATATTCACTGTTTTCATGACTCGGTAGTTACACTGTTTTAAAAGTTGGGTCTGCCATGCATTCTTTTTGCGGTTCTATCATTTATCATATTCAACTTGATCAAATTGCATCATTAAAAAAAAGGATCCAATTGCACGCTATGCTTACCAAGTCTTCAACAATTATTTTAATTAATTAGAGTTTATGTTTGTTATCAAATTTAAATGTTGATCAATTATATCAATTTTAAGTATTGGAACAATTACATTGTTTCAAAAAAATGTTAATTACCAATTGTGGCACTGATTTCCATGTTAAATGCTTATTTTTTGGGAGCTGATATATGCACCCCTTTCATTACTAGGGACACCCGCTTTACCTCATTCCTGATATTTCACACCGGCCACAGAGGATAGCGTGTAAAAAGTAAGAAAATGCTTTCAAAATTACGAAAACATCCCTGAGAGCCACTCTGCTGTGTCTCTTTACATGCGTGTAACCCTTCTGTGCTTCTACCCTCTGCGTCTCTTCTATAAAAGAATCCTTTTCGCTGACGTATCTCAACAAATCCAGTCCAGCAGTCATCTCTCTCTCTCTCTCTCTCTCTCTCTCTCTCTCTCTCTCTCTCTCTCTCTCAGAATAATGGTGTGCTTCTCCACTTTGTCTATACTTTAGGTTTCCAATCGTTTCTTTAATTCAGGATCGTTTCTTTAATTCAGGAGCCATCTTGATAATGCAAGATAATGAACCTGCAGCTAAATGGCTATCCCTCATAAACCAAACACCCAACATATCCAACGACCAGAGCGACGATCCCCTCTGCTTACCTTCTGAATCTAACGACTCAAAACAACCCAGCCTATAAGAATCCAAATCACCAAGTTGTCTCCGCTTCTTCCAAAAGCCTTCTCTCAAAGTCCTCAACAGGAATTACTGCGTGGATAGTACCCTACTCAAGACATGCAACTGAGCTTCAGAATCATTGTTGGTATCTTCCTCTCGTGCCGCAAATCGGCATTCTCAGATCCTGCCTCGTCGGAAGATAGATAAACCATAATCTAACCGTTTTTCAAATAAAAAGACCGTCCTCAAAAAACCATTGCCAAAAATCAACCTTACTTTCCACCTTTCTCCCTAATGAAATCTACCCCCATCGCCTACATCTCCTCCAAAACCCAGGAGAGGAAAAAAAATGAAACAGAGAATTTCAGGGTTACCCTGATCGCCCCACATCTTCTCCTCCAAAACCCAGGAAAGGATAGGGAAAAAAAAAAATGAAACAGAGGATTTCAGAGTTTTCTTTCTCCTTGGAAAACCTCGATTTTCTCCACCTCAAATCCCCGTTTATTTCTCTCAGCTTCCCAATTTTTTTATCTAAACCTTTATCGGGGGGGGGGGGGGGGGGGGGGGGGGAGGAGAGAGAGAGACCAGGCAGTGGATATTTTTGTAATTTCGAAAGCTGTTACTTGCTTTTTACTGGCTACCCATTTTAGCCTGTATTAAATTTATGAAACAGGTTAAGTCGGGTGTCCCTAGTAATGAAAAGGGGGGAATATATTAGCTCCCTATTTTTTTGTGTGACTAACTTTTCTGTGCACATAATTCTAGTGCCAATCAACTTTCAAACAGTTGTTATTGTTAATTTTGTGTGTCCTAATTATGGATGTAGTGAATTTTAAACAGCCTTTTTTTTTCTTATGTTTGCAAGCTCTACTTTTAAGATAAATGGATTCACAGTTTTATTAGAGTAAGGATATTAACATATGCATGCATTTATTTTTTTCTGCAAGATAACTGCATATAATTATTTTGAACTTTAAAAGCTTGAAAGTCTACTCATGATGAGATTTGATGATCTCCATCATTTGAACCTGATCGGACTTCTTGTCAGCTCAAATGGTTGAGACTTGTACTTGAGAGCTGAGACTGAAATCTGATAGGAACATTTTTTGATTGTTAATCAAATATTGACAAAGGGTGAATATATGAGCCACCTGGTCTTCACTACTAGATCTATCTCACCCTTTCCCCTCTTCTCATGAGTGGTAATCTAACTCAACATGCTTCGTCCTTGCATGAGAATACTGGATAATGTGGCCTCTTAATTACACTTTGCTTGTCTTAGTAATGAGTATATGCATTTGTCCTAAGATGGAGTTCTTGAAGTAGATGACTAATCCATGTACACTCTGCAGTCATGGAAACCATGGCCCTATGCACTAGTTCTCCACTGGGCGTAGTGATTGTTCTTTGTTTCTTACTACTACAAGAAACTAATCATCTATTCACCATTACACAGAAACCCATAAAATACCTTGAGCTTCTGGATCTCCTGCCCAATAGGTGTCTCGATATCCCGCTACTTTGATACTTGTGGCTTGACATCTTCCATAGTATAAACCATACCCCATGGTCCCTCTTATGTATCTCGTAATTCTCTTAGCTGCTTGTAGATTCTCCTCTTGAGGGACATGCATGTGCCAAAAACCTGGTTTATTGCTTATATTATATGGGGTCTGGGGAATGTAAAATGCTACAGGGTACCACACCTACCACACTTCAATGCATATGGTTATGTTTAGTTTTTCACCTTTCTCAAACATCTTTTCATATATTGCTAGTGTGCCCGCCTATGATTTAGCCGACACTTAGAATTTATTGCCTCCACATGTGTCATGTCGTATCCGACACGACATCCGTGTCCACACGCGTCGACACTGCTTTAGACACTTCTAAAAATGTACTGCTAAAAGTGTCAGTTACTTTATATGTAAGTACGTATATGAGTGTGACACACGAATCCATGTCCACAAATCATGATTATATGTACTTTCTATTTTAGTCATGTCATCGTTTCTAAATTTTGGGAGTTTGCCGTGTCCGACACTATGTGTCCATGTTGACACGTGATACTCGTGTCCATGTCCACAAATCATAGGTGCTCACTGGTTTGCAATTTTCCATTCTGAACCTTTTAAGATCTCTGATCTCTTGTATAATTGCTTGCGGCCATTATCATCCCTTTCTTGGCATACTCAATTTCAACACCTACAAAAGTAACGCAATTCCTCGGGTCTTTCATGTCAAAATCCAGTGTTCTAAAAAGCGCTAGGCGGCTGATTGACCTCCCAGCGCCCAGGTGTTTTGAGGCATTTTTCATTTTTTTTAGATATTAATATATTTTCATAATATCTTGCATTTTTTTATATAAAATATAAATACTTGAATACATAACAATCCAAACCATTTTATGCATAAGCATTAAACATTAAATAATAATAAAAAGTCAAAAACATAATAAGAAATTAAGTATAAAGTACTTAATAATTTAATTATTTAACAATACAACTCAAATCCATGACAAAAAAAGGATTAAAATCCAAGCAATTCTTCAGTCTTTACCAATCATTGTCCTCTCCCTCCAAGACCAAGACTCTATCTTCATCCGAATCTTCAAACCCGCCCTGCCCAGGCCCACGCTCAGCGCCCAGGCGCCGCCTCATCGCCTGGGCGGCCGCCTAATAACGCCCAGGCGGTGAGACCGCTTTTTTAAACGCTCGGGGCCTGGGCGGTGCGTTTTTTCAGCGCCTAGGCGGCTGCCTTTTAGAACAGAGTCAAAATCTTCTTTCATATTCCTTTGAATCTTATCATTTTCTTCCACATTTTCTTCCACATCACTCTTGGTGAGTAATGCCATTAACATAAACTAAAATGAGCGGCGTATTTGAGTGGGTGAGCTTCATGAAAAAGGTCTTATCAGATTTATATGTCGATAATGATGTTTCTTGAGTGCCTTAAGTAGTCTATCTAACCACCCTCGATGTCCTTGTTTTAGTGTTTTAGTCCTTATATGGCCTTTTTGAGCTTGCATACCAATCTCCGCCTTCCCGCTGTTGCACAACCCTCTTGTTGTTTCATATGTACTTCAAACAATCAGTTCCTCTCCACTTCCATAGCACATAACCATTGATCCCCTTAGCCCAACCGGATCATGGTGATACTCCGAAAGTGCCTTTACTGCCAGTAATACTCGATTCCCACCTTCCGCCTCTCCATTTGCCGCTGACGCTCGATGTCCTTGTTTTAGTGTTTTAGTCCATATATGGCCTTTTTGAGCTTGCATACAAATCTCTGCCTTCCAGCTGTTGCACAACCCTCTTGTTGTTTCATATGTACTTCATAGTCTAGTCTTGGTTGATTTGCCCATGTGCTACTAAATGTGCTTTGTATCTGTTAAAGTATAAAAGATAAATAACGCCTTTCTCCATTAGCTTAAGCTTTTGGAGAAGTTGGTAAGTTAACATGGTGTCAGAGCCAAAGGTCTCGAGTTCAAACCTCCCGGATAGCAAAAATCCACATGCGATGGCCGACTCAAAGTGGGACCACATGTGCCACGTGTTTGCCAAGTGGGCCAAACGTGCGGGGGAGTGTTAAAGTATAAAAGATAAATTCTCCAATAGCTTAAGCTTTTGGACAAGTTGGTAAGTTAACAGTATCTGTCGTGGAGCTAGCCTTTTCTTTTAGTTTGTAAACCCATTTACATCTTGTAACATTCTTACTTGGGGTTCTAGGAACAATATCCCATGTATCATTTTTGTACAACGCATTGATCTCCTCTATCATGATCCTGTTTGGTTGCTCAAAGCAAGGAGATCATTGGCGTTTGAAACGTCGATGATCTTCCACTAATCTGCCCAACGCATGTTTGGTTGCCATTTTGCATTGAAACACCCTTTGACCCAGACATCTTCCAGACATCATAATTGCCTTTTTCATACGTGGCGCCTACGTGGCGGCAATGTTCCACCCTTTAATCTTCTCTCCATCTTTCACCATTTTGGTGGAATTTGGGTGGAAGAAGAGGAGAAAATCCTTGTCTTATTTTCTTTTATCTCTCTTTCCTTTCTCTCTCTTCCACCCTCTATTTTGGTAATGACACTCCTACATCTTCCACTAATCTTCTCGAGGATTGCCGCGCAATCAAACCCTACTTACCACTCTTCCGCTATTCTTCTCCCCATCTTCCATGATTGTCTACTTCCCTTTGACTTCTTCTCCTAATCTCACAGCCACCTTTGAGCAACCAAACAGAGCATTAAATTTCGGCTGAAACCTGAAGTTTCAGCTGAAATGTTTCGGTTCGGTTTGTACATTGAATCGGAAAAATACAGGATTTTGCCGAAATTTCCCCAGAATTTTGGTGAAATTCCAACCAAAATTTTGTTTTTCACCCTTATTTACAAAATTTCCACTGAAATGTTAAAGATTTCCACCGAAATTTAAAGATTTCCTCCGAAATTACCAAAATTACCGAAATTCCTACCGAAATTTTTTACATCTTGGTGAAAATTAAAAAAAAAAACTTGAAATTTTTATCAAGTTTTAAAATGATTTCGTCCAAAATTTCGGCCGATTTTTCGGTTTCGGTGGTGGCTGAAGCTGACACCGAAACCACCATTTAAATCCTTGATCACGGTCTCTACCCTCTCAATGACAATAAGCGTCTAAACATGAAGTGGGTCATGTGATTGTGTGATGCCCTTCTTGTGAACTCAAGAGGAAAGATCTACTAGGGAAGCGAAAATCATGGTCTCTCATCATGCCCATGTCTGATTGCGTGATTGCAGGCGGATCATATAAATGGCGTTCATCAAGTGCAACTGGACATGAGATTAATATTTTCCCCTCCTGGAGAAAAGAGCATGTCATTTATACCCATGGTGCTCATTATTCTACCCCACTCCTCCCCCACCCACCCACACCATGAGCTAAGTAGAGAGTAGTCTGGATTCTGAGTGACACATAGGAGTCTGATGTCCCATATTAGATGATGGGAATTGGTTATCAACATGCATGATTGTATGGAAAGTCTCCATCCCTAGTTGCTTCGGAGCACTATAGTGTAACATCAACAACAATCGCATTTCTGTGATGTGACGATGCTTGCGATCGATTACACCATTCTAAAATGGTATCTGTGGGCTAGAGTGTTGTTGAAAAATGCTTTTTTATGTCAGAATTCTCTGAATGCTTGGCAGTTGTACCCACCCCACCATCACTTCTAGATGTTTGATTCAAGTGTAGTGATGTTAGTAAAATGTATAGAAATGGGAGACGATAGGAAGGCATCTCATTTGTGTTGGCAAAGATCGTAGACAAGAAAGTGGGCTGGGTTTATGACTCACTAAGAGGGGGGGGAGAAGAGAGAAATAAGGGATTTTGGATTCACCATGAAAAGAGGCTGGGTTTTGAAATTTGGGAATGGTTTTAAAGACAAGGAATATGGATTAAGCGTAAGGGTGTCAATTTTGGCTCGGGCTCGGAAGCTCGCTCGAGCTCGGCTCGAATCCTTAAAGAGCCGAGCCCGAGCTAGGCCAGGCTCGGCTCGTTAAGGATTTAATATATTTAAATATATATATTATATATTAATATATACACTAAAAGGGTTGTCTATGGAGTGAAAAGGGGAGGCAAAATATGTCACTTCTTTTTTGGAACCCCATTTGTTACTTGGACCACCCCCCGTGGTGTAAAAAGAGTAGTCAAATTACACTAGATAGGGCTGTCCAGGGAAGATGAGGGGTGTGAATATATCATTGCCCTTAATATAAGCCAAGCTCGATAAGGCTCGCGAGCCTGCCCGAGCCGAGCCGAGCTCGAGCCCGAGCCAAGCTTTTGAGCTTAACGAGCCGAACCGAGCTGGGCCAAGCTCGGCTCGGCTCGGCTTGTTTACACCTCTAATTAAGGGTTTAGAATAGATTTGTAATAGGAGATGGGGCTTTGAAGGAAAGTGGAAAGAAAGATGATTAGATTTTGAATAAATTAATGCTTAGTTACCTTTAAGATGAGTTGGTGATTGAACCAATATCTGGTACATGTAGAATCCATAGTTTTAAATTTCTGCCGTAATATTTCAGTTTTGATCCAAACCAACACCGAAAGTACATTGAATAAGTTTTTTACGGGATTTCGGCGAAATTTTGCCGTAATTTTTGCCGTAATTTTTGCCGAAATTTACAAGATTTCCACTTTAATTTTAAAATTTTCCACCAATATTGCCTAAATAACCCACATTTCGGCCGAAATTTGAAAAAATGCCAATTTTTTTTACCGAATCTTACATGATTTCGGCCGATATTTCCACCGAAACCGACACTGAAACCAAAATTTAAATCCTTGGTAGAATCCAAGTAGGAGAGGTGATAAGGAACCCGAATAGCCAAATAATGAGCAGCTTCTTTTCATTCATTACTTCATAGGGAGCTTTTCATGATGTTGTAGATGCTAAAATAAATACCAAAAATTACAACCGTGCCACTGACATCTAATTACAACTATGCCATCACACGAGTTCCTTAGCGGAGGCCATATATATATATATATATATATATTTGATTATCAATTTTCAAATCGAGTTCCATCCCTTCACACTTAAGATTACTCTGAAATAATCAGTAATATGTTGTAAGGATCTAATATCATGATTGTTGACATTTTTTTGCCAACCTAGTGAAGTGCAAAATTTATTAATAAGCAGAAATCAGACTAAGTGTGAACATGACAGCATACAACTTATGATATACATTGGGCATATATTTCCATTTCTCTGGGTGACATTTTATCCTGTTCAAATTATTTTCGGTACAACTAATAGATTCCTCAAAATAAGTAGAATATATTCTTCGTAACTTACCTTCTGTCTTATGCTGCTTTTCTGCTTTCTGTCGCAAGATTGCCCGTGAAATAGTTTCTATTGTGTTGCCTTGTTCAAAGTATTTCCTCATAACACAAGTTTCTTGCACAATGTTCTTATAATTCCAACTCTTTAGAATTTGTGCATTAATTCATTCCATTTATGCTGCAGATTTTTATTCAATCTTGTCAGAGCGCAGCGCAACTGATTCTGATGCAGATAATGAGAGTCAAGATGGAGCAGATGGAGACACAGATGATGATGATGGGATATTTTTTGATACTAGGGATTTTTTGTCTTCTGATTCCCTAAGAAGTGCTTCATACTGTTCTCGAGAAACTCTGGGAAGTGCTTGCGATGGCTTAATTTATGATACAGATTCATGCTTTTCGGATCGTATCCATGTGGGAATTAAAACAGTGGAATATCCCTATGTTAAAAGGAGGGACAAATTGCCTGAACCAAAGGAAAAAGAGAAGCCGGTTGGCCTATGGTCGATAATCAAAGAAAATATTGGAAAAGACTTATCTGGAGTTTGTCTTCCGGTTTATTTTAATGAGCCACTTTCTTCCTTACAGAAGTGCTTTGAAGATTTAGAATATTCCTACTTGGTTGATCGAGCCCTGGAATGGGGTAAGCAGGTTAGATCCTCATCTATACATTCACTTAAGTAGCATAGAGATTGCTTAAAAGCGATGTGCTTGTTTCATTTAAAACCTAGTACATATACTGACTTTAGGGTCTCAGTAGTCAGTACTTGTTATCTACAAAGAACATGTTCTGTTATGATTCTCTATTAATGTAGATAAATTGTTATCTGGATCTATGTTACTCTTAGGGTTTGATGTTTTAATTTTGTCTTCTTTAGTTTATACGTTTGATCCTTTGGTTTACATTGTTTAGGTGTTACTCTTTGGAGTTGTTTCCATAGTTACTGAAAGCTCCCTTGTAGCGTCAGAAGCTAAATTCTTCTCGCTTCCAAAATTTAGAGGAAGCACGGTCTGGCATGCTTTCTCTTAATTAAGAGTACACTTCCTATTTGGGTAATGGCCGAGGAGTGTATTTCAAACTTCAAACTGGGAACTCTTCTCTTAAATTTACTCTAAGGGAGTGTATTTAAAACTGAAAGGCACACTTTTAGTTTCAAGTAAAACTTGTGAATTTTCTCTAAAAACTTTTCCTAATTCCTCGGTAAGTTTGGATGCCTCAATCGTCAAGTTATTTGAAAAGGGGGCAAAATGATGTCACTTTCGCTTTCCATCTCTTGTTTGTGTGGTTTTCTCTTACAATTGGACTATCCATGTCAGGAAGAAATTTTTCGAATAAGGAAACTTCCATTTTCCTCCTGAATCGAGCGGAGAGTGGGGTCCATTTGGATGCACACAGCATAAAAGTAGAAGTAAAGTAGTATGAAAGTAAAAGTAAAGCTTACTTTCCATGTGGTGTTTGGTTGTCATGGAAAAGTAGTTGGAAAATTTGAAATAGTGTTTGTTAAGATGAAATTTGAAAGTAGAAGGAAAATGTAGACCAACCAAAAATTCATATATTTCAATTTGAAAAATGATTGTGAAATTTTGTGGAGTTTGTATCGTATAGTTGATTTGGACAAAAAGTTTTTTCCTTGGAGTGCATCAAGAAAGCAGAATATGAGCGAATTCAAACGGATTTTGGTGATAGGTCATGTTGATCCATGGTATTTCCTTGAATCACAATTTACTGTGGTTGGTAATTGATGTTGCTCAAATATGTCCGGGTGATCGAACGATCTTGGCTGCGCTTGGTCCCGCCTTTTGCTTGGCTCTGACAGGAGAGAGAGAGAGAGAGAGAGAGAGAGAGAGAGAGAGAGAGAGAGAGAGAGAGAGAGAGAGAGAGACTCAACCTTAGACCTGTTCTCATAGACAAAAGGTTAAGGACCACCTGGAGTTAGAGCTCCGGGGGAACACTTCGACACAAAAGTCAGACGGAGGCACCAGAATGAGGGTTGAATGCACATGGGTTTCCAATTAGGATTCGCACACCTGGGGGCTGTATAAGTCATCCTTAGAGGGGCTTGAGAAAGGAGCTCAGTGGCTTGATGGTCTCGAGACCAGGAGCCTCGGACAAAAGCCAGAGGCCTCAGAATCGGGAAAACGCCCAGGATGTGGAGTAGAGTGTTCCCTTTTATAGTCGGAGTTCCATGTTGCTGGGTGCGATGTGATAGTGGCATGGCACTGTGATAATCGCTGTAGACGCAGGTTACACTTGTACAGTGGAAGATGGTGGGTCAAGGATGGTACATTGATGATGTGACGAGATATGGAGCGTACACTGCCTCTGATACTGATAATCCTGGAGTAGGTGAATGATATGACATTGCATCGCCCAGGGATGGTGCGGGAGACGATGGTTGGTGAATATGTGGCTCCGTACACTTGTAAGATGGCTGGACTTACCCGGAGGCCTCAAAATGGGGAGCCGACTCCCGGCCGAGTGTTGGCAGTTGGCTACGCGTTATCCTCTTATTGGTACTGCTCGATTTCTTCCCCTACATATAACCCCACCCCCCCCCCACCCCCCCCCCCCCCCCCCCCCCCCTGCAAAAAAAACCAACCATAGACACACACGCCACTTCCTCGAGTCGGGGAAGTAGACTTCATGGCCGTGGGAAGGGTTTCGAGGTGGGACCTATCACTTGTGTGGAAGGGATGATAGTCCAGTGATCTATCGGGAACACTTTCTTTTTCCAAGCTGGAACTCAAAGCATGGTGGCACAGTCAGTGCGCTTGCGTGCTTCCTGTCTGATTAGGAGCAGTTATCGAGTTGATGTGGCTGTCGTGCCACTACCTGATGCAGTTATCGAGTTGGGAGAGGCATCATCTGGTACGGAGATCTGTTATTTGATACGTCTTTATTTTTCTTTTTGTTTGTGTTCTTTCGCAGTAATGTATTGACCAGGGATTATATAACAGGCGGGGAGAAGTAGGCTGCTCTCGTCGAAGAGATGATGCCCGAGTCTGAGGAGGAAGCGACGAGAGGGAGATCCTGCGAGGGCTATTCGGGGGGCGGACATCGAGCCATTGGAGGAAAGGCCAGTTACGGGGGGAACCGGAGACGTGGCGTCGGCCGAAAGGGAGGTCTAGAAGATTACGTTCGTGAAGACGGTCGGAGGCGCCGCGTAAGTGCAGGTAGCTAGCAAGACTTCCTTCGCAAATGAGGCCGAGAAAACACCAATCGTGGATGAGGCCGGTGCCGTGAAGGGCACCAAAGGTGATGCTGAAGGGGCTCAGACGGCCTCGTGGAAAAGACCGGCAGAGGCAGATGATCTGGGTGAGGCGGCGCCAAAGGTGTCAAAAAAGAAAAGACGACATGATCACACCGTGGGGTTTGCCATCCTGGGGTATTCTGCAAGAGAGACCAGACGGTCACACCAGGAGGAGCATTAGTCGGGAGAACCGTTCGTCCCGGGATGGGGCTTTATGCGAAGGGAATCCTTTGCTTGCAGAAGAGTTTGTGATTCTTGCAACCCTCCCTGAGGATGAGAGGAACATGGAGAAACTTTTGGACGTGGCGCTAGCTCGGGTTGTTTTTGCGAATACAACACAGGTAGGTCGTTCCTCCTCTTCAATTGAGCAATGTAAAAGATCTGCTTTCACAGATGGATGTTTTTCCTGCAGTCTCACACCGTTAACGGGGAGGATATGGAAAAGCCCTTAAGAGGCATGGGGATATGGAAAAGACCTGCAGAGAGCATGATTGGGCTCTGGTGGGAGTTCATGTGGTTGATGGTGAGATCCGGGAGGCTACCGTATGTATGGTTTCAAATTTCGATTTCGATACCAATTACGGCCTTGGTTGAAACTGAAATTTCGGGAAATTTCTGCCGAATTCTGGTACACAAAAAAAGTAATTCGACCGAAATTTCGGAAAAATAATATTTAAAAAAAAAATTGAATTTCTCGGAATTTCGGCCGAAATTCCTGCCGAATTCTGGTACACAAAAAAAGTAATTCGACCGAAATTTCGGAAAAATAATATTTAAAAAAAAAAATTGAATTTCTCGGCCAAAATTTGGTTAGTACAAAATTTTGGTATGAAATTTAAAACCATGACCATATAGGCCGACGTTGCTGTAAAGGAGGCCGTAGACACCCGGTTGAAGCTAGCTGATTTTGAGAGGAGGGCGGTAGATGCTGAGGAGCGGTTAGCGGGCCTAGCTGCTCTAGCGGAGGAAGTTGAGAGGAGAGGAAGGGCCACTAATGCCAATCTTTCACGCCGAAATGTAGAGGTGAGCCAATTGAAAATGAAGAATCTGAATTTGGTGGCGATGGTGGATGCAACAAAAATTGAGCGGAAGAAGGCAGTGACGGATACGGAAAATGCCAAGGAGCCGGAATATATCCTCGCTAAGATTGAAAGAGAGTTGGAGGAGAGTTGATTCAATGCCATACACATGTTTGCCGAGACCAGCATAACCCTCGTTGAGAAAGTCAGGAAGTTTAAGGAGTTTCAAGCCGCGGTGGATAGGGAGGCTATCTGGTGTTGGTGGGAGAGCTTTAATAGCGTTGTGGAGCATGAGAAGGACATCAATTTGAATTTTGATTTAAGTTTGCTCAAAATCTACTGCTCCAAGATAAAGAAGCCTTCCCCCAAATTATTTCCAGTGACGGATACGGAAAATGCCAAGAGCTGGAATATGTCTTCGCTAAGATTGAAAGAGAGTTGGAGGAGAGCTGGTTCAATGCCATACACATGTTTGCCGAGACCAGCATATCCCTCGTCGAGAAATTCAAGCAGTCTAATGAGTTTCAAGCCGCGGTGGATAGGGAGGCTATCAAGTGTTGGTGGGAGAGCTTTAATAGCGTTGTGGAGCATGAGAAGGATATCGATTTGAATTTTGATTTAAGTCAGCTCAAAATCTACTGCTCCAAGATAAAGAAGCCTCCCCCAAATAATTTCCTCTCTCTACGGTTCTTATTGTATATAATGGCCGGAGGCTGTTTTGTGGAATGAAATATCTCCCTTGTGTCATCTTCATCGTAGTTTGCTCTCATGCTCTTTTGCGTGCCAAAATATTAGTCTGTTAGTGTATAGTCCTTCTGAGGTGCGGATTTGCGGAATTGAGTGCGAGATTGTATAGAGGGTTGTACCTTGGGCCATGCGGTGTTCACCTAGGTCATAGGCTCGAGAGGAGGTTGAATCTCCGAATACCTGTAGTCTTCAAAATCACTCACCCGGTGTCAGAGGCTCGCGGGGAGGATATAATCATACATTCATACGAATCAACTTCCTGGTCCAGAGGCTTGCAGGGAGGATGATATCTTAGGAATCAACTCACCTGGGCGGAAGGCTCGCAGTGAGGATCTTAATTCCAATATCGACTCACCCGGACCAGAGGCTCACGGGGAGGATGTAAACTTTGAAATCAACCCACCCAGGCCGGAGGTTCGCAGGGAGGAGGTTAACTTTGAATAAACTCACCCAGGCCGGAGGCTCGCAGGGAATATGTAAACTTTGAAATCAACTCACTTTGGCCAGAGGCTCGCAGGGAGGATGTTAAATCTAAGATCGACTCACCTAAGCTAGAATGTGGCTAGGAGGATGTATACTCTGAAATCAACTCACCTGGGCTGGAGGATCGCAGGGAGGATGTTATTTCCAACATTGACCCATCCGGGCCGGAGGCTCACGGGTAGGATGTTAATTCTGGAATCAACTCACCCGGGCCGGAGGCTCGCAGGGAGGATGCAAACTTTGAAATCGACCCACCCTGGTCGGAGGCTCGCGGGGAGGATGTAAACTTTGAAATCAACTCACCCGGGCTAGAGGCTCGCAGGGAGGATGTAAACTTTGAAATCAACTCACCCGGGCTAGAGGCTCGCAGGGAGGATGTTAATTCTAAGATCGTCTGAGTGCACAATCAGGTGTAGAGGTTGCACAGGTGGAGGCGGGGACGCTAGCTCTCAGGTCGTCCACGAGGAGATGTCGTCACGTATTTCTGGAGGTATCCGAGATGGATGAATTCCTCGATCTGGTCCTTAAGTGCTGGCATTTCTTCTTGTCGTGTCTGTATCCGCAGTGAAGCTGACAGTACTTGCTTTTATCCACCCGCTTCCCTGCTGGGCGTATCCTAACAGGCCATTGGACGAGGCTTTTTCGATCCATCTGCTGGAGAATGATCTCGCGAGGGGCGTTCAGCGGAGTGTGAGTTCCTGACCAGTTGGTCGCTTTGTGTTCCAACCGGAGGCGGGCATTCTAACTGCATTGGGCAGCGCTCCTGTCTTCTTGTTGATCCGACGGGGGCTTTTCCCTTGCTGCCTCTTCTGCACGATGGCGCTCCTCCTGGTCGATGTTGTTATTGACTCGCTTTCGGAGGTCGCACATGTCCCTAGTGGGTCTTTTCTGAAGCGATTGCCGGAGGAGTGACATTGGTTCCGGCCCTTCCTCAAAGGCGAGCAAGGCGTTCTCCAATGTCAGATCCTTTGTTTCCATAGCTCCGACACTGTACTGAGTAAGATAGCTTTTCAGCGGCTCGTTGCTCTGCTGCCTGAGGGTTGCTAGATGGGAGGAAGTCCCTTGAAGCTTCGAGTTGGTGATGAAGTGGTCGACGAATAGCATGTCCGGCTGTCTGAATGAGTTAATGAAGCCGGGCGTAAGGGAGGTGTACCGGGTGTACGCTGTTTCCTCAAGGGTGATTGGGAAGGTTCTGTCTGAATGAATTAATGAAGCCGGGCCTAAGGGAGGTGTACCGGGTGTACGCTGTTTCCTCAAGGGTGATTGGGAAGGTTCGACACATGATGACGTCTTCCACTCTGTCTATGGCCATCGTAGTCTTAAAGGCGTCCGGGTGCCCCCTTGGGTCCCTAAAATCATCATAGGGTCCTAGGAGGGCAGCTTAAGGTTTCCTGGATTGCCGCTTCCAGGATATTGGCGGTGAAGGGGCTGTCATCGGGGCTAATCCTTCCGTGACTGGTTGCTGAGTGTTCTGCCTAGAGTGAGCTGTTTCCGATATTTTCGCCATTCGATGGACAAGGCGAGTAAGGTTTTCGATGCACAGATCTGTTCGATTTGCCCGCCGAGATAGCGCTTCTATGTCCGATTGCGGGCTTGAGACTGATGGAAAGTGATCTCCAGGTGTGGCTCCTTCGTTGCCATGTCAAGGTTTGGAGCAGCTTGGTTGCCTTTATCACAAGTTCGCGTGGTAGAGGCCATGATGATTTCAGATCGTCGGAGGAGGTACATACAGAGGGAGGAGCAGACTGTTGAAGGGCTCCCCTAGCCCCCAGGTATGCTGAGCTTCAAGATTGGTATGTAGCCCTCTTTTATCGCAGATGCTCTGTTGAGGCCCATGGTGGGCAGTGGGCACCAATTTGATGCTGTTCGAATCTGTCTGGGTGACCGAACGTTCTTGGTTGCGCTGGGTCCCACCTTTCACTTGGCTCTAATGGCAGGGAGAGAGAGATTACCTCGACCTTCGACCTGCGCTCACAGACAAAAGGTTAGGACCACTCGGAGTTGGAACTCCGGGGGCAACCCTTCGACACTCAAGTCAGACGGAGGTACCAGAATGAAGGCTGAATACACAGTCGTTCCAACTAGGATACACGCACCTGGGGCTATATGAGTTACCCTTAGAGGGGGCTGAGAAAGGATCCATCTAGCTTTAGGGTCTCGAGGCCAGTAGCTTGGGCCAAAAGCCAGAGGCCTTTGGATCAGAAAAAAGCTCTGGACATGGAGTGTTCCCTTTTATAGTCGGAGTTCCGTGTTCCGGGGCGTGATGTGACGGTGACTTGGCACCTTGATAATCGCTGGAGACGCAGAGCACGCGTGTACGGTGGAAGATGGTGGGTAAGGGATGGTACGCTGATGATGCGACGAGATATAGAGCGTGCACGACCTCTAATTGTGCTAATCCTGGCGTAGGTGAATGATTAGACATTGTGCTGCCCCGGGATGGGGCGGGAGAGGATGGTTGGTGAAGACGTGGCTCCGTACACTTGTAAGATGATTGGACTTAGATGGGGGCCTCAAATGGGGGAGCCGACCCGGACCTGCTGAGTGGTGGCAGTTGGCTACGTGTCATTCTCTCATTCATTCAGCTCTATTTCCTCCCCAATAGTAATCATTGCATTTCACTGTTTGCCACAATTGGTAATTGTTGAGGTTTTGAGGTGGTTAAATAGGCCATAAGGAAGCTATCATTCTGGATATTCGAATGGAAGGGGATTCTGGACATTCGAATGGAAGGGGTAAGGGATGCATAGAGGTTTTTAGTGGAAATTTTTCGAGGTACAAGTGATTCAAGTGAGAGGATTGGGGTTTTTTGATGGTCGAATTGATGGGCTGAGTTTTTGGGAGGCTCAAATTCATGGTTTTGGATTTTGGGAGATTCGAATGGGAGGTTGGGGTTTGGGAAGTTTGAATGGGTATGTTAGTGTTTTGGGAGATATGAATGGGGGAGTTTGGGTTTTGGATTGTTCAAATGGAGGGTTTAGGGTTTTGTGAGTTTAAAATGGAAGGTTTGGGATGCTTGAATGGATTTGTTAGGTTGGGAGGTTCAAATGAGTGGGTTAGAGTTTTGGGAGTTTCGAATAGGAGAGAGTTTTGCTTTTGGATGGTTCAAATGGTGGGTTAGGGTTGGGGGTTTGAGATGATAAAATATGGCAGTTTTTTTTTTATTGATGGTTTAGATTTTCTTGAAGGTTTCAAATTATAGGATTTGAGTTTTGAAGTGGTTGATTGGATGATTGAGAGAGGTAAAAAAGATCTGGGGTTTGAAAAATGAGGAGAAAGAGGTTAAGGGTTTTTGCAAAAAGTAGGGACAAATATTGATTTATGAAGAACTAGAAAAATGATCTAGGGGTTTGAATGAAGAAAAGAAAGTTTTGATGTTTGAATCCGGTGTGTATGGGCGGGTCTCTCCTTCGCCTGGTCCAAGCAGCGCATAGTGGAGAGAAAAGGGGGGAATCCTGGAGCACGACCTGCATCTAACAGACACAGGTTAAGTACATCTGGAGTTTTGAAACTTTGGGGGAACCCTTCGGACTCAAGTCAAACCCAAGGCAATAGATGGAGCAAAACACAAATAAGGAGGAGTTTTGATTGGGGTATAACGAGCGTGTTCGCTTGAGACTAGAGTGGAGGCTTACCCTTTATATGGAGGGGTGACGATAGAGTGCCTGCAGGTCAACCGTTATTATTGGGGAGAATGTCAGTGAGGCAGGGGAGTTCAGGTGTCTCGTGACAATGTGTGACCAGCCACGGGACGTCATAGGATGATGCTATAATTGGCAATGATGTGCTATATGGTCAGTGGGCGCCTATTGGATGCTGTTACGGCGCATGACTTGCGCCATGTGGGTTTGGCGTATCGTGAGGATCAAGCTCCCTGTGAGGTTGGCTGATCAGATTGAGCCGCATGGTGGGATGAGCCATGCCACGTGTCGCCATGCCACGTGTCCTGGTGTGGTTGGGGCCTGGTTTAATCCCCAATAGAAAGGAGATCTCAGATTTAAAAAAAGAAGCCAGGGATAGACTTGTGAATTAGAAGTACCTTTGTTGGATCCGTCATTGTACCTCACTCAGCCTGGTTTTGCTACTATGTAAAATTCGATCAAACCATATAATTCATATGATGAAGATAAAGAGAGGGGAAATTGTTTGGAAAAAGTGTAAATATCTGTTTTCTTTAGCTCCCAATTTCATTAACTACCCTTAATGAAGGGCACTAAAACATGACGTATGAAGAGCACATGTATATATTTTAACAAATTGCGAGCATCTACCTTCCTTTGTCAATTGTAGATTATGGCTTCATTTCTTCAATTGAAACACCTTTCTTGAAGCAAGCACAAACATGATTTATTCTTATAGTATCTTCTCTGGTTGCAAAAACTTAATGCCATTTGAAAATAGTCATAATCAAGAGGTATCACGGGCAATTTTCAGTCAAACTGTTTTGAGAGGTTTGAAATTGCTTTTATCTAATTGGTCATAGCAGGAATTTTTCATCCAATCATGACAAAACAATAATTTTTTACATCAGTAATAGCAAAAATAGTATGAAACATGCATTAGAGGAAAGGATGCATGTTTCATTGATCATAGCAGGCCATGAAAGAAATTGCGAAAATTCTATATAGATCATTTTTGCAATCTTAGAGGTCTATATAAAAAAGAAAGCCAAGGTGAGTTCGCCCCATTATCAAAACATGGTAGTGTGTATACCAGTATCCTATATATATGAGGAAAAGGATTGTACGCTCGACCGTACCTAAAGTTAGGTACGGTAGAGTGCCAAATCACATGGGTCCCCCATTTTTGGTGGGCATATAAACCATTCATTTGCAAGGCCCCATCATAGATAGGGTGCATACCAAAAATCAGCACCATTGAATCATCCTAACCCCTCCAAAACTGGAGGCCAAAATGGGCAGATTTGTGGACAAACATTGTCTGTCCATTTTGGCCTCCACAAATGGATGGGTTAGGATGATCCTATGGAGCTGATTTTTGGTATGCATCCTATCTATGATGGGGCCTTGCAAATGAATGGTTTAGATGCTCACCAAAAATGTGGGACCCATGTGATTTGGCACTCTACCGTACCTAACTTTAGGTACGGTCGAGCGTACAATCTTATTCCTATATATATATATATATATATATATATATATATATATATATATATATATGTGAGAAAAGGGTTTCTGCGCTCGAGCGCAGATACTCGAGCACAGAAACAGGTGGAGGGGCCCATTGGGGGGGGGGAGGTGATCCTAAGCATTCATTTGGAAGGTCCCATCATGGATGGGGTTCCTACCAAAAATCAGCTCCATTGGATCACCATAGGGTGTCCATTTGTGGGGCAAAAAATGGACAGATACTGTTTGTCCACTATCTGCCCATTTTTTGGCCCCAACCCTAAGGTGATCCAAAGGAGCTGATTTTTGGTGGACACCCTATCCATGAAAGGGCCCATCAAATGAATGCTTTGGATCTCACCAAAAAATGTGGCCCCCTTGTTTCTGTACTCAAGCGCAGATAAGCTTGAGCACAGAAACCCTTCTCTCTCTCTCTCTCTCTCTCTCTCTCTCTCTATATATATATATATATATATATATATATAATGAGAAAACGGTTCCTACACATATGTGTAGAGAGTTCTCTACACACTACCTTAAAAAACAGTGGGGGCCCACATTGTTTGGGTGATCCAAGCCATCCATTTTAAAGGCCCTCACATAGATAGGGTGTCTACAAAAAATCAGATCCATAGGATCATTCCAACCCTACGATTTGTGGAGGTAAAATGAATGTCTTTAAACCTTCACAAATTAGTCCATTTTTTGCCTCCACAGTTCGAATGGTTAGGATGATCCTATGGATCTGATTTTTTATGGACACCCTATCTATGTGAGGGCCTTAAAAATGAATGGTTTGGATCACCCAAATAATGTGGCCCCCACTGTATTTTAAGCTAGTGTGTAGATAACTTATCTACACATATGTGTAGGAACCGTTTTCTCATATATAATATACATACATACTAGTAAAAAAACCTGTGCGATGCACGGGCCGACAAAGAACTGTACGGACCACATCATAGGTTGATCCAAACCGACCATGTGATGGAACACAACATATATCGGTTGTGCCCGTCAAATCATTTCCATAGGCTGATTGTAGCCCTTCAATCTATAGAGGTTTCCATAAGATGTTTTTCCTCTTAAGGTGCCCAGAATTCCTCAATATTTTTCAAGGTGTCTTGAATCCGTAGTATTATGTAATATGTTCACAAATATCTGTGGTATTATGTAACATATGCCCCCAATCTGTAATTTTGCATAGAATATGTTGACTTTGTTCACTTGTTTTATTCTAAAAGCATAAAGGAGGGTGGAAGGATTGAAATTATGTGGCTTTAATTAATGGGTGCCTTTGTTAAAAAGCATAAAGGAGGGGTTAGGATTGAAAATATCGGGGTTGAATGGGTGCCTTTGTTAAAAAAAGTCTAAAAAAGTGATGTGTAATTCTATTAGAATTTTGGGAGAAATTCAAATAATTCTCTCCTTTTCTCTTCTGCTATATAGTATATATATGAAATGTCCCTAAAGCACATATATATGATGGTTGGTGTAGTATGATAATGATTCAATGCTAGAGCATGGATGCTTTATTAAATTTTTTCTTTTTTGATGGAGTGAAAACCTTCAATAATGACAAAACGATCTGCAAAACACTTGGAATAGGATAATCTGATGATAGAAAAGTCATATTATGCCAAGTAGCTTTAATGGAGTACATTCATTGCATAAAATAAGCATTTTTTTAGCCAGCTTGTTTTCTTCCTTGCATGTGTGGAAAAGGTGTTTTTTTTTCAGACAAGATTGAGAAAACTTGTCCACCTATTGGAATTGGGGGAGGAACAGCCATATTACAGGAGATTGTCGTAGTCATTTGATTCATTCTTAGAATCTCGTCAAACAACGCATTGTTCTCCAAATTTTCTGGAGAAGCTTAGATCCGTACCTAAGGAAAAATAACTCTGCTTCAATGTGTTTGTATGACCATCTAATCTTTTAGTGGAGAGAGCACCATGACTTTCTTAATTAAAGAAATGTCACTACATCCTCCCTTTACACAGCAAGCCTTGGTTCCATGCATTGGACTTCAGTCAATCCTTTGGTGTGGGTTCAACCAAGTATTGCCCAGTCTGGTCACATATGCATTGGCCTCTTGTGTCAACATACTCAAATACCTTATCTCCTTATAACTGGGTCTAGTTGGCCTCTTGTACCAACACACTCAATTACCTTATCTCCTACTTATAATTGTGTGTTTCTATTTATATCCACTATCTTGTACGTTTCCTAGGGTTTACCTATGATATTACCATTCAAATAAAAAGCCTATGACTATGGTGTTTATATCATAATGTCTAAAATTATTTCGGTTTCCAAATTGTTTGTCTGACACCTTGTCTGTATCCGGCATTTGCACTTGCGTTTGGGTCAATTCTGGCATATTTCTTGTAAGAGGGCTATCCATATTGCTTCAGTTCATGTTTAAGCTTTCCTTTCCATGACTGCATGGATTAGTGGAAGGCCTAAACGATGCCAACATATACTGGCATTTTTTCTCCATTTCATTGCCATACTGTATATCTGATGGCTGACATGGTGTTTTGAGTTGCTTGGCATCAAGGGACTCTAGTTTGTTGGAGTTTTTCAGAGATTGAACAAAGAGGCATGTTGATAAATTATCCAATGCCATTACTTCAACTTTGGTGTGGAATTTGTCTTGTTCATTTTTAGACAATGATCTATGGATCTATTGTGGGCATGCTTGTCAAAAATTTCAATGACAACTGTAACAGCTCTAATTGATTTAATACTTTCAGATTTAGTCAATATATTACTTTTTGTGGGTAAACTTTCTTATTGCTGTTGAGCCACTAGTTATCAGTGAATTGTGGGCACACTTGTCAAAAGTTTCAATGACAACTGTAACAGCTCTAATTGATTGAATACTTTCAGATTTAGTCAATATATTCATTTTGTGGATAAATTTTTTTATTACCGTTGAGCCACTGCTATCAGTTACATTTCAATGGCAAGGGTAACAGCGCAAATTGATTAAATACTTTCAGATTTAGTCAATATATTGCTTTTTTGTGGATAAGTTTTCTTTTTACTGTTGAGCCACTAGTTATCAGTGACTTAGAAGAATTGTGGGCATGCTTTTCAAAAATTTCAATGACAACTGTATCAGCTCAAATTGATTAAAATACTATAAGAATTTTCAAAAAAAAGAAGAAAAGAAGTCAATATATTGCTTTTTGAGGATAAACATACTGTTGAGCCACTGGTATCAGTTACTTAAAAGAATCAATTCCAAAATGGTAAAATTATTGTTTTTAGGAACCTATATTCCATGAATTGAGCTAGTCCAACTGTTTATTACTTTCCAAGACTAAAACGCGGGGTTTGACGCTATGCAGGGGAACAGCTTGATGAGGATTCTAAACATTGTCGCTTTTGCTGTATCTGGCTATGCTTCAACAGAAGGTCGACAATGCAAGCCTTTTAACCCTCTCCTTGGCGAGACATACGAGGCTGATTACCCTGACAAGGGTCTTCGCTTCTTCTCTGAAAAGGTAATGAACTTTTGAAAAAAAAAACCTACTTATCTGTTATCAATAACTCCCAGGCATGGATTTAAATTTCGGTTTCTGGCTTTGGCCGAAATCCGGTAAAAAAAAAAGAATTAATTAATTATTTCGGTAATTTCTGCCGAAATTTCAGAAAATTACTAAATTTTTGAAAAAAAATTGATTTTCTCAAAATTTCGGCCGAAATTTAGGAAATCCGAACCAAATCTGAAATTTCGGTTTCGGTCCCAACCGAAATCCGAATTTTGGCCTAAATTTAAAACCAGGCACCAAGATATATCTTAGCTATGTCATGCAGGCACTTGAACTTGGTCTTTACATCCGTTTTTGCAATCAAATAACAAATATAATTATATGGGTGCAGGTGAGTCACCACCCAATGATTGTTGCTTGTCACTGTGATGCAAGAGGCTGGAAATTCTGGGCGGACTCCAATCTGAAAGGCAAGTTCTGGGGCCGATCTATCCAGCTTGATCCAGTAGGCATTCTTACCCTCCAATTTGAAGATGGAGAAATGTTTCAATGGAGCAAGGTCACCACTTCTATCTACAATATCATACTTGGTAAAATCTACTGCGACCACTATGGTACCATGCGCATCAAAGGCAATGGCAATTACTCCTGCAAACTCAAGTTCAAGGAACTGTCCATCATTGACCGGAATCCTCACCAGGTATGCTGATAATTAGTGAGTACGCAATAACAGATAAGATCCCATGCCCAGTTTCTCCTGGATTTTTATATTAAACCCCTTAAATTATAGATTAGAACTGCAATGTTTTGATATTAATATATTAGTTCTCTCTCTCTCTCTCTCTCTATATATATATATATATATATATATATATATATCTGTGCGCGTGCGTGTGTGTGTAAACCTAACATAGTATACAAGAGAAGATGAAGAAGTGAGGGAAAAGAAAAGAGTCTCCTTAAGGAGAGCTCCCATATGAAATGAACTATATATATATATATATATATATATATATATATATATATATATATATATATAGAGAGAGAGAGAGAGAGAGAGAGAGAGAGAGAGAGAGAGTGTTGGTGCGCTCGAGCGCACCTAAGCTTATATGCGCTCGAGTGCCCAATCACATGGGTCCCACATTTTTTGTGGTGGTCCAAACCATTCAATTGCAAGGCCCTATCATAGATAGGGTGTGTACCAAAAATCAGGTCCATTGAATCATCCTAACCCCTCCAAAAGTGGAGGGCAAAAATGGGCAGATTTGTGGACAAACAGTGTCTGTCCATTTTGACCTCCACAAATGGATGGGTTAGGATGATCCTATGGAGCTGATTTTTGGTACACACACCATCTATGTAAGGGCCTTTCAAATGAATGCTTTGGATCATCTTAATAAAGTGGGTCCACATGAGTTTTGGGCACTCGAGCACATATGAGCTTGGTGCGCTCGAGTGCACCAACACTTTTCTCATATATATATATATGTTAGAAATGAGATTAGGGTTAGAAGAGAGGAAGAAGAAGAGGAGTGAAGGATGGAGAGTCTCCACTTGGGAGCTCCTCATGAATATGATGTATATATAGGCCCAAACTAGGGCAACAACATACAATGACTACAATACCCCTAAGTAATACAAGATTAGGGTTAGAAGAGAGGAAGAAGAAGAGGAGTGGAGGATGGAGAGTCTCCAGTGGGGAGCTCTTCATGAATATGATGTATATATAGGCCCAAACTAGGGTAACAACATACAATGACTACAATACCCCTAACTAATACAAGTAATGTCTAAACTAACCTAATACATTATTCAACACTCCCCCTCAAGCTAGAGTGTATATACTATGAAGCTTCAGCTTGCTACAAAGAACTATGTCAACAACTAAAAAAGTACAAGAAGCTCATGCACATCCAGCTTGGTATAACACTCATCCTCAAGCTGGTGTGGTACATACATAATGAAAAACATAAACAAAAAAAACAAAGGCCACCATGAACAGCATCGAGATCAATGTCCATCAAAAGAGTAGCTCCCCTGAAGTAACACAACAACGAGAGCGATCAAATAGGGCCTCTCCCTGAATGAGAGCACGACGAACATATCCGCATATCGAGGGCAATGGAGGCGCCATGGCAAGAACAACTACAATTCAGCAAGCAAAAGAGGCACACCAAAGGTGCGTACAACGAACATTGGCGAAGCAGCACAACGCCAAGTGAAGAGGATAGCAACTAATGGGGAAACCATCGAAGACAAGGTCGACGGAGAAACTGTTGCCTGGAGAGAAGGGATAGAGAGAAAGAGGATAACCAACCAACGATGGGGAAACCATCATCTGGAGACTAGGTCGACGGCATGAACATCGTCACCTGAAAAGATAAGAAGATAGGAAGAGGATAACCAACCAGCGATGGGGAAACCATCGTCTGGTGACAACGTCGACGGCATGAACATCGTCGCCTGAAGATAAGAAGAGGAAGATAACCAACCAACGATGGGGACATCATCGCTTGGAGACAAGGTCGACAGCATGAACATCGTCGCCTGAAAGAGCATACCAATGATGGGGAAACCCTCGCCCGGAAAGGAGAGGTCGACAGGAAAAGACAGTTGCCTGTAAGAGAGCCGACCAACGATGGATATGGAAGCTATCGCCCGGAAAAGGAGGAAGAAGATAACATGAAGGGATAAGGCAAAAAACTGAACAACACGAAGAGATATGAAAAATAAGACATGAAAACAAGACAACACTCTCTCAAGAAGACAAAGACAACACTAACAACACTCCCCCTCAAGAAAAGACAACAAAGTGGACAACACTCCTAAGAAAAGACACAAAGAACTAAATGAAAACACTCCCCCTCAAGTTGAATGTCAACGAAAAGAAGACAAATAAGGCACTATACTGCTTTCAGACATTTGATCAAACACTTGGTGTGCGCTGTAGAGAAGAAGACAAAGGAAAGATGACAAACAAGGCACCACACCTCTCTTAGACATTTTATCAAATACTTGGTGCGTGCCTTGAAGAACTACATAAAAGAGACAGAAGGTAATAGAAAGAAAGAGATGATAAGAAGACGACGACAAGACAACCACAAGAGAACAACAAGAAACAATACAAGACAACACTTCCCCTCAAGTTGAGGCCAAAGGCCTTCAACTTGAAACAAAAAGAACACTTTCAAGGCACAAAATCCCTTTGAGACATTTCATCAAACACTTGGGGTGCACCTTGAAGATGAGATGAGAAAGACAAAGGCCATAGGCCAAAAAAAGTTATAGAGAAGAGAAAATAAAGAGCTTTGGAGTGGAGGAGAACCCAAAATGGGTTTACATAAGTAATACAAACATGATTTTTGTTTTGTTTTGAGATATACGATAGAGGGAAAATGGGTTAAAAACGAAATGGGTTTGACGAAATGAAAGAGAAAGAGTGAGATTTCTAGGGTATAGAAATGGTTTTTATTTATTTATTTGGGTATTGCAGGTTTCTGTAGCGATTTACTGTAGCGTTACTGCAACGTTACTGTAGCGGGTTACTGTAGTGGCTTACTGTAGCAGGGAATGGAGGGGTTAGGGGAAAGGGAAGAGGGGCAGTGGAAGGAGGAGGAGGAGGGAAGGACACGAGCGAGGAGAAGAATTGAGGGAGAAACTATAGAGAGATAAAGAGAGGAAAACGAGATACGAGAGAAAGGGATGATGGCATGGAGGGAGATACTCTTCTTCTTTCCTTCTTGAAGGATCAGCCCATTGGCTCTGATACCATGTTAGAAATGAGATTAGGGTTAGAAGAGAGGAAGAAGAAGAGGAGTGAAGGATGGAGAGTCTCCACTAGGGAGCTCCTCATGAATATGATGTATATATAGGCCCAAACTAGGGCAACAACATACAATGACTACAATACCCGTAACTAATACAAGTAATGTCTAAACTAACCTAATACATTATTCAACAATATATATATATATATATATATATATATATATATATATATATATATATAGAGAGAGAGAGAGAGAGAGAGAGAGAGAGAGAGATAATGAAGTATGTGCAGTTGCACAGATAAGCTAAATGTGCATGGCTGCACAAACCATAGTGGGGGCCACATTTTTGGGGGGATCCAAAGCATTCATTTGGAAGGCCCTTCCATGGATAGGGTGTGTACCAAAAATCAGCCCTATAGGATCATCCTAGCCCAATCAAAGTTGGAGGGGAAAATGGACAGACACAGTTTCTGCCCATTTTCCCCCTCCACAAATGGTAGGGTTAGGATGATCCTATAGGGCTGATTTTTGGTACACACCCTGTCCATGGAAGGGCCTTTCCAAATGAATGCTTCGGATCCCCCAAAAAATGTGGCCCCCACTATGGTTTGTGCAGCCATGCACAAATAGCTTATCTGTGCAGTTGCACATACTTCATTTCCTCATATATATATATATATTTATATATATATGGAAAACTGTTTGTGAGTAAAGTAGGGTTACATATACAATGTCCAAAGTACCCTTCTAACACTCTCCCTCAGGCTAGAGTGTATATGTTATACATTCTTAGCTTGATACAAATATCACTCAACTTTGCTTGCCCCAATGGTTTAGTAAACATATCCGCTAGCTAATCTCTTGATCGAGTTAACACAGTGTATATCTCGCCCTTCTGAATCCTTTGACGAATGAAGTGGCAGTCCACTTCTATGTGTTTAGTCCACTCATGAAAGACTGGGTTAATAGCGATGTGGATTGCAGCTTTATTGTCACAATATAATTGTGCCGGAGACGAAGATGAAATACCGATTTCCGATAAAAGAGATCGCAACCAAATCAGCTCTCCACAAGTATGAGCCATAGCTCGATACTCAGCCTCGGCACTCGACCTAGCCACCACATCTTGTTTCTTGCTTCGCCACGACACTAAGTTACCTTCAACAAATGTACAATATCCAATCGTTGATCTCCTGTCTGCTGGAGATCTTACCCAATCTGCATCAAAGAATCCTTCTAGTCTTATGTGACCATGTTTCTTGAACAACAGACCTTTCCCCTGAGTGCCTTTCATGTATCTAATAATCCGAGTCACAGCTGCCCAATGGGAAGTGCGTGGCAAGCTCATGAAATGGTTGGCTACTCCAACAACAAACGAAATGTTAGGACGAGTGACAGTCAGATAGATCGACTTCCCAACCTACCTGTCCGGGTTGTCTGATAGGTCTCCCTAATCTGGAAGAAGCTTTACATTTGGGTTCATAGGCATGGCAGCAGGTTTCACTGCCAAGAAACTTGTCTCCTCTAATGTATCCAACACATATTTCCTCTGTGACAGCGAGAGTCCACCACGAGAATAGGCTACCTCAATCCCAAGAAAGTATCTAAGACGGCCAAGGTCTTTAGTGCAAATTTTTTTCTGAATGAATGCCTTTAGATTTTGAATACCTTTCTTATCACTTCCAGTGATGACAATTTCATCGACATAGACAACCAAAAAGATACACCCACTATTTGACTAAGAGCTAAACACTAAATGTTCAACTGCAGGTTACCTCATGCCAAATCTCAGCACAGCCTCATTGAATCTCCCAAACCACGCTCTAGGAGACTGCTTTAGCCCATAGATAGTTGTACGCAGTTAACACACTAACAGTTGATCCTCGCATTGAGCACAATACCCTGGAGGTTGCTCTATATAAACTTCTTCATCTAGATCACCATACATGAAGGCATTTTTAACATCAAGCTGATAAAGGGGCCATTCATTATTCACAGCTATGGAGATGAGAACCCGTACAGAAGGAATCTTGGTAACAGGAGAAAACATGTCAATATTGTCAATGCCAAAGTTTTTGAGTGTAACCCTTGGCAACCAACCAGGCCTTCAATCTTTCAATAGTACCATATGGCAAGTATTTCACAGTATACACCTAATGACAACCAATCGTCTGAGCTAGGAGATAATGAAACCAAGTCCCCAAGAATGATTATTATGGATGCATCCATCTCCACATCTACGGCTGCATGCCAACTTGGATGGGCAATAGCCTCTGCAACGGGCCTTGGTAAACTAATAGAAGATAATGAAGATACATGACGACGAAATGCAAGGGTGAGACGATCATATGAAACAAAATGAGATATTGGGTGAGCAATACTACGAGAACGTGTACGAGAAACAATAGAAGAATCAATGGAAGCAGAGGGTAGTTTAGTTCCTGGGTGGATTCGCCAAACTGAGGAGGTGGATTAGTCGGAGGCGACACCGAAGCAGAAGCAGTTGGATCAACAGGCACAATCAAGCGAGGACGACGAGAGTAAACCTGCACCTCTTTGGATGGAGCAGGGACGTCAACACTAGTTAGGGAAAGAGGTATCCCAGACTCAAGGACAACATGGTTATGGAGGGGAAGAGGTATCCTTGACTCATAAACAAAATTAGGTGCAGGTGGTGAGAAATAGGCGGTATCGTCAAAGAATGTAACATCAGTCGAGACAAAGATTAGTCATAGGGAAGGACCATAGCACTTGTACCCTTTTTGAGTGCGAGAGTAGCCAATGAAGATGCACCACTCAGAACGGGGGTCTAGCTTATCCAGCCTAGGAGACAACCTATGAACAAAGTACACACAGGCAAAAACACGGGGAGTTAAAACGAAGGGATTACCCGAAGGGTGAAGGATAGGAAAGGGAGAACGACCACCCAACACGGAAGAGGGAATGCGATTCTGAAGGAAGCATGCCGTAAGAACTGCATCACTCAAATAAGGCTTGGGAACCTTCTTTTGAAAGAGATGGGTACGAGCTATGTCAAGTCTAGATTGCATCTTCCTCTCTACAACCCCATTTTGCTGAAGGGTATACGCACAAGAAGACTGGTGGATGATACAATGTGTGTCAAGGAAAGAGTGGAAACCAGAAGCAGAATAAAAGTACTCCTTGGCATTGATAGTCCGCAAGCACTTAACAGAACAATTATACTGATTACACACTTCATGGTAAAAAGTGCGAAAGGCAAAAAAGACCTCAGAACGATCTTTCAACATAAACAACCAAGCCATACTTGATCGTTCAGAAAAAAAAACCAAGCCCATGAATATGATAAAATATCTAAAACCAGATAAGGAGGAAATTTGACAAGGACCCCAAATATTTGAATGGACCCAAAGGGACTGGAAGCCCTACGAACGAGACGGGGTGGGAATGACCATGGTTTAAAATTTCGGTTTCGGTAACCATTTCGGACCACACCGAAAACAGAAATTTCGGCGAAATCCGAAATTTGGTAATTTAGTTTGAAATTCTGGACCGAATTTCCGAAATTTCGGACCGAAATTTTGGAACACTTTAAAAAAAATAAAATTATGGCATTTAATCGAAATTTCGGACCAAAATTACCGAAATTTGGTAAATGGCGAAAAATGAAATTTCTGTAAATTTCGGTTTCAGTCCCTACCGAAATCCGAAATTTCGGTACAAAATTTCGGATTTCGGTCGAAATTTAAAACCATGGAAATGACACACGATGGTGTTTACCCAATTCACAGGACTCACAACGTAGGATGCAACAAGACCCGAGAGAATGCCAGATTGGCGCAACTTATCGACAAAGTGATGTCCTAAACGAAAGTGCCACTGAAAAGCATCAACCGAGGCACGGAAAGCAGCAGTGGCCATCAGCTGGTCTAGATAATATAGGTCGTTCACCTCACGGCTAGAACCAATCGTCCTTCCAGTCGCTAGATCCTGAAAGACACATGACAAAGAAGGAAAAGTAATGGAAAAATGAAGATCCTTAGTCAACTGACGAACATAAAGTAAGTTAATAGGAAAATTAGGAACACATAAGAGGAAAGTCCAAAAGAGAGGCGACCCCAACTCTTGAGACAGGAGAGGTGGTCCCATAAGCTAAAGTAACAGAAGTAACGGGGGAAGAAGGTCCGAAAGCAGAAAGAATATCAGAGGTACCTGTCATATGATGGGAGGCACCTGAATCAATAAGCCATGACCTAGAGGCAGAAACAAAGCAAGAGCGATGGCTACCAGGTGGAGCGAAGGTGGCACGACCGGCATGCGCAGTATGGGCAGTGGAGGAAGGAATAGGGCCATCAGACACCGCAACACAAGCCCTCCTTGTTATCCGAGGGGGGCACAACTCAGGATGAAGATCATAACAAAGGGAACGGAGTGGCCGTCCAGGCCACAATGAGTATAATGGCGAGATCCACAACCACCAGAACAACGGTCTACCCCTGAATCAGGACTACCGTTGGAACATCCACCATAGGATCAGTTCTGATACGATGTTAAACTTTAACATAGTATATAAGAGAAGTTGAAGAAGAAGTGAGGGAGAAGAAGAGAGCTCCCATGTGTGTGTGTGTGTGTGTGTGTGTGTGTGTGCAATGTCCAAAATACCCTTCTAACAATATATATATATATATATATATATATATATATATAGGGAAAATTATTAAAAAAATGTAAAGTTTATGCTAAATTGTGAACAAAGGGTGGACATTTCAAATATATAAAAAAGGGCTGTCATGTACGAAAATAGACCATTTAGGACGAAAATACCCCCCCTTTGCTTTTTCCCACCAACTATGTAGGATCTAATCCCTAAGCAATTTCACCTACCACCTTTTCTTTTCTTTCTTCTTCCCCAAGCAAGTTCCAACGTGAGAAACAACCATTGCCAATACCTGGGTTGATGAAAAACAACCATTGCCAACGTAAAAAACAGCCATTGTTCTTTGGAAAAAAAATGGGAAATGTTATCCGCACTACCGTATTTTGATGAGGACACTCCTCACTTTATTAAAAGTACTTTATGGCCCGCACCATAGGATGATCCAAACCGTCCATTAGATGGGTCACAGCCTAAATAGGTTGTGCCCCAAAAAGCATTTCCATATGTTGATCGTAACCCTCCGATCAGAATGTTAGAGGGTTGATCCTAACCCTCTATAGATCGGAGGGTTAGGATCAACCCATGGAAATGATTTTTGGGACACAACCCATTTAGGCTGTGGCCCATCTAATGGACGGTTTGGATCATCCTATGTGGGGGCCATACCGTACTTTTAATTAAGTGAGGAGTGCCCTCATCAAAATACAGTAGTGTAGACAACATTTTCCAAAAAAATACCATTACTTACTAAACTACTTGGGTGCTAAACATAGCTTCAAGTATGTCTAAATTATGGTTCCAAGAGTGATACTTGTGATGGGGACATTCTAATAGTATGAAATTGGTTTTGAAACTGATCATGAGTGTTTTAGACCTTCGGAACCATTACATAGGCCCCGGAACCACTAGGGAACCATATTATAGTTGTTCCGAGGTGTTAAGTGGTTCGAAGAGTCTAAATTATGGTTCCAAGAGTGCTACTTTTGATTGGGACATTATAATAGTATGAAATTGGTTTTGAAACTGATCATGAGTGTTTTAAACATTTTGGAAAAATTACATAGTCTCCGAAACCACTTGGGAACCATATTATAGTTGTTCCAAGGTGTTAAGTGGTTCCAAGAGTCTAAATTATGGTTCCAAGAGTGGTACTTGTGATGGGGACATTCTAATAGATGAAATTGGTTTTGAAACTGATCATGAGTGTTTTAAACCTTTTGGAACCATTACATAGGTTCCGGAACCACTTGGGAACCATATTATAGTTGTTCTGAGGTGTTAAGTGGTTCCAAGAGTCTAAATGATGGTTCCAAGAGTACTACTTGTGATTGGGACATTCTAATAGTATTTTGAAACTGATCATGAGTGTTTTAAACCTTTTGGAACCATTACATAGGCCCCGGAACCACTTGGGAACCATATTATAGTTGTTCTGATGTGTTAAGTGGTTCCAAGAGTCTAAATGATGGTTCCAAGAGTACTACTTGTGATTGGGACATTCTAATAGTATTTTGAAACTGATCATGAGTGTTTTAAACCTTTTGGAACCATTACATAGGCCCCGGAACCACTTGGGAACCATATTATAATTATTCCGACGTGTTAAGTGGTTCCAAGAGTCTAAATGATGGTACCAAGAGTGCTACTTGTGATTGTGACATTCTAATAGTATTTTAAAACTGATCATGAGTGTTTTAAACCTTTTGGAACCATTACATTGGCTCCGAAACTACTTGTGAACCATATTATAGTTGTTCCGAGGTGTTAAGTGGTTCCAAGAGTGCTACTTGTGATTGGGACATTATAATAGTATTTTGAAACTGATCATGAGTGTTTTAAACCTTTTGGAACCATTACATAGGCTTCGGAACCACTTCAGAACCACATTATAGTTGTTCTGAGGTGTTAAGTGGTTCCAAGAGTCTAAATTATGGTTCCAAGAGTCTAAATTATGGTTCCAAGAGTGCTACTTGTGACGGGGACATTCTATTAGTATGAAATTGGTTTTGAAACTGATCATGGGTGTTTTAAACCTTTTGGAACCATTACATAGGTTCCGGAACCAGTTGGGAAGCATATTATAGTTGATCCGAGGTGTTAAGTGGTTCCAAGAGTCTAAATGATGGTTTCAAGAGTGCTACTTGTGATTGGAACATTCTAATAGTATTTTGAAACTGATCATGAGTGTTTTAAACCTTTTGGAACCATTACATAGGCTTCGAAACCACTTGGGAACCATATTATAGTTGTTCCGAGGTGTTAAGTGGTTCCAAGAATGGTTCCAAGGTATTAAATGTGGTTCCCTAGTGGTTCCGAGGTATAAAATGTGGTTCCCTAGTGGTTCCGGGATATAAAATGTGGTTCCCTAGTGGTTCCAAGGTATAAAATGTGGTTCCGTAGTAGTTCCGGGGTATAAAATGTGGTTCCCTAGTGGTTCTGAGGTATAAAATGTGGTTCCCTAGTGGTTCCGAGGTACACAGTGGGCTCACATTGTTTGGATCATCCAAGGCGTTCATTTGATGGGCCCTCACATATATAGGGTGTGCCGAAAAAATCAGCTCCATCGGATCATCCTAACCCTTCAATCTGAGGACGTACCATCGGCTGCTAGCCCTATCTCGGAAGTCCGAACAAAATTTCAGACTTTCGAATGGAGTCCAGTATAATGCCCATTCTACTGGACTCCATTCGGAAGTCCGAAACTTTTTTCGGACTTCCGACCAACTTTTTTCGATCTATAGAGGGTTAGGATCAACCTATGGAAATGCTTTTTGGGGCACAACCTATTTAGGCTGTGGCCCATCTAATGGATGGTTTGGATCATCCTATGGTGCGGGCCATACAGTACTTTTAATAAAGTGAGGAGTGTCCTCATCAAAATACGGTAGTGCGGATAACATTTCCCATTTTTTTTCCAAAGAACAATGGCTGTTTTTTACGTTGGCAATGGCTGTTTTTCATCAACCCAGGTATTGGCAATGGTTGTTTCTCACGTTGGAACTTGCTTGGGGAAGAAGAAAGAAAAGAAAAGGTGGTAGGTGAAATTGCTTAGGAATTAGATCCTACATAGTTGGTGGGAAAAAGCAAAGGGGGGGGGGTATTTTCGTCCTAAATGGTCTATTTTCGTACATGACAGCCCTTTTTTTATAGATTTGAAATGTCCACCCTTTGTTCACAATTTAGCATAAACTTTTCATTTTTTTAATAATTGTCCTATATATATATATATATATATATATATATATATATGGGAAAGGTGTGCGTACTCGGTCGAGTAGATAAGCTTATCTACTCGGTCGGGTTAAAAACAGTGGGGGCCCACAGTTTTGGGGTGATCCAAACCATTCATTTGAAAGGCCCTTACCTAGATAGGGTGTCCACCAAAAATCAGCCCCATAGGATCATCCTAACCCATGCAACAGTGGAGGGAAAAATGGGAAAAAATGGACAAACACAGCTTGTCCACAAATCTGCCCATTTTTCCCTCCACTGTTGGATGGGTTAGGATGATCCTATGGGGCTGATTGTTCGTGGACACCTTATCTAGGTATGGGCCTTTCAAATGAATGGTTTGGATCACCCAAAAAATGTGGGCCCCCACTGTTTTTAACCCGACCGAGTAGATAAGCTTATCTACCGAGTACGCACACCTTTCCCTATATATATATATATATATATATATATATATATATATATATATATATATTCTTTTGCATCATATCGGCCAAAAGCATTTCTGACAGGATTACGATAAGAACTGTTGACCTATGGCCTGATTGGATGCACAATGAAATACTTTTTCAACGCACACTACTATAAACCACTAGAGAGGGTTTTTCTTTAGATTTGTTTTGGTTGCGAACATTCACAAAAATCCATCTACGCGATAGTTTCTCATACAAAGCTGGTCTATATGTGGTACATGCACAAAAAAATCCATTTACATGATAATTTCTCATACGAAGCTGGTCTATATGTGGTTTCATTGAAGTAGAATTGTTCATATCAGGTTAAAGAGAGCTTTTTTGATTTCATTCTTCAGTTTGCTAATAAATTCGGATTTTATTTTATGTTGGAAATCTTTTTCTCATCACATCGTAATCCCTGTTCCAATATTAATGCTGAAAATTTGGGGCAAACTGAAAATCACACAAATATAGGATCGAAAAGCTCAGGACAATAATTTATTGTGTTGAAGAAATCACATTTGGTAAATTGGCTTCAAATCCTTAGAATAGCAGATTTTTGTATCTATCTGCAAGCGTAGATTAGATTGAGGGGGCTCCTAATATTTCTACTTTTAGATAAACAAATTCTCAATTTACCAGTGAAGGATTATGTACAGTTACTACTTAATATACGTTGGCCTTTGGTTGCCTTACTAGTGACCCAAACATATCTACAGGTGCATGGATTTGTACAAGACAACAGGACTGGAAACAAGGTAGCGATGTTGATGGGGAAGTGGGATGAAGCCATGTATTATGTGCTGGGTGATCCAAGCACAAAGCCAAAAGGGTATGATCCCATGTCAGAGGCTGTGCTGTTGTGGGAACGAGACAAATCTGTGACTCAGACGCGTTACAACCTTACACCCTTTGCCATCTCCTTGAATGAATTGACACCTGGCTTGCTGGGTAAGTTGCCTCCAACTGACTCTAGGCTCAGACCAGACCAGAGGCACTTAGAGAATGGTGAATATGAGATGGCAAATGCTGAGAAGCTAAGGCTTGAACACTTGCAAAGACAGGTAAACCTCGATGGTTTTATTCTTTTATGTTGACATTTTGAAAATTAATTGGTTTCTTGTAGATATATACTCATGCTATAGAGGTGAAGATACATGTTTCACTTGTGGGCATAGTCTTGATCATGGGTTTTTCTATTACCTTTGTAACGTAGATTACGCTATGCCTAAGAAACTATTCTGATGTTTTGAGAAGAAAAAAGAGAATAATAGAAAACTTAATTGCAACTGTGATGGTGCAGTGATCAGATGATAATCTTTATGATTTTTCCTCTTTTTTTTATGAGTTATTCATGATATACTCATGCATGGTGATCCGTCTCAATGCATAGTAAAGTAACCAACTTCTTGTTGATGAGAGTTATTCATCATGCTGCCTGGATGCTCAGAACCACTTTTTTCATTCATTAAGTCTGTGTTCTTGTCACATGCAATGTGATTCAATCACCATGCATCGTAACTTTATTGACAAGCTAGTCTTATCTGCTATTGAGATTAGTGATGCAGTTCTGTGTCCCTTTCTATTTGACTGGATGCCGATTTGGTGATGAGTAGGAGGCTTGCCTAGTACAATAAAATTTCACTTGTAACCTGAAGGTTTGAACAAATAGTGATGGCAAAGTGGGATTGGAGTAATTGGCCCAGTGTTGGAGGCTGGAGTTTATCCATGACAGATTGGCTGAGAGTTCATTGTAAAAGAGAAACATACATGGTAGATCCCAACTTGACCATAGAAGTTGGTTCAAACACCTCATTTTGGCTTTTTTGAGGGATGAGTCTCCATGATTGGAGGGGGATTTAGATATTCTGTTATGATGAAGGTGATGGTAATGGAGGCAGTACTGCACAGTTTGTGTGAACTGGATCATCCATTTCGAAAGTTATGGCTTAGCGGAATTATATAAACTTGAGCGCAAAGCAGTGTTTTTGGCAAGACAGCTAATGTATTGATAGGCTAAGGAAAAGAGATACCGAACTCATACAACTAATGTAGTGTAGGCCTGAAGCTCTTCATCCGTGGCCCATTTCCAATAGTGACAATTTAGTACTTGCTTATAGGGAGAAGGAATAGAGTGGTTATCAAGTTTAGAGACAAAGATTTGACCTATGTCACAAATTTCTTCGATATTTTCAAAATATAGCGTTTTTATCACGAGATTTTGATAAAACGACAAAATCCCGAACTAATCCCGAGATTTAAAAAATATAGCGATATTTTCGTTTTTATCATAAAATATCCCAATAATATCATGATACTATCCCGATATTTTTATTTTATATTTTTTTCTTATATTTAATATTTTTATATATTTTTAAATAAATTTTTTTACTGTTTATTTCCCGATATAAACCTGAAAATAATAATAAAAATTAATGTATCCCGAGATTTTCCCTTGCCGAGAAATTCCCGAGAACGACATTTGTGACATAGGATTTGACTAGGGAACCAAAACAATCAGAAAGGTTAGAAAGTTGGCTAGAACAATGTAAGCTCAGAAATCAGATAAAGCATAATCTAAAGTAGAGGAAGAGGAAGTAATACCTTGTTGTAGTGAAGGATATGGTGTAGGAGCAGTTGGCAGGACTTCTTGCTTTCCCTTTTGATAAGTCATTGCAAGCCGTGAGACATGAGTATTATGGAGCTTTGAGGGAACATGAATTACATTATCATGAAAAGATGGTATTAGACATTGGAAGTAGGAGGAAGGGATGGAAGATGTTGAGATTGTTGCATACGATGATTTCAAATGTCATTACTAACAACAAAAACTGCATTGGACATCTCCATAGCCTACAATGACACTTTGCAGGATAAGGGGAAAGCTTATCCTATTCACGAGGAAATACAAAGTAGACACAACCAAGCATGTGAAGTAAAGAATAAACAAAAGGTTTTCTGAAAGAGAAAGTGATAGTGGGACTTGTAACCTAAAATACTTGAGGGTGAAGGACATCCTTGTTCAATAGGGTGTGGCTAAGGCGTTGAAGGGAAGGGGTGGGAAGTGGAAGAAGATGACGGATAAGGAGTGGGAAGACATCGAGTTGAATGCGGTTAGCACGATTCGACTATGTCTTGCAGATAACGTTATGGATGCAGAATCAGCACCTAAAATGTGGGAGAAGTTGGAAAAGCTTTACATGTCAAAACGCTTGGCCAACCGATTGTATCTGAATGGGCAATTGTTCAGGTTGAAGATGCAGGAAGACGGAGATCTCGGGGAGCAACTCGGGTCGGGTTGGTTCGGGTTGAGGCCAACCCAAACCCGACCCGAAGAACCAATTCTCCAACCCTAACCCGAATTTTAACCTAAGGATGCTCAACCCGGATTTAATTTATCCTAACTCGAACGAACTCGACCTGATTTACAGCAAAAACCCTATTTTATTGTACGCACCATCACACACAGAGAGAGAGCGAGAGAAGGGAGAGGAGAGAGAGAGAGCGAGAGAAGGGAGAGGAGAGAGAAATACAGATAGGGAGAGGAGAGAGGAGAAATACTTTTGGTGGTTGTAATCCGTTGGCATTTCTTCCTCTTCCTATTCTTCTTGCGGTGAGAATCGGCCGAGAGAGGGCGGGAGTTGGGAGTTTGCGAAATGCTTTTCTTGGGAGAGTGGAAGAGAAAGAAAGACGGAAATGGGAGAGGGTGAGAGGCAGGGGTTTGCAAAATCAGGTTAGAGTTTTTTGGGTTTTCGATATTGGGAGAGGAAGGGAGAGGTGAGAATCGGGAGTTTGCAGACATAGGTTAGGGTTTTTTGGGTTTGGGAAAGTGGGTCTTTCCTCTAAAATACTGCTTGCTTTCTCACCCTTCACGAGGCAAGGCAGTATTGGTAAAAAAAGACGCGGGTGATTTTGGGATTCCCATTTTAACTCTTTTACCTTGTAAATATCGTAAATGAGAGTGGGGGATAACTGGACATGATATGAGTGGAAAAAATGAGCTGGTTTTAACTTTTTCCTATTTTGCATTATTAAATACTTTAAATAGAGCTTCATCGGTAAATGTGTGGGAAAGATTACTCGTGGTTTTGGTTTTTTGCGTTCGGGTTGCCGGGTTACCAACGACCAAGGTTTTATATTTCAATCAAAGTCTGAAATTTCGGGTTTCGGTGGAGAACGAAATCGAAATAGGGTAAATTCGAAACCAGATTGAAATTTCGTTTCTCCCGAAATTGAAGGAAAATCCCTAAAATCTGGAATTTTATCATTTTTTAATATTCTCCCAAAATTTCGTGCAAAATTAGCGGTATTTCGGGTGAAATTTCGTTAATTTCAGCCGAAATTTTAGGAGAAGATAAAATTTCAATTTAATGGTTTCGTCTGATTTCCCCATAAATTTCGAAATTTCGGTGAGGACCGGAACGCATTCCGAGACCGAAATTTAAAACCTTGCCCACGACTCAACCCTAACCCGAACCGAATTTAACTCGGATTTACTTTTCCTAACCCTAACCCAGCCCGATTTGTGAAAACTTGAACCCAACCCGAGCAGAAATTGGGTTGAACCGATGGGTTCAGGTTCAACCTGACCCAAGTTGCACCCCTTCGGAGATCTTCTGAAACACGTCACTGTGTTCAATAGGCTTGTGGATCAGCTCCACAAGGTTGAAGAAAAGAAGAAGGCAAGGCACTTTTGCTTCTTGCTTCGCTTCCTGTTTCGTACGACAATCTTGTGACTACATTATTATTCGGTAAGGATACCGTGAAGATGGAAGAAGTCATGACGGCACTCTTATCAAATGAGACTAGGAGGAGGCCTAATGAAGATGTTGGTTAAGAGGATGGGTTAATTGTTTGTGTGTGTGTGGGGGGGTTGGGGGGGGAGGGGATCAAAGAGGAAGGTCGTATGTCAAGGGATCAGAAAATGGCAAGTCAAGATCTAGGGTCAATAGAAGGGTCAACAGAAAGGGCGTGCAATGTTACCGTTGCAAGGAATACGTCCACATCAAGAGGGATTGTCGGAAGCGAGTGACCAGTCGGACAATAGTGCTATGAATCTGGTGGTGGTTGCAACAGATGAACAAAGCGAAAAGGTTGGAGACATTCTCACAATCTCCACATGTAATCACACTTCTCGTCATGATCTCTGTTCATGTATGCTCCAGAATGGAATATTTTGATACATTTCAGGAGACAAGGGCAGGTTTAGTGTCCTTAGGTGACGGGTCTACTTGTGACGTCACGGAAATTGGGACGGTGAAGATCAAGATGTTCGATGAAGTGATTCGTAGTTTGGGCGGTATGGCATATGTTCCAAAGATGTGAAAGAATCTAGTGTCACTTGGCAAATTGGACTCTAGTGGTTGCAGGTATTCAGCTGCACGTAGTGCCATGTAAATCACACGCGGTTGTAGGTTTCTAATGGAAGGAGAGAAGTGTGGCGGATTATATCGTCTAGTCGGGGACACTGTGACTAGTGTTCCTAAGATCTCGATAGCTAGTTGGAAATAGAGTGATGGCACATGCACGCATAAGGTCTCTTTCACAGTTAGTGCAGAAATGGGTTTCCAGGTTGCAGACAATGGTGTGGAGGTGACGGTACCAACGATGGGGAGGATGGATCAAGACCCCTCTCCATGGTTGACTACGTAAGTCCACAGGTTGCACCTACACATGTGTCGAATCAAGGGGATTCAGAAACAGGATGATTCAAGAGTGTGTAGCTGGTACTTCAGAAGGCCAATGGTGGTTTGCGGCAATAGCGAACCGTTGCGTAGGGTTTCAACTTGGGTCAGGTTTTACCGAACTCGCATTGGCCCGACTCGAAAAAATCATGGGCCGAGTTTAGGAATCTCGGGTATTTTATTGAAAAAACCGACCTGGCCCGACCCGAGTTGCAAATCTAGTTTTTTGTGTCTTTCACAAATGATAAAATGGTGGAAGGAAAAAAAAGAGAAAAATGGTGATTGTTCGTATGATATGATTTAATTAGCTAGAACTGCATTTTTATCCCGGGAAGGTGTGCTAGAACTTCGATGATGGTGGATCTGTTAGACCAAAAATCGGTAACAGGTACAGCAGTGGCGTAAGAGCTGAGAGCGAGCGACAAGGGAGGTTGAGTATGAGTCCTGCGGTGAGTGCTTAGTCCTGCACAAGGCAAGCGAGGTCAGAAGACCAGACCGGGTTTTACTCCGGACAGGCCCTTCGACACTCAAGTCAGTATGAGCAGGAGTGAAGGGGAGATGTCTTAAGAGTTTAGGGAGAGAAGGGATTTTCGCATTACCCATTAGTCTGAGCTTTAGTCCCCTATTTATAGGGAAAATCTGTTGAGGTGTCCTGGACAGGTGTCCAGGACAGGTGGCGGCCTGTGAGAGGCTGGATCTCACCTACTCTGAACAGGTGGCAGCCTGTGAGAGGCTGAGTCTCACCTACTCTGGGACAGGTGGCAGCCTGTGAGAGGCTGGGTCTCACCTACTTTGGGACAGGTGGCAGCCTGTGAGAGGCTGGTGTTTTCACACCCCATCAGTTGCCCCCCAGTTTTCCAAGTCATTGAAGGACTTGGGAAAGTGTGATCACTCGTTTTTCTGGATGGGGAGACGTTGTTCGGGGGTGAATCGAAGAATTTAGCACGGAGTCCGGAGTTCGCAGTCCGGATTTCGGAGTTCGGAGTTCGCAGTGCGGCGTCCGGAGTACGGCTTCAACCGGACTGGCTTCTGGCGCATCACAGAGTCAAATATCCAGTCCGGAGTTCGCAGTCCGGAGTACGGCTTCAACCGGACTGGCTCCTGGCGCAACACAGAGTCAAATATCCAGTCCGGAGTTCGCAGTGCGGAGTACGGCTTCAACCGGACTGGCTCCTGGCGCAACACAGAGTCAAATATCCAGTCCGGAGTCCGGAGTCCGGAGTCCGGAGTTGGGAGTTCGCAGTCCGGAGTACGGCTTCAACCGGACTGGCTCCTGGCGCAACACAGAGTCAAATATCCAGTCCGGAGTTCGCAGTCCGGAGTCCGGAGTTGGGAGTTCGCAGTCCGGAGTACAGCTTCAACCGGACTGGTTTTTGGCGCAACACAGAGTCAAATATCCAGTCCGGAGTTCGCAGTCCGGAGTCCGGAGTTGGGAGTTCGCAGTCCGGAGTACGGCTTCAACCGGACTGGTTTTTGTCGTCTTGTGAGAACGCGTTATATCCAGTACGGTTTTTCCGGACTGAATTTTGTCTTCTAGCGGCCAGTTCGGTGCGGACCGGACTGATTTTTGTCGTCTTGTGAGAACGCGTTATATCCAGTACGGTTTTTTCCGGACTGAATTTTGTCTTCTAGCGGCCAGTTCGGTGCGGACCGGACTGATTTTTGTCGTCTTGTGAGAACGCGTTATATCCAGTACGGTTTTTTCCGGACTGAATTTTGTCTTCTAGCGGCCAGTTCGGTGCGTACCGGACTGATTTTTGTCGTCTTGTGAGAACGCGTTATATCCAGTACGGTTTTTTCCGGACTGAATTTTGTCTTCTAGCGGCCAGTTCGGTGCGGACCGGACTGATTTTTGTCGTCTTGTGAGAACGCGTTATATCCAGTACGGTTTTTTCCGGACTGAATGCGGAGTGCGGAGTGCGGAGTGCGGAGTGCGGAGTGCGGAGATCCATCTTTGGGACGTGAATGTTTACGCGCGTGCTTGATCGTATTGATGGTGGGAGAATGTGTCCGTCATAAATAGGGGACACGTGGCGCAATCCGGATGGCCTCGAGATGCGTGCATCGCATTTATTACCCCACCGCCTCTGAAAAACTATATAAGGAGGTTTACCCCCCTTCACTTTTTACTTTTTACCTTTCATCTTTTTCCTCTTCTTGCTCTGGGAGTTTCCACTTCTCAGTTCGCAGCTCGCAGTCCACAGATTGCAGATCGCAGTTCGCAGTTCGTAGCTCGCAGTCGCGTTCCAAGATCTGTTAAGGGCTCCACTCACCGGTATTCCTCTCAGCCCTTCCTTTTACTATGTCTGGTAGTACTTCCAATTCCGAGTCCGGTACGGGGTCCTCCACTAGCAGTATTTCGGAGTTTAGGATGCCTCAGGAGCCTTTTTTGGCTAGTCCGTCTGATAGGATAGACCTTGTAGATAGTGACGACGGAGGGGATAGGGATGAAGTGTTCTTAGATCTGAATGCCACTCCTCCCTTGACTGGCAGTCTCCCGCAAGCAGGAGGGAGTGTTGAGAGCGACGTTAATGAAGCGTCCACAACATTCCATCCTGGCCGGGCGGTGGAGGTGATCGCTAGAGCGCGGATGGATGCCGATCCAAAATACAACTTGCGAGCTCTAGTCGAGGAGAACTACCTCACCAGGTCTATGCTGGGAGATATCAGGGATAAATACTGCGTGCCCCCGAGATTTGAACTGAGGGCAGCTATAGAGGGAGACAGAGCCTGCAACGAGAGCCAGGATCTCTGTATTTATGAGGAGTCACTGAGGGCAGGACTCCGATTTCCGTTGCACCCCTTTTTCTCAGCGGTGCTACGTTACTACGGACTAGCCCCGGCCCAGGTAGCTCCGAACTCATGGAGATTATTAGTTGGGTTTTTATACCTCGTCCACGGTCGGTTAGAGAGGAGTGTGACTTTGTCACTGTTCCGTGCTTGTGCACACCTGAAGAAGCATAAAGAAGGGGGCTGGATCTACATTAGCCAGCGCCCTGAGCGGAAGATAATCACTGGCATTCCTTCGTCGATTCACTCGTGGAAGAATAGATTCTTCTATGTTGTGGATCAGGAGGCCAGTGAGCCCTGGTCCGTCCCTCTAGTGTGGGACACTCCAGATACCTCAAAACTGAGTCGAAAGCCGCTCCTCGAAGGTGAGGACAGGATAACATTCGCCTTGATGCGGAAGGAGATCGAGCAATCGGGCCTCATCCGTTGTAAGGAGTTTTCTGAAGAGGCGATTCGGGTCGGGCTGGGCGTGAGTGCCGCGACCCCAGGACGTATGTAGCTAGACTTGTCTATGCAATCTGTTTATTTTTTATATACTTGCTTCTGACCGTTGGCTGCTCATTTGTCTTGCAGAGATGAAGAAACAATCAACCGTCGAGAAAATCAGGCAGGGAGCTCAACCGCGGGCACAAGAAGGTGCTCAACAGGCGCAGCAGGAGCGCCAGAAGAGAAAAGCGACTGTGCTGGGGAGTCCGGCCCCGTCACAGGGCATTCCTCCCCCATCCCAGAGGCCCAAGACTAAGGTGAAGCTAATAGGCCCCTTTGCTCAGGGCGGTGGCTCTTCTAAGTCCGGTGGTGCTTCTACCGGAGCCGGTTCTGGGGCTCGCCCTCCTGCGGGGATTAGTGAGCAAGTCTTTCGACCCAATTGGGCCGTTCTGAAGGATGACACTGCCTTAGGCGAGAGCCGGGTAGCAGCAGAGCTTATGAGCAAGTGTTTGCTGCAGAAGGACAAGCAACAGGTCCTTTACGAGCCGCCAGCTACAGGAGAGGAGGCTGTGTTGTCCTCCGCTTACCAGGTAAGGAAGTAGTGCTTCTTTTTTCTTAACTTTCTGCCCATTTCTTCCTTTCACCATACTGATGCCTGTTTCTTTCTGTTCTTTCTTCAGATCTTGCTATACTATAATGACCTCAAGGAGAAGAGTAAGAGCTTCTCCCAAGCCATTACTTCATCTGAAGAGGTGAACGGAAAGTTGGCCGCTGAGGTGCAGGAGCTTCAAACGAGCATCGGGCGAATAGAGGAGGAGAGGAAGTTGTTAAAAGAAGATCTGGCCGCAGAGAAGAGGAAACTGGCCAAGGCTGCTGAAGCCATGGAGGCTCAAAGAGGAAGGGCTACTGACAGGCAGGAGAAGGCAGTGAAAGAGGCCACAGAGGCAAAGGAGGCTGAACTTTTCAGCCTGTCGAGCGAGGCTTACAGTCTTGGATACTACGACTGCCTCCAGGAGCTCCAGGCCTGCAATCCAAATCTATTGATGCAGAACATGACTCTCCCTGCCAGGCCGAAGATTACTGATGAGGAGCCAGATACTCCTGCTGATACTCCTGCTGACATCACCTCTCTTCCAGATGCTTAGAGATTTTTTTTTTTTTTTTTTTTTTGTCTTTGTTTTGACCTCTTTTTGTAATGGTCCTTGAGACCCTACAGCTTTTACCAGCATGTTTAAAGTGAATTTTGTAATGGCCCTCGAGGCCCCACATATTCTGATCAATGAAATTTGTCTGTCTCTGATACTTCTCAGCTGAGTGATTTGCTTGACTTTGTCTTTTTATTTTGATAACCTGTGAGTGAGGCCGTTGATGGTCGAATTACGACGAACTGGTCTTTTAACAAGTACCCAAGTTTTGTGAACTGGGTTTCCATTGAGTACCCAAGTTTTGTGAACTGGGTTTCCAGTGAGTACCCAAGTTTTGTGAACTGGGTTTCCAGTGCGTACCCAAGTTTAAGAACTGGGTTTCCAGTGCGTACCCAAGTTTAAGAACTGGGTTTCCAGAGTACCCAAGTTTTGTGAACTGGGTTTCCAGTGCGTACCCAAGTTTAAGAACTGGGTTTCCAATGAGTACCCAAGTTTTGTGAACTGGGTTTCCAGTGAGTACCCAAGTTTAAGAACTGGGTTTCCAGTGAGTACCCAAGTTTTGTGAACTGGGTTTCCAGTGAGTACCCAAGTTTAAGAACTGGGTTTCCAGTGAGTACCCAAGTTTAAGAACTGGGTTTCCAATGAGTACCCAAGTTTTGTGAACTGGGTTTCCAGATATAAAAATGACACTGAATTTGCAAGAAGATTATTTATTCATAACAACAAATATACAAATTTACAAGATCACCTTTTCACGCCGGATAATTCGACTACTGATAATATTTCCTGAGGTTTTTGGAGTTCCATGCATGAGGTAATAGGTGCTCCTCCAGTGTCTCTAGCCTGTAGCTTCCTGGCCGGATAACTTCCTTCACTCGATAGGGTCCCTCCCAAGTTGGGGAAAGTTTCCCTACTTTCGTCAGCTGGGAGACGGCTGCCTTTCTTAGGACCAGATCCCCTGTCCTGAATTCTCTGGGGCGGATTTTGGAGTCGTGATAATTCGACACCTTCTGCTTATAAGCGGCGACCCGGATTCGAGATTCCTCCCGGATTTCTTCTAGTAAGTCGAGGTTGGCGCGGAGTCCGTCGCTGTTCAGTTGCTCATGGAAACTGATGACTCTGGGAGATGGGGTGCCTATATCAACAGGTATCACGGCTTCAATTCCAAAAGAGAGGTTGAATGGTGATTCACCAGTCGTCGTGCGAGGAGTGGTGCGGTAAGCCCACAGAACATGGTAGAGCTCATCTGCCCATCGGCCAGCCTTTTCATCCAGCCTTTTCTTTATCCCTTGAAGCAAGATCCTATTGGTTACTTCCGTTTGCCCATTGGTCTGGGGGTGAGCAACCGAAGTGAATCTCTGTTCAATCTCTAGGTCAGAGCAGAACTTCCGAAAGTTCCGGCAGTCGAACTGTTTGCCGTTATCTGTGATTAAGGCACGGGGAATCCCAAATCTGCAGACCACTGCCTTCCAGAAGAAATTCTGTATATTCTGCTCAGTGATCTGGGCTAGAGGTTCTGCCTCCACCCACTTGGTGAAGTAGTCGATTGCCACCACTACGAATATGCGCTTTCCGGAAGCCGGTGGAAAAGGACCCAGAATGTCCATCCCCCATACTGCAAAAGGGAGTGGACTGATAATTGGGGCCATCGCCACAGCAGGCTGGTGGATGGTGGGGGAGAATTTCTGGCACCTCTCGCACTTTTTAACCAGATTCAGCGCGTCTTGTCGTATGGTGGGCCAATACAATCCTCTGAGGAGTACCTTGATCGCCAGGGCTTTGCCCCCCAGATGTTCTCCACAGATTCCTTCATGAGTCTCTTGCAATGCGTACGCGGCGTTACTTGGTCCCAGACACTTCAGGTACGGGAGAGTGTAGGACCTTTTATACAAAATGTCACCGCTGAGGGAGAATCGGGCGGCTCTCTGTATCACCTTACGGGCTTCCTTCTTATCTTCGGGAAGTTTAGCGTCCCGTAAGTAATGAATGATCTCATCCATCCAGCACGGCTCGTTCTCCACCTGCATTATATCTGCGGCTTCTCTTTCGATGCTAGATCTTTGTAGAAATTCCATACGTATGCTTCCAAGAGTGGTGTATCCAGAAGCAGCCAGCTTCGACAGTACATCTGCTTTGGCATTTTCTGTCCGTGGTATTCTGATGACCTCGAAACTGGCAAACCGGCTGGAGAGTTGATGAACCTTAGCAAGATACTTAACCATACGCTCATCTCGGGCTTCGTAGACCCCTTGGATCTGATTTGCTACCAGCTGTGAGTCGCAGTATGCTTTTAATTTCCGGGCGCCGGTATGAATTGCTAGGTTCATTCCGGCAAGGAGGGCTTCATATTCTGCCTCATTGTTGGACGCACGGAATCCGAATCTCAGAGCATAATCCGCAGTGAACTCCTCAGGCCCAGTGAGGATGAGGCCTGCTCCACAGCTGTTTTTATTTGAAGAACCATCGACATATACTTCCCAAGTTGGTGTGCTGGTCATGGAGTCCTGCTCTGCCAGGGGTTGCAAGATTTCTGTCTGAGTTTCTGCTATGCATTCGTCAGGAACCGCTTTCTCTGCAACTGGGAGTTGTACCGTTTCAGGGTCGGCGACTTGCTGGGGGATGGTGCACTCTGCTACGAAATCTGCCAGTACTTGGGCCTTGATGGCTGGCCTTGGAGCGTACTGGATGTCGAACTCGCTCAGCTCTACGGCCCATTTCACAAGTCGTCCGGAGATATCTGGTCGATGGAGTACTTGCCGGAGCGGCTGGTCAGTCAAGACCTTTACAGTATGAGCTTGAAAGTACGGTCTTAATTTTCTTGCGGCCATTACCAGCGCGTAAGCCAATTTCTCGACCCGCTGGTACCTTGTTTCTGCGTCGTGAAGAACCTTGCTGACATAATAGATTGGTTTTTGCTGGCGGTGCTCCTCGCGGACGAGGACAGCTGCCAGTGCCGTGGAGCTAACGGAGAGATATAGAAATAACTCCTCACCTGGCTCCGGCTTTGTTAATAATGGCGGGGAGGACAGATACCTTTTCAGCTCGTCGAAGGCAATCTGGCATTCTTCCGTCCAGGGCGCAGTTTTGAGGCCCTTAACCGCACTGAAAAAAGGCAGGCATCTCTCCGCCGATTTGGAGATGAAGCGACCCAGCGCCGCTATCATTCCCGTGAGCCGCTGAACTTCTCTGATGGTTCTTGGGGCGGTAAGCTCTATCACAGCTCTGATCTTCTCGGGATTTGCTTCTATCCCTCGCTGACTCACCATGAATCCCAAGAACTTCCCCGAACTGACACCAAAGGTGCACTTGGTGGGGTTGAGTTTCATGTTGTGCTTCTTGAGGACCTGAAATGTTTCTCTGAGATCAGACACGTGGTCCTGTGCGCTTCGACTTTTTACCAGCATATCATCCACATACACTTCCATATTTCGGCCGATCTGGTTCTGAAAAAGTCTGTTCACCAGCCTTTGGTAAGTAGCTCCGGCGTTTTTGAGGCCGAAGGGCATGACTCGGTAGCAATAAGTCCCTTGATCTGTGACGAATGAGGTCTTTGGTATATCCGATTCGTACATCCTGATCTGGTTATATCCGGAGAAGGCGTCCATGAAGCTCAACAGTTCATGACCCGCTGTGGCGTCGATGAGCTGATCAATCTTCGGGAGCGGATAACTGTCCTTGGGACAAGCCTTATTCAGATCAGTAAAATCGACGCAGGTTCTCCACTTTCCATTAGTCTTCTTGACTAGGACTACATTTGCTAGCCAGTCCGGATATCGAATCTCACGAATGAAGTCAGCCTTCAGAAGCCTCTCCACTTCTTCTTTTATTGCCTGTCGCCTTTCAAAAGCAAAGTGTCTCCTTTTCTGTTTCACCGGTCTGCAGGTTGAATCGACACCAAGCCTATGAGTGCTGATCTCTGGATCGATGCCGGGCATATCGGCAGGAACCCATGCAAAGACATCTGCATTGCCCTGGAGAAACTCGGTGAGTTGATGTTGAATGCTACTACTAAGGGAGGAACCGATCAGAGCGACTTTCTCACCGTCCTCCGGGCACAGTGGGATGGAGAGTAGGTCCTCAGCGGGTTGAGTACCCCTGAGTTCGTCCCTTACATCAAGCAGTTCGATTGGCAGTGATTCCACTGCGTTTTTTCCTTTCAGTGCCATTGCATAGCACTCCCTTGATTGAGGCTGATCTCCGCGAACTTCCCCCACACCATTAGGGGTTATGAATTTCATTTTTTGGTGGTAGGCTGAGGCGACTGCTCGGATCAGATTCTGGCCAGGCCGTCCCAAGATAGCATTATAGACCGAGGTGGCCTTCACTACCAGGAAGTTAACCATGGCGAACGCTTGACATGGTGAATCTCCGACAAGAACAGGGAGCTCGATCTGTCCTACCACTTTTACGACCTCTCCGGAGAAGCCGAACAAATCTGAGTTCGCCGGCCTTAGACGGTCGTCGCCTATCATCATTTTCTCGAAGGCATGGTAGTATAGAATATCCGCTGAGCTCCCGTTGTCTACAAGAATTTTCTTTACCTCCCAGTTGGCAACGAGCATGGTTAACACCAATGCATCGTCGTGGGGCAAAATAAGGCTGTCCAGATCTGCGTCTGAGAAGGAGATCTCATTCTCCGTTCTTGACTTTTTGCTGGTTGTGTGAACGGCGTTAACTTGCCGTGCATATGCTTTTCGAGCAGCAGAGGAGGTGCCCCCGGCGGCTGGTCCGCCCATGATTGTATTGATAACCCCCCTTGGTTGAGATCGGGGTGCCTCAGGCTGCGCGTCGGTGACCTGAGAAGTCTTATCCTGAGGAGGGGGCTGCGGTGATCTTCGAGGGCTACGGCCCTGGGGACTCTTTCCTTTGCGCCCTTGGGTGCGGCCGTCATTCTGGATGTATTTTTTCAAATAACCCCGGCTGATCAGCTGCTCGATTTCTCCCTTGAGCTGCCAGCAATCCTCTGTGTCATGGCCGTGGTCCTTGTGGAACCGACAGTACTTTGAAGGATCTCTTCTGTTTCCTTTGGAGATCATTCTAGGCGGCCACTTCACAAACTCCTCCTCACTGATCGCTGCCAGTATGTGCTTTCTAGAGGTATTGAGAGGTGTGAAGTTCTCTTCTCTTCTCTGAGGGGGTGGAGACTTCTCTTTCCTGGGAGGTTTATCCTCCCTACGCTGTTTAGGCAGATTCTTCTCTTCAGAGGTTATCCTCCGGTTTGAATTAAGAGCTGCCAGTGTTTCTTCCACTGTTATGTACTCTTCTGCCCCGGCCATGAGATCCGCCAGTGAGTGCGGATTTTGCCGAGCCACCGCTCGACGGAAATCATCAGATCTTGCACCGGTGAGGAGTGCGTTCATAGTCGCTGAGGGATCTAAATTGGGCACCTGTAGTGCCTCCCTGTTGAAGCGGCGGACGAACACCTTCAGGGGCTCATTGTCTTCCTGTCGCAAGGCCATCAGGGAAGCTGTTGTTTTCTTTGGCCTGCGGCTGCTCATGAAGTGGCGGACGAGGTCCTCTCCAAAATCGTCGAAATTGTTGATGGAGTTTGGTTTGATCCTGGAGTACCAGTCTCTTGCCGCGCCAGTGAGCGTCGTTGGGAAGGCTCTGCAGATGAAGCCGTCGGAGGCGCCGTGGAGGAGCATCATTGTTCTAAATGTCTCCAGATGATCCACGGGATCGGTAGTGCCGTCGTACTGAGGGACGGCAGGCATCTTAAATCCTCTGGGTGCTGGAGCACTCAGGACATCCTTAGTGAATGGCGTTCTGCTTGAGAACGCTCTAGAGGCGGGCCGGCTCTGATCCTTCGCCAATTCCTCTATCCGGTGGTTCATCTCCTCCATTCTCTGTAGCAGCGGATCCGTTCTGCGGTCTGGGGACCTGATTCTTCCCACAAATGGGCTTGCCGCAGAACCGGAATGACTTTCCGGACTCCTACGACGAGGTCGAGATTTTGCCGGTGGCAAACGATCTTCGTGAGGCCGGCGCCTCTGCGTGGAGCGAGACCGCGATCTTTCGCGGTGATGAGGTTCTGTCTGGGCGTGCCTCACTATGGGGCGATAAACTTGTCTAGCGGAGTGATGAGTTCTGCCCTCCCCGTGACGTGATGACTCTCCCCTGTGGACTCCTTGGGCAGATCGCGGGGCCTCTGGAGGAGGTGGAGGGGGTGCTTGAAGTAGTTGTTGGTACTGACCAACAAGGGCCGTCATCTGCTGGAAGAGGGCTTGGACTTGCTCCGAGGTGGGCACGGGATTGTGGTGCTCCGAGCGAGAAAGGCTTTGGTCGGCAGAAGCTGCCACTACCATCGAGGCGATTCGACCACTCCGGGTCCTGCGAGGTAGCGCGGCTTGGTCGTTCTGCGCAGAAGCTAATCGCGCACTCTTGCGCCCTGCCATTTTGTAAGTGAGATGTAAGAACAGCTTTTAGTTCTTGGTCCCACGGATGGCGCCAATCTGTTAGACCAAAAATCGGTAACAGGTACAGCAGTGGCGTAAGAGCTGAGAGCGAGCGACAAGGGAGGTTGAGTATGAGTCCTGCGGTGAGTGCTTAGTCCTGCACAAGGCAAGCGAGGTCAGAAGACCAGACCGGGTTTTACTCCGGACAGGCCCTTCGACACTCAAGTCAGTATGAGCAGGAGTGAAGGGGAGATGTCTTAAGAGTTTAGGGAGAGAAGGGATTTTCGCATTACCCATTAGTCTGAGCTTTAGTCCCCTATTTATAGGGAAAATCTGTTGAGGTGTCCTGGACAGGTGGCGGCCTGTGAGAGGCTGGATCTCACCTACTCTGAACAGGTGGCAGCCTGTGAGAGGCTGAGTCTCACCTACTCTGGGACAGGTGGCAGCCTGTGAGAGGCTGGGTCTCACCTACTTTGGGACAGGTGGCAGCCTGTGAGAGGCTGGTGTTTTCACACCCCATCAGTGGATATGGGTATTTATTTTACAAAAAAGAGCTGATTTGCTCTAGTCAGAAAGATCTTAAAGATTGAGAGGGGTTTCATTGATTCTATAAGCGTTCTTGTATTCCAATCTATCAAACCCACGGTACTTCATTTCCAGATAAAATTCTATTACCATGTACTAATGCACCATATACTGTTTTTCTCCAAAACTGAATTCATAGTTACAATTTACAAGCGAGTGGAAGTGTAGGCAAAATAAAAGGAGATTGAGAATTATTAGTCAATATTACAATTTACAAGGGTAGGCACTTGACAGGCCAATACAACATAAAAGAGATTCAAGAAAACAATTGTCAAGCAATATGTACTTATTGTGCATATATCGAGAATGAAGAAAACCTGAACCCGACCCGAGAAACTATCTCGAGTAGGGTCGGGTTTAGAAATATCAGGTATTAAAAAAAATAAAATAACCCGGCCCGACCCGAGTTGCAATCCTACCGGTGGGTGCACTAACGTAAAATCTTCAGGTGGCTAGGAAACAAGCCAAGGTGGAGATTGTTTGGAAAGTTGCCTTGTTTCCCATGTTTACTTTCTTGTGGGAGACCAAAAAAGGAATGGTTTTTTAGATTTTCTAAAAACCTAGTATAGAGCCCATTTTACTCACATGACCAAAGTGTGGTTGCTAGGGCTTTTTGGGAGTGAGAAAAAAAGAAAGAGAGAAGGAAAGAGGAGAGATTGAGAGAAGAAGATTGGGCCTCAGGGGTTGATGGTGTCCCATCTACAATTCGTTGATGATTCCATGGCTTCATATGTGACTGATGCAGACAAGGTGCTTCAGCTAATGGTTCTCCGGTGCTATGAAGTCGTGAAGGGCAAACGTTCAATTTTCATAAATCTAGGCTTTTGTCGTCATTGTACCAGAGGAGAGTGGCTGGTGGCTGGCTTACTTGGGTGGTCTATGGACCAGCTTACAATGACTTATCTTGGTCTTACGTTGTGTGAGGAAAAGCCCCGGAAGGTGTGGATCTGATCGTTGAATGTGTGGAAAGAAGGCTTGATACGGAGAAGCAGAATCTAGTCTCACTGGGAGATAGAATAGCTTTAATAAAGTTGGTGTTTGTAAATATCCCCATTTATTATCCTTAGTTTTCAAATGCCGGATTAACGCGATTAAATACATTGAGCATATTCAGATGAGGTTTCTTTGGGCGGATCTCAACTCAACAAAGCCTTTGTCCCAAACTAGGTATCAGACGATAAGAAATTCCATCTTGTGAGTTGGGAAGAGGTGTGCAAACCCATCAAAACCGAGCCTAGGTATCAGAACTGAGAGCGGTGAACAAGGCTCTTCTTGGGAAATGATTATGGCAGTGTGGAGAATAGAGAAGTCAGCTTTGGACCAAAGTTATTTGCAGTAAATATGGTCCAACCCCCAGCAGCTGGATCTTACAATTGGCTCTCTGATGACAACTATAGATTTAGTTGTTCGACTTTGTGGATGGAAATCCTAAGGCAAAACCACAACTTCAATAAGAGGATCAGATTCAGAGTCTACTAGGGGACAAGGTTAAATTCTGACATGATGAACGGTGCGATGCGACACCGTTTGTTGACTTGTTCCCATATTTGTTTATGGTGGCCTTAGATTAGGGGTGCAACTCAAGTTGGGCTGGGTTGGGTTGAGGCCAACCCAAGGAACCCATTTTCCAACCCAACCCGACCTGACTCGGCCGGGTTCAACCCAACCCAATCCTAGGAACAATTTCCTCAACCCGACCCAATTTCCATATTGAATCGTGTTTAGACCATCTAAATATGTTGGCTCCACTTGTACTTCCTCTGCTGCCAGTACTTTTGCAAACCCCTTTACTTACCGTAGGAGGAGACGAAGCCGTGGAGACGTGGTGGAGTTAGGGTTTCGTGGATGAAGAAGGAAAGAAGAAAAAGATTTAGGGTTTCTACTTTTTAGGGTTTCATTTTCTGAATTTTTTTGGGAAAGACAGAAAGAGCCGAGCGGTATTTGTGACTTTCCCTAAAATTCTTAACTATTAAAGTCTAAAAGTAAAAGACTGAAAGTCTAAAACCGTAAATATCAGTAAAATTTGAAAAAAAAAAAAAACTTAGTAGAAAATGGTCGGGTTACAATTAGGGTCGGGTTGCCCGATACGCCAACCCGACGCAACCCAATTTTCAGTCGGGTTATAAATTCCGAACCTGCAATCCAACCCACTCCGAATCCAAAGCAACCCGCCCAAAAATCGGGTTGAACCCGTCGGGTCCGGGTTGAACCCAACCCAAGTTGCATCCCTACCTTAGATAAGGATGTTTTCTTCCAAGATTGTTTTGATCATGGTTTTAAATTTTGGCCGAAACGTTTCATTTCGGCCGAAGTATTTAGTTTCGGCCGAAATATTTCGGTTTCGGTGAAAAACGAAACGAAATTCACAGTGAGTCGGAAAAGTACCAAACTTCGCCGAAACGTTTCGGAAATTTCGGTGAAACGTTTCGGAAATTTCCCACCGAAATTTCGGTGAAATTTTTACAAGATTTCGTCCTAAATTTCGTACCGAAACCGAGATTTAAAACCTTGGTTTTGATTGGGTAGATGAGAGGGTGTCCTAAAAATTTAACTTCAGGCGAAACTTTTTTTTTATAGACAGATCAGCATGGGGGCCCAACTTTTGGAGATTATGGAGTCCTGCTACATCAATAAGACTGACAAAGACAAAAGGCTATGCATATGGAGCTTGTCTGGGGCCTTCAACGTCAAATCATTCTACCACCACATCGTGCCTAGTCCTCCTACACATGCAACCAGAGTGTGGAGTCTACCTGCTCCTCGTAGGGTCTGCCGTGCGATGTGGACAAGGTTTGTGACGCGATGTGTACTGGATTAAGTTCTAACAGACAGCTGAAATGGGATCGTAACCTATTGCCTAGCCGAATAGCGTAGTAACTGGAACGCCGTTAGAGGGAAGCACCAGAAGAAAAGCTACTTAGATATGGATAAGGTTCAGACCGATGAGGGACGTGTAACTGCCCTAAACACCCAGCCTGGATAAGCCTAAGTGCTAGCCTTGCGGGAGCCTCTCATGATAAATGGTGTGATGCTGCACTGTTGGTGGAGCTATTCCCATATTTGTCTACAATGGTCTTGGACAAGGATGTTTCCATCCAAGATTGTTTTGATCTGGTAGATGGGAGGATGTCTTGGAAAATTAATTTCAGGCGAAACTTTTTTGATAGAGAGCTCTGCATGGTGGCCCAGCTTTTGAATATTCTGAAGTCCAACTACATCAAGAAGACTGGCAAAGACAAAAGGGTTTGGATCTGGAGCTCGTCTTAGGCTTTCAATGTCAAATCATTCTACCACCACACCACGCTTAGTCCTCCTGCCTTGTATGTGGCCAGAATGTGATGTGGGTCCATGCATTCTGCTAGACCGCCTTCCTAGACAGAATCCTCACAGTGAATCACATGTGTAATCGTAAATTGCTTATAATTGAACAATATCCTCTTGTGTGGAAGTTGGGGAGTCCGTGGATCGTATTTTCTTCCTTCCGAATTTTTGCGAGGTTCGAGATGTCCCGAGTCTTTCCTCTTCCTTGGCCGGAAAAAGGATTATCTGGAGAGTGGTGCTTTTGGCTACAAAATGGGTGATATGGAAGGAAAGGAATTTTAGCGCCTTCAGAAGCTTGGCAAAAAGTCCTTTCTTCATTTATACAGAGTTGATCGCTCTAACCATCTCTTGGGTGAAGATCTGCCCCCTGCTTTAGGTTCATCTCTAATTATGGCCTTTGGCTTGGAAAGAGTGAGATTTGTGCTAGTGGGGAGCACATAGAGATCCATTTCCCCAGTTGGGGCCCTCCTGAACCAGGGATGGTGGAGTTTAAGGCTGAGAGAGTTAGTGGAATTCTTAGGGATGAGAGAGCAATGACCATGATTACAGATTTTAATGAAGCTGAAGTGAGGACAGCTTTGCGGGATAGCTTGATAATTTATGATTTCCTTCCTTCTCGAGGGGATAGATTTCTGATGTACCTTGTTTCTCCTCTTTGCTTTTTCTTTTTGTCTTTGTTTTTACTCTTTGTATTGACCATCTCAATTGTCGGTTTCTATGCATTGATGAAATGATATACTATTAAAAAAAAACATCAAATGCATAGTGTCACGCCTGTCTAATAATTCAGTAGATGCCACACATAGTGGTATAGTATACACTAATACTTTTACGGTTTTGATCTCAGTATGTGTTTCATTGGGGATGAAAACAGAAGCATTTATGTTGTTTCAGATCGGTTTCGATAAAATTTAAAACTACGGGTGCAAGTGACCCATCACAAACAGATGGCCTGGAGACTACAATTAGGACAGTTGAAGTTTTTTGTTTTCTAGAAAATTAGCTTATACGAATAGCCCAGAACTGGAAAATGACTATCATGAACATCTTCAGAAGTCGTCGGCCTCTTCCTCCGAAGTCGTCGGCCTCTTAACTCCGGCGTCCGTTGTTTCAGGATTCTCGGTGGACTCCCTTATCTGTTCACGTGGCTTTAATCTTGAAACACGATGAATCACTTCCAGAATTTTCTTGAAGCAGGATGCCATGCTCTGAAAGTTTTTGAATCCTTGGGAATCCTCAATATCTACTGTAGGAGGACTCTCAGTTTATTTGGGCAAGGTCATAACCTGAATAGGTCTCAATGGGCTCCTCTCAGATCCCACTCAGGGTCCTTGGGTAGCATCAAGGACAGGGATACCAGAGTGCGACGACTGGAATTTGGGGCCAGAAGAATCCCTGGTCGTAGAGCTTCTAAATTTAATCGGCGTCCGCCCCCTACTGGCAGTGATTGGATGTGTTCCAAATGTCAATACAGAAACTTTGGTTTGCGAAATGCCTGCAGAAAATGCTTAGACGTCAAAACTAACTTGGCCTCAGCCATGGTGTGGAGGCCTAAACCTTCTCAGGCTGATGTACATGCTGACCCATTAGCACTTGAGGTTCCGGCTTCTTTGATAGAAGAAAGAAAGAAATACGTAAAGAGTTGCCTCATTGGAAGCTTGAAAGCTGGAGCTTGGCTGCTGGAAGATGTATGTGAGTGGGGCTAAAAAATGTTGGGCCTGCCGGAATTGCAAAAGCCTTTCTCTATTAATTCAGTGGATATCCTTTTCTGTTTTGAATCATAGTCACAGGCGAAGACCATCCTCAGGCGTGGAGGTGCTGCTCTGGGAGGTCTCTTTTCTTCCCTCCAGCCGTGGTTTCCAGCCTATAATACGGGTGCTCGAACTATCAGAATTAGATTTTATGATATTCGTCTTCATGCCTGGTCAACGTCAACTGTGGAGGCTCTTGGGCAGCATCTGGGCCAGGTGATCCAGACCCAGCTTTCTGGAATTCACGACCACTGCATGTCTTTTGCCTTAGCCTTGGTCATAACTCCCCTTTGGAAATCTATCCCCTCATCCATTAATCTGAGAGTGGATTCCAGTATTTATTCTGTGGGAGTTAAGATGATTTCTTTGGATAGCATTAATAGTTTGGCGTTGTCGGTTGTTGGGGAATCAAGCAGTAAGGATAATTTGGAAGTTTGCAAGGGCTCCAATCAAATCTCCTGCGTCCGACTGCCGACGATGGTTGTTTCACCAGAAAAGGAGACGGGTGCTAATCCCGATACTTTCGATCTACCCGGGGAGCCGTTGTTGGGCCCCGATTTGAATTTTGAATCTCCCAAGCCTTCCGCCACCAACTCTCCCAGATTGTCAGAGAGTAGGATAGCTGCAGTGCTTGATAAGTGGGGTCAGAATGGAAATGGATCGATACGGAAAACATTAAATGCTGCAACTCGTGGCGAGAAAGGAAAAGCATGCCGAAAGGATGTTGCTGACAGTTGTACTTTGACCTCAGCTAAAGTGAAAAAGGTGCTAAAGATAAAAACTAGATTTAATAGTGAAAACAAAAAAACAAAGGAAAAGCGCACAGGAAGAGGCATCGTACCCTATGGAAGTATTAACTTGGAAATACAGGTACTAGCTACTCGAGGTGGTCTTTCAGTGTTTACAAAAAAACGCAAAGATATTTTTAGGAAAGAGGATCATAGGAGGAGGAGATTGATTGCTGACACTCAAAAGCTCCTTCAAAAGTTTGATACTTCTAGTTCGCCAGTTATGTCCGGAAAGGGATTAGCTCAAGGTAGAAATTCTCCGGTTGCCCAAGAATTTGTTTATGAAGCTGCAGACATTGAGCTCCTGAATGACCTTCGTTATAACGAAAAGCTTGCTAGAAAGGAGTCGCCAACCCTTTGTGAGACCTCTCTTAGCCCGTTCAAAAAGCTTTGGGCCCAGCTTAAGAAAACCTCTCCCAGCAACACTGGTCTCGTCAATAATTCTGAATCGACAAGTGACAAGGAATTGCATCTACCTCTACTTGACCTTCCCATGTTCAATAAAGTTCTAGAAGAGGAAAGACGCACCCGCCGGCACCTCTGGGAGGAGGAAAGAAAGTCTGTTATTAAGGACCTGGAGGATAATCGGTTCAACCTGAATCCTGAGGTATTTACAACCTCGGTTGATTCAGGCCGGATAGATGACCTACTTCCTGAGGGAGCGAAACGGACTACTAGGGATGCTAAAGGTAAGATAAACAGGTTGATGAAAGCTCTGACGATTCAAGTCAGGGATCTTTTTCGGAAGAATTCAAAGACCTGTTATCGATGGGGGATGTATTCGGGATTAACTATGATGAAGACTTGGGGGCAACCAAAGACATGTTTCTTGCAATGAAGGTAAGAGATAAGGAAGAGAAGACGATAAGAGAAAAAGAAATTGAGAAGAAGATTGGAGAAGGTGCTTAAGCATCTAGGTTAGAAGATGGACACTGATCTCTCCCTCAGTATAATGCCTGATGGAGGTAATGAAGTCTTGATTTAATCTTATGACCCTTGTTGAAGTTCAAAATTGGATCGTGGTAGCGTAGAGGTCAAAGTCCATCCAGAAATTCATGATACCTCCTGCTTAGTAGCCTTGTGATTTGTCTGCTGTTATCCAGAATTTTTCGAACTTCAGTAGCCATAGCTTGAGAGATTCGTTCTTCCACTTAGGTTCCCTTGCCTGGATACTCTAGTTTTGCTTTTCTTATTGGAGGTCTATATCAGTCCTGGAGTTTTAGAGTTCAATTTGTAAGGTTTTAGAAGCTTGAAGTTTTGATAGTTCTCAGGATTTATAGTTTACTTGTAGCTTCAAGAGGTATTGGCTTAGAGGACCCAGAAGGTACAGACGAAAGGTTTGAAAAATTGCTATGACAAGATGTAAAAAGAAGATATTATAGAATAGAGGAAAGGAAAGGTTGTGTTCTTTTGCAACTCATTTTGGGTAGTTTTCAATTGGTTTCGGGTATGCCCGAGTCAATCCATCTTAATATTTTGTAATGCAGGATGGGACCCCTGGTCCCGAATGCAATCTGAATATTAATGAAATATGTCATTTTTCAAAAAAGAAAAAGAAAATTAGCTTATACTGTGTCTAAATTATACTGAGCAATTTGAATTGAAATGTTAATGTGATGTGGCACAGGCAAGGAAGTTGCAGGAACAAGGTTGGCAGCCTAGGTGGTTCAAGAAAAACAAAGATGATGACTGCTATCAGTATGTGGGTGGGTATTGGGAGGCCAGGGAGCAAAATCAATGGGATGATATTCCAGATATATTCGGCCATACTGACACCCCACCATCTGTAGAGTAAGAGTTCCTTCTAAAGCTTTCTGTAAATTTTTTTCCCATGGCTGTATTTTGTGGACTCATTAAGGGAACTACAGGTGTAGATGTTAGCGCATATAAGAAACTATCATACCCTTTTTGCATAGCAACTTTTCAGCATAGGGGATCATAAAGGTCTTTCAACAGATCTTAGATCTTCATATGCTTAACATTAACAACGCATTAACAGTTATCAGAGGTTAGAATTCGTCTTGTAGTGGATTTCTCCAGAAGACTGATACAATAGATGGCCGCAAGCTTAAACTAGCATGTCAGTGTAAATTGTGATATCCTTCCACTGATACAGATATAGGTGTAGCTTATTTTGATCAGTTATTAATTGCTTGATACAGCATTTGTATGGCATTTTACCATTTTAATTATCTTGTACTCTTTTGTAAAATTAAGCATCTTGTCCTTCTTTATTGATATTACTGTTCCAGACATGTGTGACAATGCATGTTACAAGGTGTTCGATGTGATTAAACCATTATGGATGACTTTCTTGCTTATGTGATGATTTCCAAGTTGTCACACATGTTACAAGGTGTTCGATGTGATTAAACCATTATGGATGACTTTCTTGCTTATGTGATGATTTCCATGTATGTATTTGTACTTATTCTAGCATTTTCTGAAGTTTCATCTTAAAATTTCGTCATTTGTGTATGTATTTTTTTCTAAGATTTAAAATTTTCATCATTTACATATGCTTCAGTACAATTCCATGATTTTATAAGATTTCCACCGAAACTGAGATGGTTCTGTTTCCATGCCGACCAAAACTGAAATGTTTTTGTTTCTGTGCCGATCGAAACTGAAACCAAAATTTAAAACCTTGGCTCGATACACTTTTGCACACTGCACTTGAATCTGAAAACCAAGACTTCGCCCACAACTTTCACAACGTCCGATCTTCCATTAGTGCTCTTGGCATTTTGTGTAACTTTTCAATATCAAATATACGTTACTTAATCTTCGGTTCCCTACACCACTTAGGCACTTAGGCACTGTTTCTTTTGGATTTGAGAACCGATTTTGAGCCCAGAACTGGTTTGAGTCCCATAATCAGTTTTGGACTCAAAATCGGTTGTCAAAATCCACAACGAACGGGCCTTATCTTTAGTCCAACTTCTAAATAAGCCTCTCATGCCTCCATTGAAGTGAAGAAGCTTGATACCCAATGACAAGCGAAAAAGAAGGCTCCGCATCTTAGCCTCCCTTTCTCTTCACCCCATCCATCGCCTCTAAGCTCCATGATGGCACCTTTCTCCCTCAGATGGTATGAGATTACAAGGCATGACGAGGGATCTAGTAGCTTGTTGAGTTCCTGTCGAGACATTCTGTTTTCAATTTTTCTTTTGCTTTCCTATATCTTAGAAGCGTTGCGAAATTTTTCCGAAGAAATCATCCATTTCCTAAGTGAAGATCTACTAAAACTCTTGCAAAAATTATTAATGAAGTCCCTCCTTTTGTTAATTAATCACCTTAATGTTGTAGAATCTTAGTAGAGACCATATAGTACAGATAGAACAGTTGCAGCCTAACAGCTCCTTCCCATATTATAACTGAGGATAGATCAAGAATCTCCGGGACACTAGCGCCTGCTCCGGTATGCTTAACTTCGAAATTCTAATGGGATCCAGCATTTGTGCTGGTATGATCACACCCTTTGTTCTATTGAATTTGTCATTTACATTATTGTCATTTATATTTATTTTATTTAAATTCTTTTCATTTTTATTTCTGCACTTTTTTTTATTTTTTTAAATATAATATCTCCCGTGGATGTTGTACCGCTTCTCAATGCATACATAAGTGCATAATATCCTCTAAATCACCTTTTTTTTACTGGCAATATGCTCTAAATCACTCTTTTTTAATGGCAATGTACTCTAGTTCACTTAGTCACCTTTCCTAAGCTGAACCTTGCGCATCTGGCGTGTCCTTAATAGGTTGTCTCCAAAAGATGTGACCTATAGGGTTGCAACTTCGGTCGGATTTTACCTGACCCGCATCAACCTTACCCGAAAAAACTGTGGGTCGGGTTCAAATATCACGGGGTCTTGGGATGGGTAGGGTTTGTTCTTGATTGTTTTTTTATTTTCTATGCTCAACTCAACTAAGCCTTTGTCCCAAACTAGGTCAGGTCGGTTTTTTTTTTTTTCTATTCTATAATTAATAAAAATTAGAAACTCTCAAAGGAAAAATCCTTTCATCATTTCCACATCTCTCTCTCTCTCTCTCTCTCTCTCTCTCTCTCTCTCTCTCTCTCTCTCTCTCTCTCTCTCTCTCTCTGTGTGTGTGTGTGTGCTACGAAGTGTCTTTGTACTGTTACTTTTAAAAAAAATGTCTTTGTACTGGTGCTTCATTTAATATATGAATATGTTTTATAATACTTCTTTTTTTTTCTTTCTTTTCAAAATTTTCTTTCAGTAGGGTGTGAGCTCATTTTAATCTCAAAGAATCATCTGCAATTGTCGGAAATTTGGTCAATTTTGGCGATATTTGAAAAAAAATATTAATCTTTTTATTCCTCTCCCAAATTTCAGCCGAAATTACTAAAATTTCAGTAATTTCGGCCCAAAAAATCGACATTTTGTGTCTTTACTGAATTTCAGCCTAAATTCTAGGACTTTGGCTGAAATTTCGGTTTCGGCTAGGTCCGAAATAACTCGAAACCAAAATTTAAAACCTTGATTGTAGCACAGTGAGAAACACCCACTGTAGATTTGAACCATCCATTTGATGAGAGTTCTCTTTTTGATTTCTGATAAGCTGAAAAAAGATTATGTTAGTCATGAAATATTAATTTGCAGTAACATATGTATTTTTCTTTTTTCATTTCTTTTTTTGCTGTTAAACGTGAACTGTTGCTGGATGGAGATGTATATTTAACAAGAATTGTACATAGGAGATCCGAAACAAGAGTGCCAATTTAACCGTTCCGGTCATTTAGAGGTGAATATACTACCACTCTTTATATGATGATAGGCCTTATGGTCCATTATTTTTCAAACAGTACTGTGCGGCCCACACTACAGGATGATCCAAACTGCCCATTAGATGGGACACCCCAAAAATCATTCCCATAGGTTGATCCTAACCCTAAATAGGTTGTGCCCCATAAAATCATTTCGATAGGTTGATCCTAACCCTCCAATCTATACGGGTTGGATCATCCTGTGGTGTGGGCCGTACGGCACTTTTTGAAAAATAATGGACCATAATAAGTTCTTTCATCATGTAAAAACTCATTACGATGAGGATGCTTTTTTCATTGCCGATGACGAAAAATTGATAAAAATCTGAGAATGGAAATTCGCCAAACTTGCCCATTGCATCCGCTTTTCCTTCACAGATTGCCTTCATGGGGTGGGCATTTTAAGCTTAATGTGTCCTTGTGCACTGATCTGATGGTTATGATTGTTCCCACTGTGGTTTTTACCCACATCTGCCCAAGTAGCAAACCTCTTGATAATATTCCATTCAACAGACCAGTGCACAGGTGTTAAATCTGCGATAATGTTAAAAGCCCCGACCTGACCCAATAAACTATCTCGGGTAGGGCTGGGTTTATCAATAGGGTTTTTTCCAGTTTTTTCAATAAAAACCCGACCCGACCCGACCCGAGACACTTTCTCCGGTAGGGTTGGGTAGGGTAGCGTAGGGTTCTTGAAAACCCCACTTGCCCGACCCAAGTTGCAACCCTAATGTGGTTGTTGACTCCAGTGAAATTCCTTTATCAATTCGAGGAAGATCCTTATTGCTCGATTGGCTGCTCAACAGAGCATGTATGAAATATATCATTTGCTGCACCGAAAGAATATGTTTTGAAAAAAATTATATCTTCGATGCTCCAAACACGATGAGCCTGTTTGTTTTGGATTTTCCGAAACTTAGGTCCTGTTCGTTTGGTTTTGGACTCGCAATAGGTTGTCATAATCTTAAACGAACAAGGCCTTAAATTTGAGTCCAATAATCAGTTTTGGACTCACATTCCGTTCTCAAAAACCAAAACAAACAGAACCGAAGCGTTGGTATGCATTGATGATGCATTAAGAAAAATACTGACCAGACTATTGACTCTTCTTGCATAAAAGATATTCAATTTGGGCTGCATGTTACTCTATCCATAACCCTATGTGGCAACTAGACTCTTGGCACACACAATGGCTACCGATTCAAATCCCGATTGGCACCCAGTGTTTTAATAATGGCACGAGGTTTGTAGTATTTTATTCATGAATTCCCAAGGGTTTCATAAATTATTCGATCAAATCATGCGAGCCACTAGTTGTAGTCACATGAGACAATCCTAATCGAGATTATCCAAAGTTACAACATCTTCAAATCTTTTATTTTAATACTCTCTCATTTCTTGGATTTAGCAAGAACCAAATTGTAAGGGAGTGGGTGGTTTTAAAACCAGAGAGAAGAATCATGGCATTTGGTAGAGACTTGCTAGAAATGGGTGGTCAAAACAAAGTGGAGGTGTTGATAGTGATTATGATTTTTATATGCCTTCCCTTTCTTCATCAACCATACACAGTAGGTAAGCAGATTTTTGGATGTTAATTCACTCCTTAACAAAGAATTTCTTACCAACTATTCACTCCCTAACAAAGAATTACTCTACTCCAAATTCTATGTAGAAGGAGCAATGGGATTACAAGGCCAGAGGCAACCAACAGGAAGGAAAGCTGGTCAAGAAGCAAAATCATGGTGGTGGTCGGAAGATTATTCTCCGGTGAGGCGACGGCGACATGTGCATAATAATTTAGACCCTTGACTCTCTCTCTCTCTCTCCCTTTACATTTCTTTATGTAACCATCTCAGTTTATATGAGAACAATTAGAGATTCATATGATTATATGTCATTGAATATGGGTCTTTGCATAATATTTCCTTTAGGCTCGTTTTCTTTCTACGTAAAATGGGCCTAAAACAAAATTTAGGCCCATTTTACACTTAAAATGGGCATAAAATTCAACCCATTTTAAGTCGGAAGAAACGGGGCCTTCAATGAGTTTTTTTCTAGTAATGTTTCTATACTTAGCATACAGCATGGATTTTCATGGGACGCCATCGGGACCAACTCCATTGGACCTGTAGCAAGCATGTCTGATGATCTGTGTAGTCTATGTAGTGAGCCATAACCCAAAAATTGCGGCCATTAGACATATAATCTCAATTTTCATATATTTTTGTAGAACTTAGAAATATAAATATTAAGAGGGCTGCTACCAAAACAGGCCGTTTGCCAACAAAAATAAAAACAATGTGGGACACTTGTGCAAACAAAAATTGAGCTTGCATCCCATGCCATCCAACAAATCAGGTGAAGATGACCAAATCTTTGGTCATTTTTCACCATTGTCTTTATTTTCTGAATGGGATTCCATCTTAGAAGTGTTGAATGAAAATATTAAATTAAGTTGTTAACTAATATCTTGAGTTTGGAAGGAAGCCCACATGGTATGCATGTTTGCAACACATAACCTTCAAATTTTAAGGCTCCTTTGGTTATTTAGAGTGAAGGTCCCTCTAAGTAAAAATTGAATAGGATTGATTCGAGTAATTAATCTTTTTTTAGCGTGTAAAAAAGGAGGAAATTTTAGAAATATTTTTCCTCTCCTGCAATGGGCCTTAGGAATGAAGAGTCAAATTCCATTTTCATTTCTCCAGGCACTCGACCCATTCCATTCTATTGTCCGTACGGACGTGGTAGAGAAGAAGGGCTGAAACATGATTATGTGTTGGGATTCGTTGGAGCCTTTTACAACTTCCAACAGATACAACTTTTTTTAAAGAAGGGGACAAACCAATCCCATTTGTAAGAAAGAAAAGTTGTTTTACAAGACACCACTACTTATCCTTTGGCCCATTTTCATACAAACATCTCTGCAGTCTGCACCCTTTGAGATATGAACGGCAGGAAGGTTTATTTTGTGTAAAAAGACACATGCTCTTATTTATGTAAAAAAGGCTAAACTATTACTTGACTTTAGGCATTAAAACTTTATTCTTTGAAAGAAAATGAATTATTATTCAATAAACATCACTTTCTTAAATCAAATATTATTAATGTTGGAAGGTTGCATTGTTTCCTATTCGGTAGAACCGAAATTGGAAAGTGGGTTTTTCTAGGTTTAAGAAAACCTAGCTTATAAAAGTTAGCTAGAGCTACAATGAGAGTGCGGCAAAAAGTGGGAAACTTGGAGTGTGCCTATTTCAACATCAACAAGTTTGACATAAAGGGAAGTTTCACTCTATGGCAGATGAGTGTGAAGGATATCATAGTTCAACATGGATTGGCAGAGGCGTTGAAGGGAAATGATGGGGAGTCGGAGAAGAAGACGAATGCTAAGTGAGAAGATATTGAGTCGAAGGTGGCCAGCACGATTCAATTATGTCTTGCAGATAACGTTATGTTTAAAATTATGAGAGAAGATAAAACGCCTAAATTATGAGAGTTGGGAAAGCTTTAGCCAACCGATTGTATTTGAAGCGGTAGTTGTACAGGCTAGAAGATGCATAAAGGCAGTAATCCTCTAGAAAACATTACGGTGTTCGACAGGTTTGTGGATCAACTCAACAAGGTTGATGAAAAGTTGAAGGAAGAAGACAATGCTCTTTTGCTTCTTACTTCGCTTCTTGATTCGTTTCACAACTTGGTAATGACTTTATTGTATGCTAAGGATACGGTAACTTTAGAGGAAGTCACGGCGTCGCTCTTGTCAAATGATATGCGAAAGAAACATGTTCTTAATATGAGTAAAGAGCATGGGTTGGTTGTTTATAGTGGGAATCAAAGAGGAACGTCATCTGACAGGGGACTAGGAAAAGGCAGGTCAAGATCTAAGGTTAGCGGAAAGGGCGTGCAATATTATCGTTGCAAGGAACATGGCCACATCAAGTGAGATTGTCTGAAGCGAGTTGACCAGTTAGACAATGGTGCTACGAATACGGTGGTGGCCATAACGGATGAGCAAAGAGAAGAGGTTGAAGACATTCTCATAGTCACACCTCTCCTCATGATGAGTAGATTCTAGATTCAGAGTGCTCTATTCATGTATGCTCCGGGAGGGAATATTTTGATACATTCTAGGAAGCAAGGGCGGGTGTAGTGTCCTTAGGTGACGGATCTACTTATGACGTCACTGGAGTTGGAACGGTGAAGATCAAGATGTTCGATGGAATAATTCTTAGGGTGCAACTCGGGTCGGGTTGAGGCCAACCCGACTCGACCCGATTTCCAACCCGACGAGGTTCAACCCAACCCGCCCCGAGGAGCCCATTTTTCCAACCCAAACCCGACCCGATCCATGTTTCTAAGCTTATAAAATAAAATTTCATAAAAAATGCCAGGTTTCACTCGGGTCAGGTTGCCTAAACCCTCAACCTGAATCCGGCACGAACTCAACCCGGGTTGGAAAAACTCGACCCAAACTTGAACCCGACCCGACTTTTTTTCGGGTTGAACCCGACCCGAGTTGCACCCCTTAGTATTCGTACTTTGGGTGGTGTGGTGTATGTCCTAACGATACGAAAGAATCTAGTGTCGCTTAGCCAGTTGGACTCCAGTGGTTGCAGGTATTTAATAGCAAGTGAAGCCATGAGAATCACACGCAGCTGTATGGTTCTGATGAAAGGAGAGAAGTGTCAAGGATTATATCGTCTAGTCAGGGACAAAGTGACTACTGTTTCTAAGATCTTGATGGCTAATTGGAAACATGGTAATGGTGTGTGCATGCGTAGAGTCTCTTTCGCAGTTGGAGCAAAGGCAGTTTTCCAAGTTGCAGACTATGATAGGAAGGTGATAGTACCTGCGTTGGGAAGGACAGATCGAGATCCCCCCTGCAAGGTTGTATTTGTGTTCAAAATTAGATATCTACTGTTGTAAAGGATTACTTAGATGTTACACCGGTACATATGATTAAAAAGAACAAGAGAGGGGAAAAAGAAAAAACTATAGACCGGTAAGAATATTAGAGGAAGAGAGAACTATAAAAAAAATGATTTTTTTGTATAAAATACATGCTAGATGAAGAAGACGAAGGGAAAGAAGAAGAAGAACCTGAACAAGAAGAAAAATGCAACGAAAAAAATTGAATAAATACAGAAAAAAAAACCTAAAATACAGGCAAGAAGAAATGGAAGAAAAAAATACGAGAAAAGCAGGGAAAATATGAAAACAAACAATAAGCTTGGGCGGGCCTGAGGTGCTCATGCTCAGCCCATGTCTATACAACGGGCTACGAGCCGAGTTCGGGCCTGACTAAATTAGAAAATTTGTTTGCCCAAAGTCCAAAACTGGCTTCGGGCCGAGTTCGGGCTTGCCCATCAACCCAATGCCTAAGTAGTTGCAGCTAAAAGAGTACAAACATTGAGCTGTATTTGCAACTAAAAGAGTACAAACATTGAGTTGTTTTCGCATGTAAAAGAGTAATTGAACAAACATTGAATAAGACATACCTAACTATTCACTTGCGGCTAATTATTCACACTATAAGAAGACAGCACTACAATGGTTCATTTACAGCTAAGTATTGGCTTTTTTCAAACAAATTTTACCATGTAGTCTTATTCAATCAAATCTACCATCTAGTCTTTTAGAAGACGTTCTGAGTGATTTATTTGAACTATACAATGTTTTCCCCGAGTTATTTACATACTAGAACAAATCAAAAGTTTAAGATGTGAGTTCGATAGTTGTATCCTCTATTGAATTTCTTATTATTTGGATATGCTATTTTGGGGAAAATCTATTGGAAATTAATAGGGATCATCCCATGTAGGGGTGTAAATGAGCCGAGCCGAGCTTGGTCCGGCTCGGCTCTGCTCGTTAAGGCAAAACTTGGGCTCGGCTTGGGCTCCGGCTCGAGCTCGGCTCGGCTTGGCCAGGCTCAGCCAGGCTCGCGAGCCTTAACGAGCTTGTTAGTGGACCTGGAATCAGTCTGATCTGTTTAATTTTTTCCCATAAATTGGAGCTCAATAATCAGTTTTGGACTCACAAATGGTTTTCAAAATTCAACAAACAATGACTCAATGAGATATTTCATATTTGGGATGTCTTTTGATTAGAATCATACAATTATACAGAAAGACAAAACCCTGAATAAAGACAAAATCTCAAATTGATTTTGATACTTTTAGTGGAAAATCAGAAACTTTTTTTAATGTTTAGTCCCACTTGGAAAGCCAATGGAAAGTTGGAAACCTCTTAATTAAATTAGAAATTTCTCAAATTACTAAACTAATAGTCTAATATAGTAATATCTAATTATCTATGGTTTTAGACTTTTAGCCCTAAACGAGCTTTTACGAGCTGAGCCGAGCCGAGCCAGGCCTAACTCGGGCTCGGCTCGTTAAGGCAAAACTTGGGCTCCGGCTCGAACCAGGCTCGAGCTCGGCTCGGCTTGGCCAGGCTCAGCCAGGCTTGCGAGCCTTAGCGAGCTTGTTAGTGGACCTGGAATCAGTCTGATCTGTTTAACTTTTTCCCATAAATTGGAGCTCAATAATCAGTTTTGGACTCACAAATGGTTTTCAAAATTCAACAAACAATGACTCAATGAGATATTTCATATTTAGGATGTCTTTTGATTAGAATCATACAATTATACAGAAAAACAAAATCCTGAATAAAGACAAAATCCCAAATTGATTTTGATACTTTTAGTGGAAAATCAGAAACTTTTTTTAATGTTTGGTCCCACTTGGAAAGCCAATGGAAAGTTGGAAACCTCTTAATTAAATTAGAAATTTCTCAAATTACTAAACTAATAGTCTAATATAGTAATATCTAATTATCTATGGTTTTAGACTTTTAGCCCTAAACGAGCTTTTACGAGCTGAGCCGAGCCGAGCCAGGCCTAACTCGGGCTCGGCTCGTTAAGCTTAACGAGCCGGCTCGGCTCGGCTCGTTAATGATTCGAGCCGAGCTTGAGCCGAGCCCTTAACGAGCCGAGCCCGAGCGAGCCGTTTAGCCCGAGCCAAAATTGACACCCTTAATCCCATGTCAATCTGTTCGAATTCAATTGTCGCTAATATAACAGATTAAAAAATAAATTAACAAAAGACGGGGTGGAAAAAATTCGAGTTTAATACGGTATTGGATAAAAAATCGTAATATAAAAGGTCAAATAAATGAAAACATGAAAAAAAAATGCCATTTAATAAATGTAGCAAGGGTAAAAATTTGCATTTAACACATTTAAACATGTTTAAAATGTGTTTTAAAACATTTTCCTTTAAGAACTAAGTTTTTTTCATGGTAAATAGTTTTAAACAAGGTATTAAACGAGGAACCAACAAAACACATTTTTTATAGAAAAAAACACCATTTAAAACGAAGTTTTGCTAACTATGGTCATGCTTCTCAAGTCTGGATGTACAATACAATTTGATATCTTTCGAGGGGTTTTTTTTTATTAAAAAAAGAAGAAGAAGGTAAGTGCGCTTATTCATAACAATTGCCATTTTGCAAGCAAATAGGGAAGAAGGTGGGCCCCCAAAATGTATGGTCCATATTGAAAAATAGTTACACCCAATGCCCAGTTCCAACCCTGTTAAGAAACCACGGCAAATGCTAAAATAAAACTCACTTCTACGCTTCTTCCTAAAAGACACTTATTGGGTCACAATTCTACACCCGATTGCAAGATCTGATCCGTTGATCTGAAAGGCACCCATAAGGCTGGCTAAATTCCATTGGGAACATGTTGATCCGATGATTCTGGGCTCTTGATCCATCATGCCTCATGTAGGTCCTGTTTGGATTCAAAGAATTTTCCAGAACAGTTTGGAAAGGAAAAACATTTCTAAATTTTTGTACTATTTTACACACACACAAAAAAAAAGATACTTTAAACCAACCCAATTCCTTGATTACTCAGAGGGAGCTTCAATTTATAATAGGGAAAACGGTTCGTGAGCTAGAGCTCATATAAGCTTATATGAGTTAGAGTAATCATAATCATAACATTTCCCTCTAAATTATTGAAAGAAAAAAAATATTCCTAAGAAAAACAATTCTGTTAGAAATGTTTTTCCTGCAATCCAAACATGGCCTAGGGCTTGGCTAAGAAAAGCAAAACCGTTGATCTTAAGCATGGAAGTCTGTAAGACCGTGTAAGATCTCCTCATGATGTTCTACAAGATCAACGGTCATGATCTCTCGCATAACCTTCCAAGACCCGAATATTGCCTTTTACAATCGATTATAAAAGTGACTTTATGCTTTGTCTTCCTGACAGAAAACATCTTGTGTTCTTTTCACAAGCCGCCCAAATGGAACGGTCAAGATTGTTTGGCCTAAAGATTGATCGGGTCATTTTATCACCACGTGTAGGGTAGGTAAAAAGGGACAAGGAAGGAAATATGACACTTTCTGGCCTTCTGACACGTGTGATTAGGGCTTCCACGAATACACGTCATTGCTGACGGTGACTTATTTTGTGCTATTCAGGTTAATAAATAATAATAAAAAAATCGTAAAAGAAAAATCCCAGAAGGAACCCAAACATAAAACTTTATTAAGAAAAAAAATTAAACAAATGGAGATGATAAATTCGCACACACTGTAGGATAATTCGCACCCCTTATAACGTCTTATCCACGTGGGGCGAAAATTTTTCTTGACTCTCTGCCTCTCTGGCTGTCTCTGTCTTACAGACTAGCAAAGTTTGTCTATAGATAGGGAGAGGCGGCTTCGTGGGAGAGACATATCAACATTTTCATGGAACAGAATCAAGCCCTCTTTCCGATCAGAATTCGGGCCGGGAACTATGGATTTTCCGGCGAGATCTCTAATGCCGACGTACGGATCATCACTTCCGGCGGACTGAAAATCCCCGCTCATTCAATCGTCCTGGTACTCACTTGTTCTATCTATACTTTTACCTTCTTAATCGAGATTTTGATCTGGTTTTTTTTTTTTTTTTTTTTTTCTGAACTTCCGATCTGATTATTATATTTTCTGATCTCGATATTCAGATGTATATGACTCAGTTATATACTTAATTAAACAAAAAAGATGTTTAGATTGTGAAGCTCTGATGATTTTTCTTCTTCTTTTTTGTTCTGTTGGAAATGAAGGCAGTGGGATCACCGGTGCTGGAGAAGATATTGGATCAGCCGAGGAAGCGTAGGGATTCAGAGGACATAATCCCAATTCTAGGTGTCCCTTGCAATGCGGTCCTCGCGTTTGTTAGATACCTCTATTCCTCCAGGTCAGTATCAGAGAGATAGAGAGAGATTTTGATTTTGCCTACTATCTTTCATTAAACAGCACCAGATCATCTAAACCGTCAGATGATTGGTGGTTAAGTGGAACCCACTAATTTTACGACACAATACAGTAATTATAAATACAAATTACCCTGAGACGTAACTGAGTGAAACTCTTTGTCAATTTTCCTTGAAAAAACAAAGGATTGAAATTGACCAAAATGACCCCTTTTGTTGCAGATGCTCAGATGAAGACATGGAGAAATATGGGATCCACCTTCTGGTTCTATCTCACGTCTTTTCAGTGGCTTCCCTTAAGCAAATATGCACCAAAGGCTTAGCCGATTTGGTGACAGTAGAGAATGTGGTGGATGTGCTCCAACTGGCAAGGCTCTGTGATGCACCATACCTTTACGTGAAATGTATGAAGGTTATATCCAACGATTTCAAGGCTGTTCAGAATACAGAAGCGTGGAGATTCTTGCAAAATCATGACCCTTGGCTTGAGCTCGAGCTCCTCCAATATCTCGACGAGGCTGAATCGGTAATAATATAATACTAATATCCCTTCTCTTATTTTCTGGCTTGTATTCCAACGTGTGATGTAGATTAGGGGTTTTTGCAAAAGGAGTCTTATACTTTGCTTTATTTGCAAAAAGACTCTTTTAGAGTCATCACATTTGAGTGAAATTTTGCAAATTAGGTCATTCCATCAATTTGTGACCAAAATACCCATAGTGGATTGTTTTTTACTTATAAAAGACCAAAATGTTGGGGATCCAGCCTCTGGCTTAATGGTAAAGGCTTTTGGCCATCCACCTTGAGGTGGGGTCGATCCCAGCTTACCAACCCAAAAAACAGACCAAAATGTTACCAACCCAAAAAAACAGACCAAAATGTATATGTAAGAAGATGATAATCACCTAGTTAAAAGACCAAAATACCCTAATGCTCAGTAATATGTTTTGCTAGGGTGGATTCCACCAAATCAACTCAAACTCATGCATCAGCTGGGCCGACCATTTTGCCTCATGTTTTGATTAGGGGTGCAACTTGGGTCGGGCTCAACCCGAACCCAACGGGTTCAGCCCAATTTTGGCTCGGGTTGGGTTGGCATTTTCTCGGGTTGGGTTGGGTTAGGGTTGAGGCCTCGGCAACCCGACCTGCCCCGAACCCTACCTCCGTCCTCTAATTTTATCATTATTTTCTTTGGAGTATGTGTTTTTCTTGTATTTTTATGTTTGTAGCTAGATTAACCCGAACCGGTTGACTATCCTCAACCCGAGGCTCAAGTTGGGTTGGCTTAGGGTTGAGGAAATGCTATCTCAAGTTGGGTTAGGGTTGGCCTCAACCCAACCCGAGTTGCACCCCTAGTTTTGATGAGGTAGGTCCCGCGATCTCCCCCCAAAACCATGTAAAGGATGGGGCCCATCATTTTACGTCTCATATTTTGTTGGACTTTATTTTTTTTACACCCATACATAACATGATAGGTACCCAAAAGTAGATAAGAGGAAGGTGAAATAATGGTTCGATTGGAAACCAGTCCCTCGTACAATAGCACGAAATTAAGTTAAAAATCTTCTCTCCATTTCATTAAGAGATAAGAAAATATAAACGTCTACAATGATCTCAATAATCAACACAACTAGGACTCTACAACCAATCAGAATTAAGAATAATAAAAAGATAAATACGATACTAACAATCCTATTATTTAGGTTTCCTAATCGTAACCACTCCTAAAATTTATTTGGATTTCCTAATCGTAACTAAAAATCCCATAAAATCTGGAACTTAACATAACATGGGCCAAGAATGCTAGCATAGAAATGATATTCTCACACCCTTGAATCAAAACACCATTGACCGTGCAAGGTATTTTGGTCATTTTATAATGTATCTTTTGTCTTTTCAAATACAATGACATTTCGGTCTTTTTACAAGTCGATTTTGGTCACAAATTGATTGCATCACCTAATCTTCAAAATTCTATGAAATGTCTATTTGCAAATTGTCAAGCAAAAAGACTTTTTTTTTTTTTTTTGCAAATAAAGCAAAGTTTAAGGCTTCTTTTGCAAAAAAAAAATCCCTATACATTATACTGAAACTCAGTGTATTAACCAATTCTCTTTCCATTAAATCAGAGGCAAAAGCGAATAATTCAAAACAGAAGGTGTCAGAATGTATATCTACTTCTAAGTGAAGCAATGGAATGCCTCCAGCACATATTCACAGAAGGGTGTGCCAGTGTTGCTCCATACGACAAAGAGCCCAACGAAAGCAAAGGCCCCTGCAAAAACTTCTCTACTTGTAAGAAGCTTCAACTCCTCATTCGTCACTTTGCCACTTGTACGAAGAAAATCCCAGGTGGGTGCTCTCACTGCAAAAGGATGTGGCAACTACTTCGTCTTCATTCCTCAATCTGTGACCAACCTGAAGGAGATCCGTGCAAAGTTCCTCTCTGCAGGTAGGATTTTAATTTCCTCTTATTTGGGTATATTTGATGAAGTATAAATTATTAAATAACATTAATTTTAACAGCTTAAGCTTTTGGAGTAATTGGTTGTTCCACGTGATATAGGTCCCTAGCCTCCTAGGTTTAAAACCCAACAGCTCATTGATATTAAAATTCCATTCCAACCTAAGAGGGGCCACATAAGCCACGTATGATGACAAAAAGAAGAAGAAAAGATGAGCCACATGTGAGGGAGAGTGATGAAGTATAAATTATTCAAGGGTTTTGCTAACGTAACGTTTGCCCTAAGGGCACCTGTTAAGGTGCATTGGGAAAGAGATTTTTCAATCATTTTACACATACGTTCATACTTTTACGCCTGTTTTGAGATTTCTTTATAAAAATATGTGTAAAATCTCTTTCCCAGTGCACCTTAATGGGTGTCCTTAGGGCACTCGTTAGCAAAATCCTTTATTAAATAATACCAACTCTAAAAACTTAAGCTTTTGGAGTAATTGCTTTTTTCACATGCTATGAGAACTATTGCATGTTTGAAACCTAACAACTTCTTGGTATTAAAAATCCATGTTTAGGGTCATCCCAAAAGAAGAACCACATGTGTCACATGTATGGCCAACCCATAAAAGAAAGGCCACACGTGAGTGGGAGTGTTGAAGTATAAATGATTAAAGTGTTTTGCTAAGGGCACTCTTTAAGGTGTATTGGGAACGTGTTTTTACACATGTTTTGAGAATGTTATGGGATTTTTATTAACCATTTAAGACTTTTTCGTATGAAAACACATTCCCAAGGTGCACCTTAACCAGTGCCCTGTTATCAAAACCCATGATTAAATAACACCATCTCCAGCTCGAGCCTTTGGAGCAATTAGTTGTCTTAACATACACCGGAATTCTCGGTGTAATTTTGCTTTTGCGGTGGGTGTTTGTTGACGAAGATGGTGTGAAGTATAGAAAACGTGTCAACAACCTTTTTTTTAATATGGTGGGCCTTTAGGAATCTTGTCTTTCTGGGAGTCCAGTGACCAAACACAAAAAGATTGAAATTATTATAGGGGACTGATGTTTACCTGCACCCAGCACGTTTATTTTGTATTTCAGTCGTTGTCAATTACAAATTCCCAACGACCACCTCAGCTAGACCTGGCAAAAAGTGACCTGGACCCGCCCGTAAATTCCGGGTCCGGGTCACCAATATGTGACCCGTTTGAAATTGACTCGCGGGTCCACCCGGCCCGTCAAAACTGGGCCGGGCGGGGTGGACCCGCGGGTGCCCGTAGAGAATTACAAAAGTTTTATTTTGGCTATTTTTCCGTAATTGTCATAATTTTTTAATTTTCTTTGTAGTTTTTTTTGGTAATTGTCATATTTTAATACCTTCTTTTGGTTTTTTTTTGTAATTTTTAACTTTGCTTCCATTTTTCCAGTAATTTTTCATTTAAAACTTAGAACCCGCATGATTATTATATATTGCTAGCCACCTTTGCGCAACTCGTACTTCTGCCGAGCTTTGCATCAAAGGATGGGTGACAAACCGAAAAGTAGCCTCGGCGAAGGTAGCTAGCGAATCCCTATACAAAAAAAAAATCTTAAAAAAAATACGTCAAAAATCAGGGTGACCCGCGGGTTTGGGTCCAAGCTCAATGACCTGTAAAAGGTTCCGGGTCATTTTGACCCCGGCCCGTTTGACCTGGGCCCGTACGGTACGGGTCAAACCCGGCCCGCCCGTTTGCCAGGTCTAACCTCAGCCAGCCAAAGAAGTTCTAGAATAAGAAGAGAGATGTATCTATCAAAAGAAAAAAAAAAAAAGACCATGCAGAAAGTCACTTCTACAGTCAATGGTAAAAGTCAATTTTTGTATCATGAATCTACCCACGTGGTCCCATGCTTAATATAAAGGACTACAAAAAAAAAGGGTTTATCTTTTCTTGGGAGAATCCTAAATGAGGCTTCATGGATCAAGGGCTTAGGATCATATAATGAAGGTGTTCTCAACGGCATTTGGTTTATCAACTAGGCTAATTACATCAACAAAACAACGTAGAAATTCTTTTAGCAATGAGTATTAAACTGTCTTCTTTTTATCATTTTCCGTGGATATAATCAGGAGATTTTATATTGTGTGAGCCTTTATAGTCCAGTATTTTTCAAAAAGTACCATACGGCCCACACCATAGGAGGATGATCCAAATTGTCCATTTAATGGGCCACAACGTAAATAGGTTGTGGCCCAAAAAAAAATCCATCAGATGAACCCAACCCTCCGATCTATAGAGGTTTCCATAGTAGGCAATTCTTGTATGGATATTTAGATCGAAGGGCTAGGACCATCCTATGGAAATTTGTTTTTGGGCACAACCTATTTACGTTGTGGCCCATTAAATGGACAGTTTAGATCATCTGATGGTGTGGTCCATACAGTAATTTTTGAAAAATACTGGCAGGCTTACACCATATAAAACCTCCATAATCAGAAAGGATGTCCTACACACGTGTGGGTTCCAACAGTGGATCATTTTCAGGTGATGGAGTCCCCATGTCTCAACCATCCAAAAGATTTGCACAGGAATAATCAATGTATGCGATTACAATGAAACTATTAAGGATAAATCCCCTGTCTATTTACAACTGCTCATCATTCTTTAGTCCTTTTAAAGACTGTATTTGTATTCTGACGTAGTGTTTCATTGTTGGGGTTGGTTGTGTATATACATACAGGCATTTCAAGTTGAGAATGCTGGAAGAGAGGAAAGGAGAAGATGGGAAGTGGAGACTATTAGTGAGGAAGGTGATGTCTGCCAAAGCTATTTCTTCATTATCCAAGAGAAAAAGAGTAGAAGTGAAGGTACAAAGGACTTTGAACGTGGACGATAGGCATCATAACCAAATTTGCATTGATTGCTTCTAAGCACCCAAAAAAAAAAAAAAAAGGGTTGGAGGCGTGCATCGTAAAAATGAGTTGGTTTAAACTATTTCTTCATTATTCGACAGCAGCACAATTTTTAAAATGTTGCTGTTGGATTAAATATCAATAAACCTTGGTGCAATAGTGCCAATGAGAGGAGAATTGAATAGCATGTTGCAGGTATATTTCTGTGTGTAATAAAAAGTAGGAAGCTTATAGAAATTTTGGCCTTTCCGGAACTTTCTCAGAAAATTCCTGCAACGGGCCATAGGAATGAAGAGTCAAATTCTATGTTCATGTCTCGAGGCACGCAATCCATTCTATTCTATTCTATTGTCCGTACGGACGTGGTAGACAAGAAGGGCTGAAACATGATTGTATGTTGGGATTCGTTGGAAACTTTTACAACTTCCAACAGATATATGCAACTTTTGTTAAAGAAAAAGGTTTGTTTTACAAGGCATCACTTACCCTTAATTTTGGCCAGTTTTTAAATGCCCACCTCTACATCCTTTAAGATATGAACGGCTGGAAGGTCTTTTGTGTAAAAGGATATAAATGCTCTTATTTGCTTTAAGAAGGCCAAGTATTACTTCTTTTTAGTCATTGAAAATTTATTCTTTTATTAAAGAAAGTAAATTATTAGGGAATTGCTAGCGTCCATTGCAAAGGGGTTTTCGCGGCTGGTCTGTCGCACGTCATACCAGCCACCTTGTGAATGAAGACAAAAGCTGTTGTCTCCATTCACGAGGTGGCTAGTCTGACATTCGACCCGCGAAAAGCCTTTTGCGATGGACCTTATCAAATCCCTTTGTTAAATCAAATATTATTTAGATTAATTACTTGTTCGGCAACCATTCTATTCACTCTTATTTTAGAATCAAGTATGAGAATGCATTTTTTTGTGTCCTTCTGGCAACAAAATTGCTTTGGCGGGATTTTTTTTCTTCTGAACGGTATCCAGTTTTAGAAATGTTTTCTAAGTACCTAACTATTCACATCGGCTAATTACTCACACTATATGAAAACAGTACTACAACAGTTCATATACAACTGAAGAGAAATTATATGGTGGCCGACTGTCAAAATCACAAGGGCAGAGTGTCAAAACTCTGCCCCTTGATTTTTTATCTGGTCAAACCCACATTTTTTACTTCCCACTTAGATAAAAAATCAAGGGGCAGAACCTTGTGATTTTGACAGTCGGCACCATATAAATTCTCATAACTGAATATTGGCTTATTCAAACAAATCGTACCATGTCGTCTTATTCAATCAAATCGTACCATGTACTCTTTTAGAAGACGTTCTGAATGAATTATTTGTGATATACAGTTTTTTCCCGGAGTTATTACATGCTAGAACAAATCAAAGGTTTAAGATGTGATCGAGTTCGATAATTGTATCCTCTATCGAATTTCTTATAATTTGAATATGCTAATTTTGGGGCCAATCTATTGGAAATTAATAGGGATCATCCCGTGTCAATCCGATCAAATTCAATTGTCGCTAATACAACACATTAGAAAATAAATTAACAAAAAAATGGGATGGAAAAATTCGGATTTAATACGGTATTGGATAAAAAAACATGATAAAAAACGGTCAAATAAATGAAAACATGAAAAAAGGAAAAGAAAAAAGGAAGTGGTATATGCGCCCCTTTTGATTGCTTAGGACACCTAGCCGCAGTGTACGTGGCAATCCCATTGAATCCTTCTGACGTGAAGTACATCTGCCGCTCTGCGGTTATTGATACATTGTTGCTGGGTGTCCCTAGTAATCAAAAGGGGCGGATATATCATTTCCCAAAAAAATGTCATTTACAAAGTATTGCAGGGGTAAAAAAAATAGTATTTAATACATTTCAAACGTTTTAAAAATGCGGTTTAAACTTTCTTCTTTAAGAACTGAGTTTTTTCATGGTAAAAAGTTTTAAACAGGGTATCAAACGGCAAACCAATAAAACATTTTTTTTTTTTAAATACACCCATTAAAACGAAATTTTGCTAAGAATGGTCATGCTAGGTCCTTGGATCATATCTTCTTACGTCTATTCTAGATGTACAATACAATTTGGATATCTTTTTAGGGGTTTTTAATTAAAAAAAAGGTGAGTGCGCTTATTCATAAGTCAATTGCCATTATGGAAGTAAATAGGGAGGAAGGTGGGCCCACCTGACTCCCTCCACTCGCACATGTCCAACATATGGTATCAAAATTTTCATCATTGGCCCAAAAATGTATGTCCCACTTTACAAAAAGTTACACCCAATGTCCAATCCCAACTAGACCTGGCAAACGAGTGGGTCGACCCGCGGGTGCGGGTCACGCATTCCTACGGGTTAGCAACCAGTGACCCGTACTCAGTGCGGGTGGGTCGGGTCTTGGTTGACCCGCAATGTTTTCTAAAACAGTGTTTTATAGAAAACGGTTCCTACACATATGTGTAGAGAGTTCTCTACACACTAGCTTAAAATACAGTGGGGGCCCACATTGTTTGGGTGATCCAAGCCATCCATTTTAAAGGCCCTCACATAGATAGGGTGTCTACAAAAAATCAGATCCATAGGATCATCCCATCCCTACGATTTGTGGAGGTAAAATGGATGTCTTTAAACCTTCACAAATTAGTCTATTTTTTGCCTCCACAGTTCGAATGGTTAGGATGATCCTATGGATCTGATTTTTTGTGGACACCCTATCTATGTGAGGGCCTTAAAAATGAATGGTTTGGATCACCCAAATAATGTGGCCCCCACTGTATTTTAAGCTAGTGTGTAGATAACTTATTTACACATATGTGTAGGAACCGTTTTCTCTTTTCCAAAACAGTATTTTCTATGTATAAATTCACCCCCTAATTTTCATAATGGACGATACATACTACACCATAGGATGATCCAAACCGTCCATTTGATGTCCCTGGAGGATTGCTTAGGTCGGTTTTTATAGGGAAGGAAAAAAAAGACGTTAGGGTGTGTCAATCAAAGGGGATTTTGGATTTTCTTTTATGGAAAATCAGGTTGTAAATATGATATTTCTTGAGGGGTGATAAGGGATTTGGGGTCTTTGGCGAGATTCGGCCATTTGAAAAAGGAATTTGAGGGGTAAATGGGTTCTTGGAGATTTTGGGGGAATAATACAAATGGAAAGAAGAAGAGCTCATTTTAGGGCTCAATGGCATGCATTTGTAAATATGGAGGTATTCAAGGGTATTCTCATACTTAAATGAGGCAGATGTTGTAACTTGTAAATACCAAGGAAATAAGGGCATTCTTTATTTTTATTTGACTAGTCAGATGAGTTCAAACGTCAAAAAAATGCATGCTCAAACTCATTTTCTCTTTTAAAATAAAAAACGTTAAAAAAATCTAAAAACCCAGGGGTTCCCGCAGTTGACCCGATGTCGAACCTTGTTTGTTTTTGTGGGTTGGGTCACCCGCGGATCGGTTTTGACGGTCACTAAAAAACCCCACCCGTACCCACAAATTTGCGGGTGGGTTGGGTCGACCCGGGGGCACGGGTCGCATTTGCCAGGTGTAATCCCAACCCTGTTAAGAAACAATGACAAAAGCTAAAATGAAAGTCACTTTTACTCTTCTTCCTAAAAGATACTTATTGCCATTGAGTCACACTTCTGCATCCGATTGCCTGATCTGATCCGTTGATATGAAAGGCAACTATAATGCCATTTGGATCCTAGGCCCTTGATCCATCAAACCTCATTTAGGGTTGGGCTAAACAAAGCTACACAGTTGATGTCTGTAGATCTTTATCTTATGCATGAGAATGGAAGCAAGACCGTGTAGATCTCCACATGATGTTCTACAAGATCAACGGCCTTGATCTCCCAAAACCTTCCATGATCCGAATATTGCCTTTCATAATCGATTATAAAAGTGACTTTCTACGTAGTCTCTCAACAGAGCCAAACACACTTCCCGCGAAACTACTTTAATATTTTCCTATTTGTTTCTGCCTTTGTTCAGAAGCCACCGAAATGGAAAGGTCAAGATTGTTTGGCCAAAAGATTGAACGGGTGACGTATCACCACGTGTAGGGTAGAACGAGGCATGGAAGGAAATATCACGCGACAATTTCCTCCCTTCTGACACGTGTGATTTGGACGCTTATGCTCTCTCTGGCTTCCACGAATACACGTCATTGCTGGCGGTGAATTATTTTCTTCTATTTAGATTAATAAGAAAACGGTTCCTACACACATGTGTAGATAAGTTATCACACACTAGCTTAAAATACAGTGGGGGCCACATTATTCGGGTGATCCAAACCATTCATTTTTAAGGCCCTCTCATAGATAGGGTGTCCACAAAAAATCAGATCTATATGATCATCCTAACCATTCGAACTTTGGAGGCAAAAACTGAACTAATTTGTGAAGGTTTAAAGACATCCATTTTACCTCCACAAATCGTAGGGTTGGGATGATCCTATGGATCTGATTTTTTGTAGCACCCTATCTATGTGAGGGCCTTTAAAATGGATGGCTTGGATCACCCAAACAATGTGGGCCCCCACTGTATTTTAAGCTAGTGTGTAGAGAACTCTCTACACATATGTGTAGGAACCGTTTTCTCTAATAAATAATAATAATCCTTATACTATATATAAAGCGTGAATCAGGGGTTAAAGTAATAGAGTCATCCTCACTTTTGCGTTATTTCCATTCATGTCGCACATCCCATCACAATACCTTTTGCATTGACATTTTTGTTATTCTCGGCATTAATTTTGGGCAATAAATTCCCTAGCAATTCCCTATTTTGCCCCTCAAAGATAACTTCAAACGTTAATTATACTATTCCACCTATCCCATCGCATCCTTCTGATAGAAATTGTTGATTCTTTTTAAGGATATGCTCGGCAGTTCACACCGATTTTTACCCCTCGATAATGCGTCCAAAATCTGCCAATTTTGTTGATTCCTAACTTTTTCCATCTTTTGCTAAAATTCTTCTTATGTCCAGAACAGAAAGCCAGCTGTATCCTGCTTTAATGCCTCTTTGTTCGTATCTTGCCACCTATTTTCCTTCCTGTATCGAATCTATCACCAGTGATAAATTCATCCCCTTCTATTACAATATTCACCCCCTGTTTTTCAAAATTGACTTGCAGCCCACACCATAGGATGATCCAAGCCGTCCATTTGATGGGTCACAATGTAAATAGGTTGTGCCCCAAAAAATCATTTCCATAGGATGATCTTGGCCGTCCAATCTATAAAGGTTTGATAAAATGGAGTTTTTCTATAGACCGGAGGGCTAGGATCATCCTATGAAACTGATTTTGGATCATCCTATGTTGTGGGTTGTACAATCCATTTTGAAAAGTAGGGGGTGAATTTATCACCGCCCTTATTTATTGCTTCATTCACCTAAATCCTAATCTTTCAATTTGTGGATGTTTATATACATGCAAGCAAATTTCTTCTATGTGGAAATGATTTTTTGGGCATAAGTTGCCGTGGCCCATCTAATAGACGGTTTGGATCTTCCTATGGTGCGGGCCATACCGTACTTTTCATAAAGTGAGGAGTGCCCTCGTCAAAATACAGTAGTGCGGATAACATTTCCCTATTTATATACACCAACTTCTTTAACTTGTTACCAGCCCATGTTAGAGAAATTATATGACCTTGATGGATGGTCACTATATAAAAAGTTAAAAAAAACGCATGTTTGTGGGCTTCAGCTCATTTAAGCTTATATGAGCTTGAGTGCCCAAACACATGGCTCCCACATTTTTTGTGGTGATCCAAACCATTCATTTGCAAGGCCCATCATAGATAGGGTGTGTACCAAAAATCAAGTCCCTACAATCTATATATGAAGGGCATATTTTGGAAACCTCTATAGATCGAAGGGTTGGGATCATCTTGTGGAAATCATAGTCCCTTATTTTTCAAAAAAGTAGGTGTCATTATCAATACAAGGGTGTAGTTAAATCGTCTATATATTATCTAAGCGGGCTAATATATTGGTCATTTGGTGAGGAAAATCTGGTCCGTCAAATATTTAATTGGTGATATTAGGCTGAAGAAATGATATCCGCACTCCTTTGCTTTAATAATGGGTGTCATTATCAATAGAAGGATTTACATGCTTGCTGTCTTATGTTGATTCTGCTTCCGATTCCCCGTAGACATTTCACATTTCCCATTGAAAGCACGACACGGCGTCATTATCAAAATAAGCCCTTATAGTCCCTTATTACGATACTTTTAAAATATATTTGACTATACGGACTTTCACAATAGGTTGTGTGCCAAAAATCATTTCCATGGGATGATCCCAACTCAGTGATCTATAGAGGTTTCCAAAATATGTCATTCCTCTATACATTGTAGGGATGGGATCATCATATGGGAATGATCAAATGGACGGTTTGGATCATCCTCTGGTGTAGGCTGTAAAAATACTTTTTGAAAAAAACTTAGCTACATTTTTTATAGGTAATCAGGATTTGGTGGAGACCCCACCGGCTTATTGAAAAATACTTCACTACATGGGCTTACACCACGTGGATCCGTGTGAAGAGATATCACATTGCTATGATTCTAGATATAGACTTCTACTCACCAAAATGAGATCTATATAATAATGAATATTTGCTACAGGCACACGTTAAAGAGTCTTAAAACAACACAGGGATTTAATTACATGAACTTATTAACGCTTTTACATGTTATGGGTTTCATATTTTTTGCTATGTTGGTTCTAAATTGCCTTCTAAAATTTTATATTATTGGGTAAATGTTTTGAGGCATATTAGTAGTATTTATGTACTAAAACTTCACTAGAAAATCACTAGAAGGAGATGATAAATTCGCACACGCTGTATGATAATTCGCACCCCTGATAACGTCTTATCCACGTGGGGCGAAAATAGAAGCTGAGTCGACAAGATTAGCTCGAGTCGGCGTCAGCAACAGAGGAGGCGTTTCTCAGCCCCAAAAGCCGCTTAAATAGAACACCTGCCTTACTCGTCGCTGACGGGGCAGTTTATCTTCCACGTCATCCTAAGAAAATAACAAAAGATTTAAAACAAAAAAAGAAAAAGAAAAAGGAAAAACAGAATAATAATAATAATAAATAAAGAAAAAAGGCAAAAGAAAATGTTTCTGTGTTTGACTCTCTGCCTCTCTGGGCTGTCTCTGTTTTACAGACTAGCAAAGTTTGTCTATAAATAGGGAGAGGCGGCTTCGTGGGAGAGACATATCAACATTTTCATGGAACAAAATCAAGCCCTCTTTCCGATCAGAATTCCGGCCGGGAACGATGGATTTTCCGGCGAGATCTCTAATGCCGACGTACGGATCATCACTTCCGGCGGACTGAAAATCCCCGCTCATTCAATCGTCCTGGTACTCGCTTGTTCTATACTTTTACCTTCTTAATCGAGATTTTGATCTGTTTTTTTTTTTTTTTTTTTCTGAACTTCCGATCTGATTATTATATTTTCTGATCTCGATATTCAGATGTATATGACTCAGTTATATACTTAATTAAACAAAAAAGATGTTTAGATTGTGAAGCTCTGATGATTTTTTTTTTCTTTTTTGTGTTATTTGAAATAAAGGCTATAGCCTCGCCTGTGCTGGAAAAGATGTTGAATGAGCCAAAGAAGCGTAGGGGTTTAGAGGACATAATCCCTATTCTAGGTGTCCCTTGCAATGCTGTGGTTGCGTTTGTTAGATACCTCTATTTCTCAAGGTGAGTTAGAGAAAAGCTAAAGCTTTTGATTTTGCCTACTATCTGTCATTAAACTGCACCAGATGATCTAAACCGTCAGATGATTGATCAATGGCTTAGATCATCTGGCTCTCGGAAACCCATTAAAAAAAAGGAAAGACAAGCAAAGTTTGTGCAATTATTAAAACATGTAGTGCCAATATTAGTGATCTTTTTTTTATAGTAAAATTACCATCTTCTCAAATTACCAGCTTTCTTCCCCTACGTAATAAAGATTCAAATTCACCCCTATCTGTTCAGAGAGAAGACAAAAAAAGGGCAGTGACAAATGAGCCAAACCACCTTTGGAATTCGGTGGTTGAGTGGAACCCACTAATTTTACGACACACTACAGTAATTATTAATGTAAATTATCCAGAGACGTAAACTCTTTGTCAATTTTTCTTTCAAAAGCTTAGGATTGAAATTGACCAAAATGCCCCCCTTTTTTGTTGCAGATGCTCAGATGAAGACATGGAGAAATATGGGATCCACCTTCTTGTTCTATCTCACGTCTTTTCAGTAGCTTCCCTTAAGCAAATATGCACCAAAGGCTTAGCCGAGTTGGTGACTGTAGAGAATGTGGTGGATGTGCTCCAACTGGCCAGGCTCTGCGATGCACCTTACCTTTACGTGAAATGTATGAAGGTTATTTCCAAGGATTTCAAGGCTGTTGAGAATACAGAAGGGTGGAGATTCTTGCAAAATCATGACCCTTGGCTCGAGCTCGAGCTCCTCCAATATCTCGACGAGGCTGAATCGGTAATAATACTAATATTTTCTGGCTTATATTCAACTCTATATACATTATACATTAGGGGTTTATCCAGAAGAAGTCTTCTACTTTGCTTCATTTGCAAAAACAGTCGGACAGAGTAATCACATTTGAGTAAATATTCCAAATCATGATCATGCCATCAATTTGTGACCAAAATACCCATGGGATTGTTTTTGACTCATAAAAGACCACAATGTACTTACATGTAAAAATACCAAAATACCCGTAACACTTGGTGATATGTTTTGCTAAGGTGGATCCCACCAACTCAACCCAAACCCGTGCATTGGGTGAGGCCCACCTTTTTGCCTCATGATTTGATGGGGTAGGGTCGCGCACACTCCACCCGTGCAACAGACCAACTGCGAAAAGCCTTTTGTGATGGACGCTTCAGGCTGGTCTGACGTGCAAGAAACCAGCTGCGAAAAGCCTTTTGCGATGGATGCTAGCAATTCCCTAGAAATGATACTATGACATCCTTGATTCAAAACATATCATTGACTGCGATGGGTATATTGGTCTTTTTACATGATTAGTCATTTACGAGTAAAAAAACAATCCATAGGTGTATTTTGGTCACAAATTGTTGTCATTACCAGATATGCAAAATTCACTCAAATGTGATGACTCTACTTGCAAATTGTCTAACTGCAAGACTAAAACTTATTTTGCAAAACACTTTACTGAAGCTTCAGTGTATTAACCAATTCTCTTTCCATTAAAACAGAGGCAGAAGCGAAGAATTAGAAACAGAACATATCAGAATGTGTATCTACTTCTAAGTGAAGCAATGGAATGCCTTCAGCACATATTCACAGAAGGGTGTGCCAGCGTTGCCCCCTATGACAAAGAGCCCAACAAGAGCAAAGGCCCCTGCAAAAACTTCTCTACTTGTAAGAAGCTTCAACTCCTCATTCGTCACTTTGCCACTTGTACGAAGAAAATCCCAGGTGGATGCTCTCACTGCAAAAGGATGTGGCAACTACTTCGTCTTCATTCCTCAATCTGTGACCAACCTGAAGGGGATCCGTGCAAAGTTCCTCTCTGCAGGTATGATTTTAATTTCCTCTTATTTGGGTATAATTGATGAAATATAAAGGGAAGTGATATATCCGCCCCTTTTGATTACTAGTGACAGCCAACAGCAGTGTATCAATGACTAAAGAGGTGAGAAGAATTCAATGGACCTGATTGCTACGTACACTGGTGCTAGGTGTCCCAAGTAAAGAACGGGGTGAATTTATCATTTCCCAATATAAATTATTAAATAACATTAATTCTAACAGCTTAAGGTTTGGAGTTTTGGCTATTTCACGTGATATAGGTCCTAGGTTTAAAACCCAACAACTCCTTGATATTAAAATTTCACGCCAATCTAAAACAGGGGCCACATATGCCACGTGTACCAAAAAAAAAAAAAAAGAAGAGAACCCACATACGAGGGAGTGTGATGAAATATAATTTATTAAATAATACCAACTCTAACAGCTTAAGCTTTTAGAGTAATTGCTTGTTTCACATGGTATCAGAGCTATTATTAGCTTGCGCCACAGTTCTTGGTTCAAAACCCAACAACTTCTTGATATTAAAAATCCATGTTTAGGATCAAGCTAAAAGAAGAGGTCACACGTGAGTGGGAGTGTTGAAGTATAAATGATCAAATAACACCATCTAGCTCAAGCCTTTGGATCAATTAGTTGTTTCAACCATGGTTTCAAAATTCGGTTTTGGAGTACGTTTCGGTCCTCATCAAAACCGACAATTTTGGTGAAATCTGACGTTATATTTTATTTAATACACAATTTCGGCCGACATTACCAAAATTTCAAAAAAATATTATTTAATTAAAAAGACCGAGATTTTTGGATTGAATTTCCTTACATTTCGGACGAAATTTCAGCCCAAAAAGATCAAGATTTTGGGTTGAATTTCCTTACATTTTGGACGAAATTTCGAACCAAATGTAACGTTTCGGGTATGCGTGATTTCGATTTGGGTCAAAATTTAAAACCATGGTTTTAACATACACCGAAATTCTCGGTGTAATTTTGCTTGAGTGGTGGGCCGTGGGTGTTTGGTAACGAAGATGATGGGAAATAAGGGAGTTTGGTGAGGAAGATGATGGGAATTGGGAAGGATAGAAAACGTGCCTACCTTTTATTAATATGGTGGGCCCGTTGGAATCTTGTGTTCCTGGGCGTCCAGTGACCAACCGAAAACAAAAAATATTGAAATTATTAGAAGGGGACTGATGTTTATTTTGGATTTCAGTCATTGTCAAGTACAACTATGACCACCTCAGCCAACCAGAGAAGTTCTAGAATAAGAAGAGAGGTGTATCTATCAAAAGATAAAAGAAAGACCATGCAGAAAGTCACTTCTACAATCAATGGTAAAAGTCAATTTTTGGGTTTGATTATGTAGAGTATCATGAATCGACCCAAGCGGTCCATGCTTCAGATAAAGGACTTAAAAAATCAAGGGTTTATCTTTTCTTGGCAAAATCCTAAATGAGGATTCATGGATCAAGGGCCTAGGATCATCCAATGAAGGTGTTCGTCAATGGCATTTGGTTGATCAACGAGCCTAATTACATGAACAAGACAACGTAGAAATTCTTTTAGCAATGAGCGTAAAAGTGGCTTAGTTTTATCATTTTCCGCAGATATAATCAGGAGACTTTATATGGTGTGAGCCTTTATAGTCTAGTATTTTTTAACAATTACCATACGGCCGACACCATAGGATGATCCAAACCGTCCATTTAATGGGCCACAATGTAAATAGGTTGATACCTAAAAATAATTTCCATAAGATGAACCCAACCCTCCGATCTATAGAGGTTTCCATAATATGCAGTTCCTCTATAGATAATTTTTATATAGATTAGAGGGCTAGGTCCATCCTATGGAAATCTGTTTTTGGGCTCACCTATTTACGTTGTGGCCCATCAAATAGACAGATTGGATCATCCTATGGTGGGGCCTGTACAGTACTTTTTAAAATATACCGGCGGGCTTTCACCATACGTGTGGGTTCGAACAGTGGATCATTTTCAGGTGATGGGTCCCCATGTCTCAACCATCCAAAAGATTTACACAGGAATAATCAACGTATGCGATTAAAATGAACTATTAAGGATAAGTCCTGTTTTTTTTTACAACCGTTCATCATTCTTTAGTCCTTTTTAAGACTGTATTTGTATTCTGACGTAGTGTTTCATTGTTGGGGTTTGTTTTGTATATAAATACAGGCATTTCAAGTTGAGAATGCAGGAAGAGAGGAAAGGAGAATATGGGAAGTGGAGACTATTAGTGAGGAAGGTGATGTCTGCCAAAGCTATTTCTTCATTATCCAAGGGAAAAAGAGTAGAAATGGAGGTACAAAAGACTTTGAGCGTGGATGATAGGCATCATAACCAAATTTGCATTGATTGCTTCTAAGCACGAAAAAAACATAAAAATGGTTGGAGGCGTGCATTGTAAAAATGGGTGGGTTTTAACTGTTTCTTCTCTTTTATATTCCCTTTTGGTACGGAGATTGTTAGTAATAGAGATTCATTGAGTGAGTTGAATGTTGAATGTTGAATGTTGAATGTTGAATGTTGAATGTAGGGTCCCTTTGTAGTGGGATTTATAATGGTACACGAAGGAACAGAGAATATGAATAGAATGAGGGGTGCGTATAGTGAATGAGGGGGATTCCATATTATTGAAAGAAAAGAGTGTGATGTGGGTCGGTGCTTAAAACAATAAAACTACGCTTTGAATATTCCGTCTTGGTTACAGAATTTAGTATGGCTCGGTGCTCGATAAAGGATTGAGGAATGTATGTGATTCCATGTTCAGATGATAATTATGTCTGTCTCCAACATTTGATTTCAACTCATAGTATTTGGACCCATTCTATGGATGGGTGTAAAATGATGGGATCCACCCATCAAATGATGAGGTCCAAAAATGTGTGTGTGTGTTGGGTGGGGGGGGGGGTTGTCATCCGATGGCTGGAGATAGTGGGACCCACCCCATAATAGGATGAGGTGTGAAATGGTGGGCCCTACCCTATGCATGATTTGGGTGGAGATAGTGGGCCCTATCATATTATGTGAAACTACCAATTACTCCAAAAGCTTAAGGTACTGGAGAAGGCGTTATTTAATCTTTTATACTTTAACACTCCCACTCATGTGTGGTCCCTTTTTTTAGGTTTGACCTATACGTGGCACATGTGGCCCCACTTATGGATTGGCCATTGCATGTTGATTTTTAATATCAAGGAGTTTTGAACCCAAAATCTTGCTCGGATACCATGTAAATTTTAGGTGAATAGCATTTCTACAATTCACATTGATGCAAGAAGAAATTGTATGCAATGAGGGATCCCATTGTTGGGCCAGGGTTACACACGCAAAAGCAAAACGATCCCACTCAGAAAGATTAGCGGATGTGGATGGGCATATAAGGACATGGGCACCCTATCCGGGTCCCAAAAAGTGGTATCAAAGCTACCGCGTGGTAACCCCGATGTACCCCTTGAGGACGAAAATGTCCCTCGGGGAAGATCTCGGTAACCCCGGTGTACCTCCGAGGATGGTGAAATTCAAGAGAAAATCTCGTAGTTCCTATTTTGCCTCCGTGTGAAGGGGCAAGATTATCCACGTTGCCTCCACGTGGAGGGGGAGATTGTTGGGGGGTTCCCCACGCAAAAGCAAAAAGATCCCACATCGGAAAGATTAGCGGATGTGGATGGGCTTATAAGGACATGTGCACCCTCGCCTTAACGGCTAGCTTTTATGGGTGAGTTCTACCCGGGTCCCAATATATACCGCAACTATTATTGTCAAACCCGAATTAGTAGGTAACTTGAATGTTCACAGAAAATCTGATTTATTAGGTAACTTGAATGCTAGCAGGAAAACCGATTTATTAGGGGAAAACAGCATGTTAACACCAAAACCAATTTACTTTAAATGAAGACCGATTTTTTAGGGGAAAAACTTTTCCAATAAAAAGACCGAACGACAATGGAAAGAAACATGGTTAGTATCCCTATTGGAAATCACCCAAGAAAGCTTCAATCCCCCTCCCCCTACTTGTTAGGGGGATAAATCAAAACAAATTCTGGGGGGTGGAGGGAATCGACCACGGACTATATACCCTTAAAGGTCTGTTCGACTGAGTGGAGTGTGTTTTCCTTGAACAATATGAAGAATGCTAAACTGAAAGGTGCTCTAACCAAAAGCCGCCACAAGGACACCCCCATTGGATCCACACCATCAAACTGCATTTATAAAAGCAATGAAAAATGTAAAACTAGAGGAATAAAAATTGAGTTGAATTGTTAAAAAATCAAGTTTGAGTTGAATGTGTGGAAATTTGGCTTAAATGAAAAATGGTAGAAAATCGAAAATTAGCTTAAATCGAAAAAAATGGTAAAAAGTTGAATTGGTAAAATTTGGGTTCGGTGAAGAATTAGCTTAAATCGAAAAAATCAACAAAAAATGGTAGAAAATTGGGTTGAATTGGTAAAACAAATCGGTTAAATCGATCATAATCAATTTTTTACCGATTCAACCCCCTTTTCTTCTTTTTTTAATTTTAATTTAAGCCTATTTTTCACCGATTCAAGCCATTTTTTTTTCGATTCAAGCTGATTGTTTGACGATTCAACTTAATTTTGTCATTTCAACCCTATTTTGCCCATTTTTTACCAATTTTTCCCTAATATATATTCTTCCTCTCCTTTCACAGACGAAGAGAAATGTCCATCGTCAAAGGGCGTGGCTGTTGAAGTATAAATGATTAAATAACACCAACTCTAACAGCTTAAGCTTTAGGAGTAATTGGTTATTTTCAACTGGCATCAGAGCTATTGCCTCACAGTAGGTCCTGGGTTCAAACCCAACAACTCCTTAATATTGAAAATCCATATGTACGGCCAACCCAAAAGAGGAGCCACATGTGCCACGTGTAGGGCCAACAAAAAAAAAAGAAAAAGAGGGGCCACACGTGAGGGGAGTGTTGAAGTATAAATGACTAAATAACATCTACTCTAACAACTCAAGCTTCTTGAGCAATTTGTTGTTTCAGTCGTTATCAGAGCCAAATATCCTAAGAGCTTAAAAGAGCCGAACATATTTCTACAACCATTTCACCTACTTACCGAGTTACCGTAACTATATGTGAAAAACATTTCTTTTGTCCAACTAAATTCGAAGACACTGCAAGTCACCCACATGTGTGTTGCTTTCTCTACGGCAATTCAATACGTCACAATCCTCTTCGTACTAACTTTGAGTAGAACCCAGCTAAAAACAAGTTGGGTCCATTCTTCGTGAGGACAACAAATTCAATGTCACACAATCAAGCCTAATGAGTGTTTATATAGAACACTCAAGAGGATAAACATAGAAACTAGTATCACAAGATTTATGGAAAGAGATTTGACAAGATATGGGAAGATAATCTCAATACCTAATCTAGCCTCCCTGCATAATCTTCCCCAATTAATCCAAATCAAATCTTGGAAGATGTGATTTTATTCTACCTAATCAAACCATAGTTGCCTAATCTAACCTATTGTGAGATTTCACATATTCTAACATGCCCCTCAAACGTATATGGATTGAAAATCGATAAACGTTTGATTACAATGAATATCCCCAAAAAAATATAAAATTTTGCCAATTTTGTTGGATGTTGTCACGATGTCTGCTTGATGTATGTTGCCAATATTGTTGAAAATGACGGATGATGGCCGCCTGTTGTTGAAGAATGTGTCGCATTAAAAAGGTGAGCCGCAAAAAGCTTCAATGAACTGGACTGGACTCAAGCCTGGATGGGCGTGTCATTAGGCCGATTAGAATATCCAACCTTTTGAAAATAGGTCACAATGCACCAATGCCAGAATGGGCAAGAAATGAGTCACAATGGACGAATGTCGGAATAGGCAAGAAATGGCCTCTATGGGCAAAAGAAAGCCTCAATTGGCAGACTTCACAGGTCAGCTTGAGATACCAATCCTTACAAAAGAGAGAAATTGCTCTTTCAGGCACGAACCTCAAAGAGAGAGGCCTTGAGTAGAGCTCCTATTTCAGGCACGCACCACAAAGAGAGGTACATCAACCGAAATAGTCGAAAGACTAAAATATAAAGAAAGAGATGAAAGAAATAGAGGAGAAAGCGACATATAGTGGCTAGGAATGGTGGCAACAATTATCGACGAAAAATTGGACATTGGGAAAAAGTGTGCAAATATCAAATATGTGTTTTGAAAATGCAAATCACTTTTTTCTTTTTTGTGAAGGTGTTGACAGCAAAATAAGGAGACCGTGTACTTGGTACAAGCTGATGAGAGGGGCGCATTCAAGAAGATGAGGGGTTATTGAAGGCAACCAAGAAAGTCTTGAAAATTAGATGGGAAAAGAATGCAAGGAGATTGAACAAGAATGTTAAGGAATTATGCTAAAGATGCAAGGAGATTGAAACTAATGAAGCTGGTAAGGGAGGCACTACTAGTGGTGTTAATTTGAGAAAGAGAATGTGTGAGCAATGGTGGCCGGGCGGACAGCTAGATCGGTCGTCCCCCGGATAAAGCAACTATTTGTCTTGTGGTCACTTCAAGATCGGTGGCTCTGATACCATGTAAAATATTGAAGATTTCCACTAATCTTTGCTTATCTTACAATCAAGCCTAATGAGTATTTATATAGAACACTCAAGAGGATAAACATAGAAACTAGTATCACAAGATTTATGGAAAGAGATTTTGACAAGATATGGGAAGATAATCTCAATACCTAATCTAGCCTCCCTGCATAATCTTCTCCAATTAATCCAAATCAAATCTTGGAAGATGTGATTTTATTCTACCTAATCAAACCATAGTTGCCTAATCTAACCTATTGTGAGATTTCACATATTCTAACATGCCCCTCAAACGTATATGGATTGAAAATCGATAAACGTTTGATTGCAATGAATATCCCCAAAAAAATATAAAAATTTGCCAATTTTGTTGGATGTTGTCACGATGTCTGCTTGATGTATGTTGCCAATATTGTTGAAAATGACGGATGATGGCCGCCTGTTGTTGAAGAATGTGTCGCATTAAAAAGGTGAGCCGCAAAAAGCTTCAATGAACTGGACTGGACTCAAGCTTGGATGGGCGTGTCATTAGGCCGATTAGAATATCCAACCTTTTGAAAATGGGTCACAATGCACCAATGCCAGAATGGGCAAGAAATGAGTCACAATGGACGAATGCCGGAATAAGCAAGAAATGGCCTCTATGGGCAAAAGAAAGCCTCAATTGGCAGATTTCACAGGTCAGCTTGAGATACCAATCCTTACAAAAGAGAGAAATTGCTCTTTCAGGCACGAACCTCAAAGAGAGAGGCCTTGAGTAGAGCTCCTATTTCAAGCACGCACCACAAACAGGTACCTCAACCGAAATAGTCGAAAGACTAAAATATAAAGAAAGAGATGAAAGAAATAGAGGAGAAAATGACAAATAGTGGCTAGAAATAGTGGCAACAATTATCGACGAAAAATTGGACATTGGGAAAAAGTGTGCAAATATCAAATATGTGTTTTGAAAATGCAAATCATTTTTTTCTTTTTTGTGAAGGTGTTGACAGCAAAATAAGGAGACCGTGTACTTGGCACAAGATGATCAGAGGGGCGCATTCAAGAAGATGAGGGGTTATTGAAGGCAACCAAGAAAGTCTTGAAAATTAGATGGGAAAAGAATGCAAGGAGATTGAACAAGAATGTTAAGGAATTATGCTAAAGATGCAAGGAGATTGAAACTAATGAAGCTAGTAAGGAAGGCATCACTAGTGGTGTTAATTTGAGAAAGAGAATGTGGGAGCAATGGTGGCCGGGCGGACGGCTAGATCGGCCGTCCACCGGATAAAGCAGCTATTTGTCTTGTGGTCACTTCAAGATCGGTGGCTCTGATACCATGTAAAATATTGAAGATTTCCACTAATCTTTGCTTATCTTACAATCAAGCCTAATGAGTGTTTATATAGAACACTCAAGAGGATAAACATAGAAACTAGTATCACAAGATTTATGCAAAGAGATTTGACAAGATATGGGAAGATAATCTCAATACCTAATCTAGCCTCCCTGCATAATCTTCCCCACTTAATCTTGGAAGATGTGATTTTATTCTACCTAATCAAACTATAGTTTCCTAATCTAACCTATTGGTGAGATCTCACATATTCTAACACACAACGCCTCTTCGTACTAACTTTGAGTAGAGTCCAGCTAAAATAGTGGGCCATTCTCCTAGAGGACAACCAATTCAATATGTCACAAAGCTTCTTCGTACTAACTTTGAGTAGAACCCAGCTACCCAGCTGTAAAAGGGGGCTATTCATCTTAAGGACAACCAATTCTTCGAGCAGTTCTATTGGTAAATTTCTAAAGGAACCTCAAGACCCATAATTAGAGATTCTTCTAATGTTATGGAGGAAAATACCAAAGGCGGCTAGTTTATTTTCTGAACTTCGAGAGCCGGCGAGTTTTCAACTTTACTCCCTGACACAACCAAAGGACTTGTGTCAGACCAAATTAAGACCATTTTGCCCTTCGTTGCAGGTTTCCGATGGGATACATCACATCCAACTTTTTCTGCTGATTGTGTGTCTTTTTCTCCTCGCACTAAGTGTAAAGATAGCAATAATCTTTGCCATTGAGACGGAAATTGACCGGTACAAAGTATGGTGCGTCTGGAATAATGATGGGTGCTAGTGGCATACATCACATCCAACTTTTTCTGCTGATTGCGTGTCTTTTTCTACTCGCACTAAGTGTAAAGATAGCAATAATCTTTGCCGTTGAGGCGAAAATTGACGGCTACAAGGCAAGGTGTGACTGAAATGCAGATGGGTGCGATTGGAAAATAGGAAACTGGAAACGACGACGTTAATGTGTGTGTGTACACACATACACACACACACACACACACACACACACACACACACACACACACACACATATATATATATATATATATATATATATATATATATATATAATATAAGAAAAAAACTAAAATATAACATATCTAAAAGATATAAAAAAAATTAAAACTTATAAATACATATTGTTCTCATTTACGTAATTGTCATATTTTTATACTTTTAATTTGTCATTTTTTCAGTAGTTGTCATATAAAGGTACCTTTTTGTAGTTTTTCTACTTTATAGCCTATTTTCCGTAATTTTTCTCCAAAACTTAGGACTTTTCATGGCTATGACAGGATTATTATTCACCATAATTATTATTATGCTAGCCACCTTTGCAAAAGTCTTTAATTCGGTGCAATTTTTACCACGTCAAGAATAAGACAAATCTCTTAAAAAGTCACATAAATAGCTAACATCAAAGGATGGGCGAGAAGTAGCCTTTGGCGAATGTGGCTAGCAAATACCTATAAAAACAATAAAAAAACAGAAAATCTATATACAACCCACACCATAGGATGGTCCAAACCGTTCATTTGATGTAATGGAAGTTTTTGCCATTGGGCGGTGATAAATTCAGCCTCTTCTATTCACCCCTATTTGTCAAAATGGACTATAGAGCCCACAACATAGGATGATCCTAACCGTCCATTTGATGGCCACCATTGGGCGGTGATAAATTCACCTCCTTCTATTCACCCCTATTTGTCAAAATGGACTATACAGCCCACACCATAGGATGATCCAAACCGTCCATTTGATGGCCACCATGGACGGTGATAAATTCACGCCCTTCTATTCACCCATATTTGTCAAAATGGACTATACATCCCACACCATAGGATGATCCAAACCGTCCATTTGATGGCCACCATTGGACGGCGATAAATTCACGCCCTTCTATTCACCCCTATTTGTCAAAATGAACTATACAGCCCACATCATAGGATGATCCAAACCGTCCATTTGACGGCCACAATGTATATGTGCAAGTTTATAATATAAGAAAAAAACTAAAATATAACATATCTAAAAAATATTAAAAAAAATTAAAACATATAAAACATATAAGAAGATAACGTCGAAGTTAATGTTGACGTTAACAATTTAAGGTGGCATGAAACGATATGAATGATACTGACTTCTATTTTTCTTATTGTTGTCAGACACTCCTCACTTTATTAAAAGTACGGTATGGCCTTCACCATAGGATGATCCAAACCGTTCATTAGATGGGCCACACCCTAAATAGATTGTGCCCCAAAAATTATTTCCACATGTTGATCCTAACCCTCTGATCTATAGAGGGCTAGTATCAACCCTCTAACATTCTGATCGGAGGGTTAGGATCAACCTGTGGAAATAATATTTGGGGCACAACCTATTTAGGCTGTGGCCCATCTAATGGACGGTTTGGATCATCCTATGGTGCAGTCCGTACCGTACTTTTAATAAAGTGAGGAGTGCTCTCATCAAAATATAATAATACTGCTGATAACATTTCCCTTTCTTTAATGCAATCGCACCGATATACATTCTGATCGCACCCATCATTCTTCCAAAGGCACCTTACTTTGTACCCGAGATTCCCACCTCAACGGCAAAGATTATTTATGTCTTTACAATTACATTCACAACGTGGACGTTGACATGAAATGATTTACATTCTTTGGGGGATTTCGAGGTATATTTAATGCAAGTTGAAACAAAGACGCAATGGATGTGATTTACGAAGGGCAAAATGGTCTACATTTAATCTGACACATGTCCTTTGGCTGTGCAGGTCGTAAAGTTGAAAACCCGCCACCACCTATGGAAGTTCAGGAAAAAAAACTAGCCTCCTTTGGTGTTTTCCTTAATGTTATGACCCTGATATTGTGTCGATAGTGTCTTTCTCAACTGACATAACTGAAACCTAGTGTCAAGTAATTTACTATTTCCACACATTTACTTATTATCAGTAGTTCTTAAACACATTTACTAATTACCAGCTTACGCATTCATAACATGAGACTCAACTCCTCAAGCTGCGGTATTGTCTCTGATGTCTTCTATGAATGTGTCGAAGGCGGACCATATAGGATATCGGATCATGAGATCCCCTTTCTCAATCCGTAATACCCAAACTCGTATGTCTCTTTATTAGTTTACAAAAACAAAAGGCAGCTATTTCAAGAATGAATCCTCGAAATAGAAGAGGGAGTGGACATCCATAGATCGATTCTCACCCCGAGCTCCGAGAGGAGCTTTCCCTGGGCTTTGGAAAACACGTGGAAGTAGAATCCCTTGCACTTAGGGGTGTAAACGGATCGAATTCGAAGCGGATATGGCTATATCCAAATTCAAATTCGATTACAGTATACACTATCCGAATTCGAATTCAAATTCGACGGATATTTAATATCTATTACTGAATTCGATTATGGCGGATATTGTTCGAATTCGGACATTATCCGTATATCTGGTAAATTCGAGCCGTCCATCTTGTCTTTGATGACTAGGAACTTACCATTTCAAACGAATTCGGATATACGAATACTGATGCGGATATTCAGGATAAATGAATGCACTTCTCGAATTCGGATGTTTAACGGATCGGATGTACCATTACCAGATTCGCATCCGCTAAGAGCTGGATATCTTATAAACGGATTCGGATAATATTATTCACTTTAAACAGATTCAGACGCAGAAGGTAATCAAATTTTCGAATATCCATTTACATCCCTACTTGCACTTATTCCTTTCTCGTCGGTCCTTAGTCCTTACCAAACTCCCTGGTAATGGTTTTGATTAGTCAGCCCCATATCTTTTTATGTGGATTCTCTACCTGTTTGGGAAAGTGAATCTACATTTCGACTCCAAGGTGCAGCCACTTCAGTCATAGCTCGACGTTTCTCCAACAGAATAAGGGAAAAAAAGATAACATCGTTTGGGGAAAATGGGCAATCAGAAATTCTGGTGTTAGATCCACGTCTATAAAAAACTTGGTCTAAAATTTTCAAAAAGAAAAAAGAGCCTTTTATGATTACATCGGTAATCCGGTGATGGGATATTCAAATATCAATAGCTTCTTAATGATAAGTAACAATATTTACTGCAAAATTGCCTGCTGTTAATTTAAACATTGAGAGGAGCTCAACAATTAGAATCAATCAAGAAAGGCGCTACATTATATTCTCAAAACATACTCGGGGTTTTCAAACAATCGAACGCAAAATTGGTTAAGTAATATTGCAACAAGAAGTAACTTACTGGATTCACTTCCATGCTTTCCTCCCCCTGAACTGTTTTCCAGAGTGCCGTTCTTGCTTCTTTTTCTGTTGTCGGGACCGTGCTACCTTGGCTCTTGTTGCAGCGAGAGGCATTGCCTTTTTGTGGTTCTTCTGTCTATTACTCGAACCACCGGTCTGTTCCAAGTACAAAACAAAATAAGTGATTTCCAAGTCCACAACAAAAATAAGTGATCAGATTCAGGATCAAAAGGAAGGAATATCTGCATCTATTGCATTCCATTAAAGCTTGGAATCCAGACTTGAGATACAATTCACTATGTGTTCATCTAATGGCTAACCCAGCCAGTCTAGCTCAAAGATAACCTGATTTCACTACAATAACTCAAATCTAAATGAATTGCCAACAGCCATTAAGAAACAACTCTCATTTTGAAGAAACCTGATTCAACTAATAATCCATTCACCTTCCGTGGACTCGGACACAAAAGTCAAATAAATGGAGTACTATCATGTTCCAGAATTACTAAAATGTTAAGGCGCTGCTTGTTTTGGAATTTGAGAACCAATTGCGAGTCTGATTATTGGACTCGACTCAAAATTGAGTCCAATTGGACTCACAATCGGTTCCCAAAATCCAAAATAAACAGGGCCCAAAAATGTGTTTCGAAGTATAAACTAAAAAAAGCGTTTTCAAGAAAGAAGGTACAAGAGAGAACTTTTTATAGATGTTTTAGACTAACGAGCTCGAGGCAAATGTCCTTGTTCTCAGGAATCGCCTAAACAAATTGGATTCCTTGGATTTTTATTTTTTTTCTTTTTTTGAAAAGTGACAAAAGATTTATTGATATCATATGAAGGTTATATTAGAAGGGACCAAGAGTCCCCCATTAGAAGGGACCAGGAGTCCCCCATTTGCTCCTTCGCATGAAGCCTAGGAAGGAGCCCCAGGGCCCTGGCAGATAACTTTCCAAATCTATCCATTTACAAAACAACTCTTCCTCACCTATGACATTACAGTCGCCTTAACAAAGACCTTACACAAAGGCCGAGACCCATGTTTTCTTCGAAAACCGGGTACTCCTGATAGCTTTCAGAGCCATTTTTCATGGAAGGTATCAATTGGATTCCTTGGATTGGCCACAACATACAATGCAGTTTCTGTTTCTGTGCATGTACCGATGCACCTGAGCTCACGCTTGCAATCCAGCTACATTCTTTCTTCTGTGTCACACACTAAGAGTGGGTTTTTTAATTACACATTCCCAGTAGTTTAAGTAATTTTATGTTTGTTTCACAGCCAAATTTCTTCTATAAATGTTATATTTGGTTCCACGATGGAAGACAAAGAAACTAAAAATGCATTGCAAACTTTTCAGCAAAGAAGTTGGAAAAATGAATCAAAAAATTGCAAATAAAAATGCCCACATGGCTTTACAAGAAACCTAAATACAAAAATTCTAAAACTATATCTGAAATAAAAAATATGGGAAGGAAATGCACCTTTTTCTGCTTCACAGCAGCTCGGGCAATGTACTTCCCTCTATCCTCCCTCCCTGCTCTCACTAATGCTAGCCTCTCATCCTTGCTTAGCTTTCTCCTTATGTGCATCTACAAATCAATTGTATGCGAACATTAGAAACATAGTGATAGTATGCGAAAAAGAACATTATGAAGAAGAAAATGACAAGTGAGCTCAATACAGTCTCCCAGCAAAAAAGATGCAGAGAAATACAATGGAACCTTGTCGGAAACACATGGCGAGGAAACATGTTTGGGAATGAGAAAATTTGTTTCCCTTGCGTTTCCCATGTGTTCCTATTCCACATTACATCCCTTACACTTCGAAGTTCGAATATTTCCCTCCCAAATTGAATAATTACGTTTAACAGTAATAACAGAAGATTGGAAGGACCACCAGGGCCAACAAAGAATATAAAAGACTGACCTCAAGTTTAGCAGGATCCACAGGCTTCACGCTTAGCTGATCAGAAGTGGGAATTTTGAAGCCTGCTAATTTTGATTCTGAACCCTTCTTTATTAAACCATGCTGAGCCAAAGCTAGCTTTGCTTCTTTCTTCGCCTGAACCCAAAGAGAGAATTATCCATAGTTAAGAGGAAAGCAAAACATGATGTGCTCACAGTTTTCAGACCAAAATAAGTACATTCAAGAATCATTTTCTACATTTGCAGGCATAGTATTTATGGTGCGGTGTCTCTCAAAATGTTCTAGGATACAAAGACACGCTTGTTTAAGGATTGTTAGGATCGTCCCAGACATTCACCTAACGTTGCTTTGTAGAAAAATAGTGATGTGTTTGTCATTTTAGAACAAACAAGGGCATTCTTGTCATGAATAATGAGGTGTCGCCCACATGGCACAATAAGGAGGGAAGTTAGGAACCTCCCTGAAATGGGCACATCTTCCTAGGAGTCCACTTAAAAAATAGGCATTAGAAATCTAGTATTTTCTGATTTCATTTAGAATAATGTGCAAGGTCAGAGCATTCCAGTGAGGTTCAAGCAGAACCCCAGGAATTGGCTAATTTAAATACTAGCATTCACTTCCAGATTCAGTTTCCCAGTCAACCTACCTTCAGCTCTTTAATCCGTTGGAAATCTTCGTTTGAAAGAATACCATCATTTAAGTTTGAAGAGACTTGTTCCATCTTTACACCTGCTAATCTCTTTAGAGCTCGAAGACTTGTATCTGAGGCATTCAGTTGCGCGTCATAGTCAAGGAACTTTCTCTTCCGAGCTTTAACTTCTCCATCATTGCTACCACCACCACCACCATCACCACCACCAACATCATCATCACTACCATCATCATCACTATGAACATCATCATCACTATCAACATCATCACTATCAACATCATCATCACCACCACCACCATCATCATCATTACCATCATCTAATTCTTTTCCATCTTCTATTTCTCTTTCAGCAGCCTCTTCCTCATCTTCTATTTCATCATTCTCGTCTTCCATTTTTCCTTCATCAACATTCTCCTCATCATCAGTACTGTCAAAGGCAGATTCATTATCAGACTGTAGCAATTCAGCACCAGGCACATTGCTAATAACATTCACTTCTCCGAATGCTTTTGGCCTTGCTTTTGGATCGGTTGGGCGCCCACGGTCTTTTTTAACCAGTAGCGAAGGGCATACCTGCAAGAAAGTAAATGGTTTGCATTCATAAACTGACCTTCCCAAAACCAGACAGGGAAAAAGTAAATACTAGAATAGTGAAGCATGTTATCTGACCTCCCTGAATAAAGTAATCAATGAACGCGCTGCTGATGAAACTGCTTTCTCATGTGACTTTTTATATAGGACGAGATCTTGCAGCAAATCTTCATTCATCAGCTGGTAGCCGGGAAAAAAAGAAGAAAAAGGAAAAGATGATTAAAAGGCAAGAACTATTGGCTTTTGCATACGCAAGTGCGTCCCCACGTACATTGCTTTGTTCAACAGGCAGGTTAAAGAAGCACCATGGATTGGCACGACAATAAGGCAGAGAACATACCATCAAATAAACATTCACTTCAATGAAAGCATGTGTAACATCAGAAACACAGTTTACAGAGGGTATTTTTGGCACGTCCTATTAAGAAGACATGATTACATAATTGAGAGATTCATATATATCATTCATCTACTACTAATGAATATGCTGTGAAAGAATTATTGTGGATCTAGAGCTTGAAGTATCGACAAACATGAAGATGAATTTTCACAACTTGTTTCAGGCACAAATACTGGAGTTTATATAATGTGACGTCCCATTACAGATTGGAGGGTTAGGATCATCCTATAGAGATTCTTTTCCGGGCATGGCCTATCTAAGTTGGGGCTCAACATATGGATGGTTAGGATCATCGAACCATATGAGCTCCAATGAATATTTTAAAAATCCTTGCAACTATGTGGGGACATTATATAAAAACTCACATATTTGGGGACAGTCCAAGAAGAGAACAGCTAAGCACAATACAGAATGCTGAGAGATTGGTAGGAAAAAAAAGGTGAGCAAGCATAGGAAAATATAAAAGAAATTAACAAAGAGTACAAGGCTTGAAAATGGAATATCATTTCAAATTAAGCATACAACATGACAAATGATCAAGGCTTGGAATAAATGTCAAATAATAGTGAATTAAACCTAAAAACACAGGTCACTATCAAACTAAAATGAATCTCAAGTTTAGGATGTGCATACGTTCTTATATATACAATTAGCCACTACCAAATACGCCACAAAACAAATTTACTCCGGAGAAGAATTCTGAAAATATTACTTTGGATGTACATGCAGGCTGCGACTCATGGCTGAATTCCCAGATCAACATGTGCAACTATTACAAAAAGTCTAATTGAGGTATAGGACAACACATAGCACTCCCAGATTCATTTTAAAGTTTTCGATGGGAATTGATCGTGCTTGTCATGTATTTCCCAGAAATATGGTATAGGCCAATGAGAAAAAACAGTTCATGAGTCTGTCACTTAAGTTACGGTTTTGTTAAATTGAATTAGACTATGATGCACATCTCTCTCTCTCTCTCTCTCTCTCTCTCTCTCTCTCTCTCTCTCTCTCTCTATATATATATATATATATATATATATATATATATAGGGGAAAGTGATTGTGAGCGGCCCCTCATATAAGCTTATATGAGGTGACCGCTAAAAAAATGGTGGGCCCACATTTTTTGGGTGATCCGAACCGGTCATTTGATAGGCCCTGACATAGATAGGGGGTGCCCAAAAAATCAGCTCCATGGGATCATCTCAACCCTTCAAACTGTGGAGGTGAAAGAGGGGAAAATGGGGGGGTATAAATTTGCCCACTTACCCGTCCATTTCTCCTCTTTCACCTCCACAATACGAAGGGTTGGGATGATCCAATGGAGCTGATTTTTTGGGCACCCCTTATCTATGTCAGGGCCTATCAAATGACCGGTTCGGATCACCCCAAAAATGTGGGCCCACCTTCCACCATGTTTTTAGCGGTCACCTCATATAAGCTTATATGAGGGGCCGCTCACAATATGTGTGTGTGTGTGTGTGTGTGTGTGTGTGTGTGTGTGTATATATATATATATATATATAGAGAGAGAGAGAGAGAGAGAGAGAGAGAGAGAGAAGTGTAGCTACACACTCGTGTAGCTAACTTAGCTAGCTACACCGCCGGCTTAAAATACAATGGGCCCCACATTGTGTGCGATCACCAAGGTGTGCTTTCGATGTATTCATTACAACCTGTCAGCTTAGATCTTTTGCTTCATTACATATGTAGACATCCGCTCGTGCGTGTTGTAGTTGTCGTGTAAGCTCTTCCTATTCAGTTTGCTGAACAATTCGCCTTTTCCATTGGATAACAAATGCTGCCCTTTTGATTCTTAGATAGTATTCGCTAGGGGTGCAACTCGGGTCGAGCAGGTCGGGTTTTCCAAAACCGAACCCTACCCGAGAATTATCTCAGGTCAAATCGGGTCGGGTCTAATTTTTTACAGGAAAACCCGAGACTCGTGTTTGCACATCGATGGACATGAATAAGATCTCACCCAGTCAAACATCTCATCAAACAACCAATCAAATCTCCAAGGCGGTTTTTGAGACCCCTTTAGCCACTGTATTACATTTAAAGAATCCCCTTTCTACCTCCATGTTGGTCAGTTGATCTCTAACCAACAATTTCAAACCCTGATATACTGCCCTCACCTCCGCGTCCGTCGCATCCGCTTCTCCGATGGGACCCGCAAAGGCCCATACAACCTCCCCCGACTCATTTCTCAGCACTCCACCAATCCCAGCAGCGTCGGGATTCCCTAGACCCATCAAACTTAGCTTCAGAAAACCTGGCACGAGAAGCACCCAATCTTGTACAATTTTATTCTTTTTCTCGACACTACCACAAACTTCGCTCCACCGTTCCCAAAGATCATAGGCAGAAAAAAATTTAAACAGAGGAAGAACTTTCACCCAAGAAATCGACAATGCAATCACTTTGGTGAAAAGGAAAGAGGCACTTTTTTTTTTTTTTTTTTGAAAATTGACAAATTTCATTAATATTTAGAAAGCATTCGGGACCAGGAGTCCCAGCCTGCAATACAAGATATTAACATGTTTTGGCGTGGGCATACCCAAGACCAATTCAAAGATAACCAAAAAGATGAAGTACAAAAATTCCTTTCAACTATTCCATAGCATTCTCCTATACAAATCCCCTGATGTTCTTTCACAAAAAGTCAGCTACATCTTGCTAAAGCTGTCCTTTTAACTATTCCATAGCATACTCCTATACAAATCCCCTGATGTTCTTTCACAAAAAGTCAGCTACATCTTGCTAAAGCTGCAAAATTAGATCACCTAACAAGAGCCACTAAGACCATAGGTAGATTACTTCATCGGACAAAACAAACCTGCATTCTAAGTTATAAAACTTCTAATTCAGATGTAGACCTCCAAGGAGATATACAACAACTAAATAAATCCAGACAAGAAGCCCAGGCGAAAGAACGAATCTCTCAAGCCAAGGCTAATGGAATTTCTGGATTAAACGAATATTTCATATTGCTATTTTAAAAGATAGATGTCTTAAGATCTAGTCTAACCCCTTAATCATGAGAATCCAATCAAAAGACCAAAATGACCGAGAGCAACCTATCACCACCAGGTCTCGACCAAGGACGGGGCCAAACCTAAAAGAACCATGCAATAAACCAAGAATTCTGATTTCTTCTATTCTCTTTTTCCTCTTTCATTTTTTCCTTTCCTTACTTCTCTTTTCATTTTGTATTATATCCTTCTCCTCTCTTCCTTATCTTCTCCCTTTTTCCTTTTTTTTTTTTGGGGGGGGGGAGGGGGGGTAGGCCTTTCATCTAGTGCTACTGCGCTCGGCCTCCTTCTTTTCACCATCTTTCTCCAAACATGCCTCCCTTCGCTCTTCCAAGTTTCTAATTGCCATAGATCAAAACAGGTCCTTAGTTGCTTCAAGATCATCATCAAAGTCAATGCCAAAGACATCGCCTACTGCCAAAAGTTCATCCATTTCCGCACTCTCCTCTGACTCTATTGGTTCTACCAGCTTCGAACCTTCCTCATGATCTTCCTCCTCCGGCTCGAACCTCCAAACTAACCTCTCAGTCAAGGGAATCCCTTGACTCCTGGGTCTCAGCAACCAAGTTCACCTTCAACATTTCTAACCTCTCAATCTTCACAGCCTTAGCTTCCTCCCAACGCTGTCGACGGGCACTATGTTCTTTCTCTAGAGCTTCCTGAAAAAAAAAAAAGAGAGTTTATATATTCTAAAAAAAAGCTTCATTAGGGTCAGTTGTCCTTGCGACTTTAAATAGGCAGTCCTTGTTGGCCAAAGCGTCCCTCTTGAATTTTTTCCACTTCCTTCTCTCGATATCCATGGCAATTTTCTTAGGTGTAGGGCACTCCTCCTTTGCCAGATCTTCATCATATTGTAGGGTCTTTAAGGAACTGAAGGTCGCCTACCTCAAAAGAGGCGGCCTCTCTTTTCCCATATGAAGGACTGGCATTAGACATGATAGGGGGCTTCAAGGAGAAAGGTTTGTCAAAATCCTTCAAGAAAGAACTGAACTTGGATACTAAACACCTCGAACTAGTTCTTTCTTTCCTTCGGAAGCCTAAGAGGACACGTTTAAAGAAAGAGAGGCCACCTATCATAGCCAATAAATGTTTATCGAAACGCGCTCCTCCCCCCTGCCGACCTACTTTTTTACTTTGATTTGGTATGCCTTTTCTATTGACACGAAATCCTTTGAAGTGACTGGATTTATCAGGCGTGACTCTTGAGCTTCTCTTATTCTTTGTCTCTGAAAAAACAATTTTTAATTACTACCACCTTTGCTACTGACGAAGGTTGTAAAGAGAGACAATCAAAGATATCCTTTCTTAAACCTTTTCCAAGATTAGTACAAGACTTAGCTTTAAATGTCATCTGACACGCCCCTTCCCCAAAACTTACAGATTTCCCTTTCAATGATGGAATCAAACTTTTTGGTGAAACTGTCAATTTTTCCTTTCCGGCCGTAAAAGATAATTCAAAATCTGCTTCAGTACTATCCAACGGCTCTATAATCTTAGATATGACTGAAGTACCCCAGAGGCCGATGTGGGGCCCACCACCGGTCGGACACCGTCCGACGAGGGAACAACGCCAGCTTCAGGATCAGGGGCAAGAGATGAAGAATCCTCCCCTACCAAAGGGCTCTTGAAGGACATTAATGACTCATCCACCATTTTAATTCCAATTGGATAGTTAGTAGAATCTACCATAAGATTTATAAATGGTGATAGGCAATGCCACAAAGACGTTAGAACTTTAGCAGAGGTAAATTCTAGACAATGATCATGACTTCCATACAACTGGGTCTCAAAAACATGTCCAAAGTGCTGACCCAAAACCTCCACCGTGGAGAGAGACCAAGCATGAAGAGGAATATTAGAGAATCTTAGCCTCACCATTCTAGCTCCCGAGCTAACAACAGGAGACCACGGGTGAAGGGATTCAAGATAACCCTCCAAGGCTTCACCACCCCGCCGCAGAATAGATGTAGCCTGATCCTTGGACTCAAAGCAAAAAAGCATCATGGAAGGGGAGATACAAAAAGGCTTGCTGAGCTGCGGGAGGGCCCATTGTCTGCTCGCCCAAAACCAAATTTCTTCCAGCAAAGGGTCTATTCCTCAGCTTGCCTATCAAGCAGCTTTCCAGGGTTTTCCTCCTATCATTAACCACATCTATTGGGACGGTGAGCATAGGGATTTTTTCATCCACTCTTAGAGTATGGTTCTCCTTAATGGACGTCTTTGGGACCCAAATTTTAGCTCTCTCACCCTTATCGCTGATCTTTGGTTCTAAACATTTCCTGCAAATGCTTCGTGATCCAAAGTTATAGTAGTTGCATTTCAAGCATTTCCAGTCGCTTTCACTTTGTTTTGGGTCAGGCCACCTGCCTCTGTCAATACCATTTCTGAAACCTCCTAGCCTTTTGGATTTAGATTTCACTTTTGGATTTTCCTTTTAAAACTCTATCATTTCTTTACTTCCAAATCCCCCACACAATAGCTAGAGAGCATACATTCCATAGTACCCTCCCTTTTCTCTTCCATGGGGCTGCAGACCAACCCGATAGGAGCTCAATTAGTTTTGTAGGGAAAACCCAGCGAATTTCAAATCTATTCAACACCTTACTCCAAATATCCCTAACATTTCCAAAAAAATGATCCACGGATTCTCCCGCTTCTAGACAAAGAGAGCAATGATCAATTATAAGAATCTTTCTTTTGCGCAAGAAATCTATCACCTGAATCCTTTCCTGAACCGCCACCCAACCGAATGTGCACGCTCTAGGTGGAGCCTAGATAGTCCACACTCTAGCTAACCTTGGAGGACACTGGACTAGCCACTACAACATGACGGAATACACTCCCACACCAAGAATTTAGGTTAGCAAGCTCACTTTATCACCATTTGCATTAGAAATTACTCACAAAGACAGGTTGACCATATTGTTTAGCATATCTCAAGAGGGATATATGGCATAAATTAACATGGTGTAGTAAGAAAAGGCAAACACAATATCCAAGGCTTCAAAATTGGATAGGGAAGTATACCAAAGGCATCCGCAGACAGATCTCTCTTACGACATTCAGTCCAACAGCTATTGCCTAGCAGAAACAATCATACACAAAAAATCAACACATTACCCAACCTCTACCAATGCATAATAGAAAATATCAGATATTACATTATACCTCTGTACGAGAACGATCATGTACAAATTGATTTACTATTTGTCTGAACAATGGTTCAACTGCATCAGGAGGCACCTAATCACAACAAGATTGGTTACACAAACAAGAACAAATCAATTGAAGGCAACATGACAGAATAAAGAAGCATAATGTAAAAAAAAAAACTAAGGGCCTGTTTGTTTGAGATTGTGACGACTGATTGTGACACCAAAACCAATTATTGAACTCAAAATTACATTTAAATTTGCGTCCCATAATAGGTTTGGGGCTCACAATCGGTTGCCACAATCTCAAACAAACAGGGCCTAAGAATGCATCATATAAGAAAAAGCTGTTACGAAATAAAAAAGAAATGGACCAACCATATCATGGCAGGCCTGGACTGCAGCTGCAAGCAAATTTGTGATATCACGTTGATGAGGCTGCAAAAACCCCAATAGGGAGTTGTAACTTGAAGTTCGTAGAATATTCATCTCTAATTTCATGCATAAATTACTAATTAGCCCAGTATACCTGAACATATTTTTGCAGAAATGGGTAAAAGTTTAGTAGGATCAAGCGGTGAAGCCCTACAGTCCGTGCAATTACTTTCAGCATCATCATCTTAACCTGAAATGTGCAAAAGAAAGTTTATCAAATATGTGATGAAGGGTTATGACCGTCCATGAAACATAAATTAACTGTCAACTTAATTAGGGTCTGAATTACAAGTAAAGGAATATAAGGTTTTCTTTTTCTCCAGAACTGATCGGCAATGAAAACTTTAACTCGTCATTAACTACACTGTCGATTAGTTATACCCACATCTCAGGGTGTCTGACCCATAAGCTGCAAGTACTTGCAGTTACCATCTCGCATGATAGCCACTCAGGTGAAGAAATCAATAAATCCGAGTAAGATATTCCTGATATAGCTATTGGCCATTTCTTTCATAGCTAAGGCAATCAGTTGGCTATTCATTCCTCATTTCTTGTACTTGTTTTTATTTTGCAGGTTAATTCTGACAACAAAAATACCTGAAAATCTGGATCTGAGGAATATGGAAAAGAAATTATGATACGGAGTTTCCTAGCAGAAAAACCATATAGGAAATTGAGGGACAAGGGACTGCATCCACAAGGAAATAAACTGAAAAAATCTAGAACAATACATGGAGTTGATTAAGACAAAATTGGAGAAAATCTGTGTGATGAGTAGTAAAATGGCAGATACAAAAGCAATCAAACCACACTGAGCTTAGGTTCAATCCCAGCTTACCGTTCAGGCCTCAACCTGGCCTAACATATGAGCTTAGGTTGTATAGAACGCCAAAAGCAATCAAACTAAACTGAAATAGCATGCTTAAAGAGTCCACCCAAATTAGTTGTGAAACCCATTCCCAACTATTTATTTCTTTCAAAAGGTATTTTCCACTTCATGTAGCTGATATTTTACATTTTGAACCGATTATGACAGGATCATGAAAACCAGACCTAGTGTACCTCCTGAACAAATGAAATTCAAGGTAACTCTAAAATTATTATATCGTTGTAGTTAGAGAAGTGCTCAGGGCAAAGAGAACATGTGGAGTGCGATAAGTGTACATTTATGATGATGATTGGACGAAAATAAAGAAGGATGGTTAATTAAAGTAGCAAACCACTATGCTCATGGAAAAGAGAACATGTAGAGTGCGATAAGTGTACATTTATGATGATGATTAGACGAAAATAAAGAAAGATGGTTAATTAAAGTAGCAAACCACTATGCTTACAGTCAAAACAAAACAAAGCCCGTGCCAACCCACGTATAGCTGGCAAGATGAATGGGGCAACAAGTGAAATTTGGGATAAAGAGACACGGTTGACCAGTTGAAGGGAACCCAAATAATTGTGATCGTGAAAGATACAGAAACTCCCAATCTGGTAGCGACAGCGATGATCAAATGGTAACTACAACAGATTAGACAACTTTAGTTGCCTTGACACTGGTTGTGGGCGGTGGTTAATAGTCGTATAGTACTATAGGTCTAAGTCTTCATTTCGTATGTCATGTATTTACATTTTGTGTGTATGATTTTTTAATGGGAAACATGTTTGCAACCACGATCTGTTTTTCCTTCGTCTTTGTATAACTCTATGACTCTGGCCATTACCCAATTGTTGAATATAAGTTTGTTTACACTACCCAATTGTTGAACATAAGTTTGTTTATAATTTTATTATGCCACATCCTGTTATAAGCTTATTTTACGTAAAATTACTATAATATTATGAATTACCTGTTTACATAATACAAAATTACAAATAATTACATAATAGAATAACAATTTAGCATACTTAAAATGGTGTACTAGAGGACTCTGCTCTTAGTGTACTAGTAGTTTAGTAAATTTTCTTTTTTTCTTCTTTTACCAACTTTTTAGAAAAAATAAATTATCAGTAGTGTTTAGGAAAAAAATCAATAGTGTTGAGTCAACTCATAATCCATTATGTCCGAGTTGACTTCCTCAAGCTTTTAGAAGTTGGCACTGATTGGTCAGTGCAATTGCTTTTGCAAACCCCAAAAATTAATTAAGCAGCACATGGAAAAGCTTCATCCTATTTACCATTGTCGGATAAAAGGGCAATAACAATTTACTATGTCAAGATAAGACAGGCATAAATATACTCAGTTTGATGAGAAAATTAAGGTAAAAAAGCAAATGTCATTGCCTAAAATTGTAAAGGGATCGAGAGATTTCAAAAAACTCTGTGTTACAAAATATAAGGTCCCGTTCTTTCAAAAGGTCCTAGCAGAAGAAAGAGAGGAAAGGAGGCAGGGGTGGGCATCTGAGCAAGGAGCGAAAGAAAGGCTAAAGGTAGTTCTTTCGGAGGAACTGGGGACCTGTCGGGCAGAGGAGGATGTTAGTGTAGGGGATGAGGTCGCCGGTTTCCTGGCGATTGGGGATGTCTTCGAGTCAGGGGCCGGTGACCACTCATCAGAGGATAAAGGGGAGGAAAAGGAAGAAAGCGAAAGCCAGGGACAGAAAAAGGATGGGTCCTCGGCCCTAGTATCTAGAAAGTTCCCCTTCCTCTTGCTGTTTGTAAATATCTTTTTGGGTCGACCTTTTGTGTCCTCTTTTATTTTTTCTGGTTCTTTTAGTCTTTTAGTGAAAAGGTCTTGGTGGAATTTGAAGAGTGTCTAGACGTATTTGGAAGTTGAAGTCTCTGGTTAAAAGTTTTCTGTGGTGGAGGAGTATCTCTGGGCAAAAGCGAGAAGATATCTCACTTTAAGGACTCTTTTAAGTACTAACGGGGTTGGAGGTAGTGTCCTTTTGGAAGGATAATGTTATCGATAAGTTTTCCCCATCATTCGATTATCAGAATTTGTTAAAGGCAGGGTCCCGACAGTTCTTTCCTCAACAGTAGTGCTAAATGGAAGATAGTATAGGAACATCAATGGGCTTGAGAAACCTTGTTCTTCGCTGCTCGGGATGTATAAATGTGTTTTCTTCCCTGTTCTGAGGAGCAAGATGTGTGTATGAAACAATGCAGTTGCTCGAATATTGTCGAGTCTCTTATTAACTTGCCACTGCTTATGGGAGCCTTGAGCCCTCTGGTATAGCCTTAGTCTCATCTAATCGGAAGAAGCTGATGGAGGTTGGGATACATTGGGTAGAGTGGATTGTTTGGATGGTACTACGATGGAGAGGTATTCAAGATCCCTAGTGGAGATCGCAAAGGACAATGTTGGCTTTGTTAAGGAATAACCAGGAAATTGGATAGATAGCACCTTTTTTACCTTGCTAAGGTTTTCTTTTCTTGACATTGGAACTTGTTCTCATGTTTTCATGATTGTAATCATGGGGGACTCCTGGTCCCTTTCTCATGTACTTATTATAAGTATGATTTATAAATATTAATGTCAACTTTTAAAAAAAAAATTGTAGCAGCTCTAGATAAGTAAAGAACAAAAATGACAAAGATGAATCACAAGCACATGTTTACAGATAAAAGATGGCATACAATGTTACCAGTAAGAAGGCATGCACGATGAAAGAACACAACAAGTGCAATAGATGTGAATAATAGGTCTATTTATGGCAGGGAACAGAGAAATGCTAATATAATGTAGTAACAATTCTGCTAATCTATAGTGGGGCCCAAATACAATCAAGCTTTCAGGTTTCGATTTCGGTATGTATTTCGGCTAGTGGCGGAAATGGAAACATATCGCTTTCGGATGAGGATTTTAGTGGAAATCATGTAAAAAAAAACAAATAGACATATGCAGATGATGGACAATTAAGATGAAACTCTATTAAGTGTTAGAATATGTAGAAATACACACTCCAAAACCATCACAGAAGGGAAAAAAACAACCATAACGGTTTAATAACATCGAACACCTAGTGACATGCGTTATAGCACATATCTAATAATGCAGTACATACCACATTTCACATGTAATTCATATAAATAGTTACATATTACACTGTATTCCACATGCAATTCTATTAAATACAAATATATAACATATAATGGTATAGTATAACACTAATACACTTAATGATCTTGGTTCTGTATGCATTTTGGTTTCGGTATGCGTTTTGATAGGGAACCAAAACATTTCGGACGTTTCGTATTGGCTCCGGTGGAAGTTTAAAACCATGCATGATGCAACCGCAAGTCAATTCATGGTGGATCCACAGGCGATGCTTGGGCACAATTTGTGTAATATATGTGCACCATTTGACCAACTTACGGTGACCCTTCAGATCTGCACCGTCCATGTGGCACATGTATGGTGATCAATCCATTCATCTATTAAGCTCACTGCATATTGGTCATAAAGCAAAAATATGCCACTTTGATGACCTGATCGCCCAAATTGCATGGAAAAAAGCTCATTCATAAGATCAAAACATCAGATACAAGTTAATTTTGCAAATGCAAAGCCCAACCACAGTGGGCTACATCCAATGAATGGCTCTGATTACCATACACAAGGCAGTTGGATGGGGCTACCTACCTTTCCCAATTCTGTTTTTATACAGGGGAGGGAGCAGTGTCAAACCAAGCATTTATACATGTAAGGGTTGGCAACGGCTTGACTATGTCTATGTTATAGTATAAATACTTCAAATATCAAGAAGACTGCAATGACGTTCAAGTGGAGATGTATGGACCCCCGATTGCTTTGCATTTTATAATGGTATGGATAAAGGCTACTGATGTTGGCACTAACATGTTTTGGTAATTGCACTAACTCAACCTGTCCTTTATTACTCAACTAGCTGTCAAAGGTTATCACAATTCCCGAAAAAGCTCTGAGTAGCTAATTAAAAAAGACAAGGTGAGTTAGCGCAATTATCAAAACATGGTAGTGCTAACATCAGTAACCTGGATAAAACCTACCTCAAAAAACTTTGATGAATCAGTTGAAAGAAAGGTCTATACAACAAGACTCATATGAGAGGATATATTGAAGGCAAAAAGAATAGGGTTACCTCAAATCGTTCGTTGCAAGATTGCAGACGAGAGAAAAGCTTCTCAGCAAATCCCTAGAAGCAAGATACAAGTCAGAAATCACAAATAACAGTGTCCTATACCATATGGATCAGAGCTAAGAATGAAAGAAAAACCAGCTAAACCTGAGCATCTTTCAAATGGGTAAGTGGTGAATAGTAACTTGTACTATTGTGTTCTGATGCAGTGCGCTGCTGCCTTTTCATACTGCGCATGGCACGCTGCAATTTGGCTTGCTTTTTCTTCTTGCTAGCAAATGTACCTTTGTGGTGTGCCTGGAACCCAAGGAGAAAGTTTAACATATAATAATAGAGAAACTACAATGAATGGGACATTGGGTAACAAAATACAGAAAACAAAACGTATTGATGTAAGCATTGTGTTCATTAGCCATAATTTTTTAAAATATTTGCCACAAAATCATATGCACTCATTCCAAATATCTAAATTTTTTATCATCATATATGTTGTATTTTCTTCAATTTTCACATTTGGAAATGATAACTCAAAATCCGTAAAAAGGCATGCATAAGTAAGTTTCTAAAGTAGAGTTATGCTTTGAGATACAGGTCTACTCCTCAGCAATGCCATTTCTGTAGGGGAATTTCAGGTCAATATAATCTGGCATCAGTTAACCTAGAAACAAAAAGTATTTCAGTATTAGAAGCCATCCATATCATCAAATTAACATAATCCAGAGAGAGTTTCTTCAAGGGATTGAATTTACACAAAGTCGACAGGCCATGAACTTAATGTGGAATCAATTATATAAGATGAACCGTTTAATAGTAATAAAAACCGAGCCACTCATGAGTCTGCAATCTCAGAAAGAGTCCAGTTAGAAACTAGTAATTTATAATAGGTAGTTGGAATATACTTCTGACAGAAAACAATTATAGAGAAAAGATGGCGAACTTGTTAGACAAGTCATTATTTATCATTAAGGGCATATATTTAATTTAAACATCGTTGATACATGGGTTGTAATGTGCTGAAGTCATTATTGAATAAAAGTCCTTCCACAAGAATTGTGTGGTAATTTTCCCACCTCTATTCTTCCTGTTGCATCCCACATCATCTTTGAATTCGTTACATGGCAGCATACCAAGGTTTACATCGATCTGATCGTATTCTCCCACACCAAAGGTACGTATTATTTTAATCAAGTTTTTCCGTTCAAAATTCTTTCTCCACTCTCCTTCCATTTAAATACCCTAACCTGTCACGTCTCTTCGAGATCTCATCTGTCATCTCTACTTTCTCTCTTCAAAACCTAAACGCCTTCTCCTTCAAACTTCGTCCAAAAGCTTTGCAAATCCCTATGATCTGTTGACACGGACACGAGTGTCATGTGTCGACACGGACACGGAGTGTCGGACACGGCAAACTCTCAAAATTTAGAAAAGGGGACACGACTAAAATAGAAAGTACATATAATCATGTTTTGTGGATATAGATTTGTGTGCCAGGTTTCGATAAGGATATGAGGTATCTGACATGGAATCCCCTAAAAATCTAGAAATAGTGGCACACTCATACACGTACATGCATACAAAGTTACTGACACTTCTAGCAGTACAATTAGAAGTGTCTAAAGGAGTGTCGACACGTGTGGGCACGGGTGTCGTATCGGACACGACACGTCTGTCAACAATAAATTCAAAGTGTCCACCAAATCATAGGCAAATCCCAACAACCCTTTTCTCTCTCATCTTTGTTCATATTCAGAACCTAAAAACCCTAATTTCCTCTTCCTGGACTTCACAAAAACCCTTTTTTACCCCTTAAAACCCATCACACCATCTTCATAGATTTTTGCATCTCTATAACCCACCCTTCCCTCTGTGCTTTTCAAAAACCAGTCCCAAACCATTTGTCCCTCTAAAGCCCCAAATCCAACCTTTCATCGCCCCAAAATCCAAAACCTTTGTTCTCACCCTTTCCTCCCCTAAATCCTTATCTTTGATTCTCCTTCAGTCACTCTCATCCCTTTGTATACCCTACTGTCCTCCATTTGTCTTGTTTTCATATTTCTCTTCCTATCTTCGTGCATCTACCTCCCATACAACATCTTTTCTCAACCCTTATTCATTATCCTCTTGTTGTAAATTTACCAATGACAATTACCTTCTCTGGAAAGTTCAGATTTTACACATTGCTCGTTCACAGGGTATCCTTCCCATCTTGAGGGATATTTCTGTGAAGAAAAGTCTAATAACAAGGATCTCAAAGTAGTGTGCAAGACTAATCTGGAGTATAACACATGCGTTGCAAAAGATCAGCTGATAATTGTATGGATCAACTCAACACTTGCCCCAGCAGTTCTCGCACAGATTATCCGCTAGAAGCTTCCAGACACTTATTCCCAGTAGTACAAGGTCGGGCTGAAGTCAAAAAGTGCAAGAAAGGTAATCTTGCTACTCGTGAATTTCTCTTGAAGATGAACAATTTGATCAGTTTGCAACTATCAGAAAACCTCTCATTGAATGCGATAAAGTTTGTCGTATTCCAAATGGAGAGGTGATTATAGGACTTTTCCTACGCCTCTCCTCACTCACACGCTTCTTTTAGTTCATGCCACCGACTACAATGGGTTGTCAGACCTGTGATCAGCACCATAATTTATTTATTTTTGAAAAGTTAAGAGTGCACGAAGTGATGCAAGTAGAAAATAGAAAATGCGGGAAGCGAAAAAGTCAAAAGAAATTAAAGAGGCAGCATGTGGGAAGCATCGTTGAGTGTCAATATGAAGCTTTTAGTAAGACTCATTAGGAGCGAAAAAGAAACATATAGAAAGAGGGAGTTTAAATTACGTTGGGGAGGATGGGTTAATGTAGGTAAGGATTACAAGTAGTAAAGATGACTTCACATCTAATTAAAACTTAAGATGAGTTTTTAAGTTTTAAAGACACTCTTTTCTTAAATACACTCCTTCGGCATTGTCAAAAGAAGGAAAAAATCATTTAGACAAAATAATTTACTTAAATAGGAAGTGAACTCTTAATTAAGAGGAAACACGTAGGAAGCATGTGGGAGGCACGTTTCCCCTAAATTTGGTAAGCGAGAAGAACTTAGCTTCCGAAGCGAGCTTCCCATCCAACTAAGAAGTTTCTGGTAACTACGATCAACACAATAATAGCACACTCACATGCTACTATCACTATGATTCAGGTTAACAACAATTTCCATCAATAGATCTCACACATCACATGGGAGATCTCTCACTTTTGTCTCTGTCAAAAGCTTCTTGGGTAGTTATCCCGGGAGCTATGTACCACTTATTCAATGACTCAAGCAACATACCTTCCCTAGTTCCTTATTCTAGCTCATCTTACACAGTGCGTTTTGGTTTCACCTTGGTCTCCTCTCCATTTGGATCGTTTTGTATTCCCGATGTGTTTGATATCCCTAGTATTCAATAGGGGTGCAACTCGGGTTGGGTTGAACCCAAACCCGACGGGTTCAACCCGATTTTTGCGTGGGTTGGGTTAAAGATTTTCGGTAGGGTTGCAACTTGGGTCGGGTTTTACCCGGACCGCATCAACCCGTCCTGAAAAAAGCATGGGTCAGGTTCAAAATGCTCGGGTAAGGAGCTGGGTCTGGTTTATGTTTACAAAGCCTGAGTGATTCTGGGGCTGGGCCGGTTTTAAAGGTGGAAAACCCGGCCCGACCCGAGAACCCGCATTTTTCCCTTTTTAATTATAAAAAATTATAAAGTTATATCAACATAAGTTAAAAAGTAAAAACGTAACCCTAGCCTCTCTCTCTCTCTCTCTCTCTCTCTCTCTATATATATATATATATATATATATATATATATATATATATCTGACTTCCGACTTTGAGCCTTCGTCGCCCCTCCTCATCTCTGGTGACCCTCATCTCCACCATCTCTGGTGACTGGTAGTTTCACCCAACTCTATTCAACAGACCTTTCAATCTTTCAGCTTATCTCTGAAACCCCATTCAAAACTCATCAAAGTATCAAACCCTCTTCCATTTTCTTTCATTTTGTAAAACCAGAGAGATCCAGAGAGAGAATTCGTGAGAGGATATTTGGATTTTTGGGTTGAACAAACCCTAATCGTAGAGGGAGTAGAGAGATCTGAGAGAGGTTTCAGCTGGGGGAAGAGCCAAGAGAAAATCGGAGACTAGAAGGGGGCTTCTTCTTCATTTTTGCTAGAAAAATCAGAGAGAGAAGAGTAGAGAGGATCGACTACCCATTTCCAACCTTCGACCATCTTCTCCGGTGGATTTTTCCGGAATCCGACAAGGGGGATTCTTGAGCTTAGGCATACATTGGAGAAGATCATTTGTCACAATTCTACAGTAAGTTTGCTTTCTGTGTCTTTTTCAGTTTAATTTTGTGTCTGTAAGGCTTTGTTTGTTTTGGATTTTTAGAACCAGTGAGTACAGAATTGATTATTGGATGGATTATTGTCTTGATTATTGGATGGATTATTGGATAGAACCAATTGGATGGATGGATTATTGTGTTGAACCAATTTTTAGAACCTTGTTTGTCTCCGGTGGATTATTCCTTTATTTTTGGGTTGAAGTTCTCATACTATATCATCTTGGTTCCAAGTTCTCATAGTCTTTGTCTCAACAGTTCATTAAAATCATTTATGCAATCATGCTTTCAGAGCCTCCAATTTGTGCAAGGCATTCTGTTTATGGCCTAGGAAAAGTGAGTTTTGGTAGCATGATGAAGAAAATTAAGAATCTTCTTCACTAGCAATTCTCTTCTTCAACTATTATGTCATGAAAAATCTTCATCCAACTCCGATATCTGGGATCTTTTCATTTATGCAATTGAAGTTTCAAAAGGCGATGATATGCAAAAACCCGACCCGGCCCGAGAAACTACCTCGGGTAGGGCCGGGTTTAACAATCCCGGGTTTCCAAAAAAAAAAAACCCGACCCGAGATAGTTTCTCGGGTAGGGTAGGGTTTCAGAAAACCCGACCCGAGTTGCAACCCTAATTTTCGGGTTACAAATCGGGTCGGGTTGGAAATTTATGACCCGAATGAAAATTGGGGCAACCTGACCCGAATTGTAACCCGACAATTTTTGCCCAGATTTTTAACTTTTTCAAAATATAGCAAGTCTTTTAATAGTTGAGAGTTTTAATTATTTTAATAGCTAACTTTACGTTTTAGACTTTCTTTCCCAACAAAAATACCACTCGGCCTTTCTTTGACTTTCCCAAAAATCAGAATGAAGCCCTAAAAAAAAGTAGAACTATAGAAACCCTACATCTCTTTTCTTCTTCTTCTTCAATTCCAATGGCGGGGGCGAAACTCCTACTCCGCCACGTCTCTCTCCACGGTTTCGTCTCCACGCCTTCACCTCCTCCTAGTCGGTTAGACTTCACCTTCGTCTCAGACCACAAAGCAATGGTTTTTTAAGCAGGATATTAAATCCAATCAAAGAACCTCTGTTTTGTTATTGCTCAGGTTTTTTGCCTAAAAGATCTAGAATGACAAGAATCTAATAGAAAAGTATGAAATCACTATATTTGAAACTTGGCACCCTAGTTTCTGTAATCAAATCAAATCCCCTATGAAAAAACCCTGTTTTCCTCGTTTTCTTCGGAATTAAATAAGGGAAATGATATCCCCTCCCCCCCCTCCCCCCCCCAATCTTAAATGGATAAAATCCCCCCTTCAACGGTTTCTGTGAGAATGGTTCACTGCTTGAGAATAAATTCACCCACTTTAACGTTTTTCTTTGCCTTTAAACTTGACGGATACTGTTAAAGGGGGGGATTTTATCCGTCAGATGGGGGGGGGGGGGGGGGGGGGATATCACGTCCCTTAAATAAATAGCGAGGAACACATTTTTCCAACCCAACCCGAATTGGAAATCGGGTTGGGTCGGATTGAACCCCGCCGGGTTGAAAATCGGGTTGGGTTGGAAAAATGGGTTCCTCGGGTTGGGTCGGGTTGGCCTCAACCCGACCCGAGTTGCACCCCTAGTATTCAACGAAGGAGATTAGCACTTTCTAATGCACTTCTCAATTTTCCTGCTAGGTCCACTTTGTTCTTGTGAATGATCTCTGCCTCTCGCTAAAGGCACATCTCAGGGTGATTAATATTTTTCTGGCTGCTCTTGGCATCACATCCTTACACTGGGGCTCCGAATTTTCTGCTCGCTTTGTGATTGTGTTGTAACCATCTTCATCCATATGGCATCACTGCATGGCGGGTTTTCAGTCATCGGTCTTTGAATCAAGTCACTTGTAATAAGGCTTCCAAGTGTCTTATTTGTTCTATGCAAGCTTGAATTGCATATTTTGATGGTTGGCGTCCTCGCCCTATTCCTTCTATGTTTGGCTCCCGTCTCTATGTTGAGGGGAATACACCTCCCAAGCCCTATGATTTAGCCGACACTTTGAAATTATTGCTGACACACTGTGTCTTGCCGTGTCCGACACTACACGCGTGTCCACCCGTGTCGACACTCCTTTTGGACACTTTTAAACATAGTGCTATAAGTGTTAGACTTAATGTGGGTGTGTTGACATGTTTTTGTGCCGTGTAGAGTGTGACGTTCTATTTTATTATTGCATATTGAGCTTACCTCTTTTATTATTAACTCTTTTTAGATCTTCTTTAACTAACATTTGTTGTTATATCACATATACTTTCTATTTTAGCCATGTCCCTGTTTCTAAATTTTGGGGGGTTCCCGTGTCCGTCTCCACAAATCATAGCCCAAGCCTTTGTGTCATTCTCGAGGCATTGTGGGTCGGTATTCCTGTCCCCATACATTAGTTCATGATGGGGTGGCTGAATGAAAGCATTGTAATATTATTGAGGCAGGCCTCTTCAAGATGTTTCACTATGGTGCTCCAAAGGACCTATGGATTCAGGATCTTCAAGCAGCTGTCCATATCATCAACATGCTCTTATGATCCACTCTTGGTCAGTAGACACCATTTCATGCATTGACATGGGGACAGCTCAACTACACATTTCTTGACTCATGAGGATGTATTTGTTATCATCACATCATCTCATAGGAAGAAGCTCTCCCTAAAGGCAGTTGTATGATCCGCGTCGCCTAGAGTGATTAACATTGTGGTTACAAGTGTTAGTTTTTTCCATCCAGATGGACCTTAATCTCACGCCATGTCTCCTTCGACCCTCCCACAGTAGGCCACAATAAGGGGAACACAATCAGAAATCTTCTTTCATGCAGCCCTGCTACTTCCACATGATTGAAATTGAACACACTAAGGACCAACAATGACCCAATGGAAATAAATAACCAATCTTCTTCATGACTTCCACATGATGAATTGCAAACCAGTTAGCATGATTGTGTGCAATAAGATGACAGGGAAGGAAGGAGAAAGAAAAAGGGATCATATTATGTACACGAGCATGTTAGGTGCTCTTTAGTATCTCGCATTTACAAGACTAGATATCACGTATTCTGTACATCGGGTCTTTCAATGACAAGCATTTTCGCAAATGTCTTAAACAATAAGGTCCATTCCAAACATGTCTTCAAACAATCATTGAATCTCCTATGCTCTGTTTGGTTACGTTTTTTTGAGTAAAATAGCAGGGAATGTAATTCTCCTGATTACCTGAGGGGTGTTTGGTAGGGATTTAGCAAAAATTGGAATTTTGACCGCCGGTTATGTCGAGCGATTGTCGGTGACGTGTAACCCTCGAAATTCGCCAGACAAATTTCTCAAAATCGAAGGAAAAATGGGAGAATTTCTCGGGGAAATTCTTTTTCACCGTAATTGTCATAACTTTTTACTTTTGCTTGTAGTTTTTTCCGTAATTGTCATATGTTATTACATTTTGTTTGTATTTTTTTCGTAATTTTCAAACTTTATAACCATTTCTCCGTAATGTTTCATTTAAAACTTTATAACTTCTGCTATTTTACTTTTTTTTTGTAATGATTACTATTTTTGCTTTTGCTAGCAACCTTTACCCCATGTGCGCATCTTTGCACCAAGGATGGCCACATGCCAAGAAGTGGCATAGGAGAAGTTTGCTAGCAAATTCCTATAAAAAAAAAAAAAGGAAATGTTATCAACACTACTGTTTTTTTATGAGGGCACTCTCACTTTATTAAAAGTACGGTATGGCCCACACCATAGGATGATCCAAACCGTCCATTAGATGAGCCATAGCCTAAATAGGTTATGCTCCAAAAATCATTTCCATAGGATGATCCTAACCCTCCAATCTGAATGTTAGAGGGTTGATCCTAACCCTCTATAGATCGGAGGGTTAGAATCAACCTATGGAAATAATTTTGGGGCATAACCTATTTAGGCTATGGCCCATCTAATGGACGGTTTGGATAATCCTATGGTGCGGGCCATACCGTACTTTTGATAAAGTGAGGAGTGCCCTCATCAAAAACAGTAGTGCTGATAACATTCCCCAAAAAAATCTTAAAAAATACGGTAAAAAAGCTCATGCACATCTCCTACCCCCAACCAAACAACGTCGGGGAGATTTGCCCACAATCTCCCCGTTGACTGATTTCCTTTTGATTTCCCTTTGACTTCTTCTTCTCTAAATCCCCCCAACATCTACCAGCATCCAAACAGCGCACTAGTGAAAATCATTGAATCTCCTAGCGACACATCGTCACACATGTCTTGAACAATAAGGTTCATTATAAACATAGATATGTCACATGTTTTGAAATTCGATGATTGTTCCATTTATTTTACTTTTCAACTTACACATTATTAATGGAATGGCATTAATATTTCTCGAGTATGTGGGGTTTTTCAGTTATGTGGGTGCACCACAAGGAATCAAACTTTGACGGTCTACAATTTGACTTTGGTTCCACAGAAGTCAACACGTGTCAGTTAAAATCAATACATGTCAGTGGAAGTTTGAAACTATGAACAAAAGATAGTAACATAATATATGGCTATGGCATCCATTATAAGTGACGTCAAATGGGTGAGACTCGTTAAAAGAGCTAGACATCATTTTATACTCACATACGTTGTTTTATAATGACAAAAGCACCATCAAAATGTTACACAATTCAGTATTTTACACGAGAACCAAACATATAGAGATAGATTCACTTTCTTTTCTGTCTCTCTTGTAATTTGTCTTTGCCTTTTGTTGTTTTCTTCTTCGACCATCTCGGTCTCTTTATTTGAATGAAACTGCTACCATTCCAAAAAAAAAAATCACTTCATCCATGCTACAGTAAAAAGTGGAGAGGTGATGCCACCGTGCCGTACATACTGAGCAAAGACCAAGTGTCTGATATCATCACCAACGGGCTGATTATAGACCATCATTTACATCTGCTTGACAAGCTGAAAATGCTCCAACGAAAGTTTCAGCTTGAAAAGTGCTAGCGGAGTCATTATATATCATTAAAGGCATATATGTCACTTAATATATCATTGATATAGGGGTTGTGATGTGCTGAAAATCTTCCTGCATGAATTGTGCGGTCCTTCTCCCATCTCTCTTCTTGGTGTTGCATCCCACATCATCTTTCAGTTCCTTAGAACCACACTAAGATTTTCCCTCTCTGGAAAGTAACTAGGAAATCATTATCAGCCTTGGATCAATACATGATGGATTGCACTCATGTGACTGCCAGATACCCCGCACTCTTCAGAAGTTCCAGAGGGTGGGAATTTTTGTAGCAACTGCTTTGAGTTGATCACCAACAAGGCAGCATAGCCCCAGACCCAGTTGTTCATATCATTTTCTGAGGCTCTTGGCCAAGAGTACAGTAATAAATTTTATGGTAATACAAGATCAACTATTTTTGTCGGTTTAAAACAGGTTACAGCCTCTTAGAATCATTACTTCTCTGCAATGAAGTTCATGGGAGAGCTCTCACTTCGGATTCCATACATCAACGATGGGTGCTTATGAGTGGAACCCTTTCTGTTTGTTTTCAGGCCTTTGAGCAACTTCTCCAATGCCACTTAGCATTCTGATTCAGAGATTTTTCTTTAGATGATGATGGGTGAAATTGAATTTTCCTGAAATTTAAACTGCCTTATCGTACTTGATCTCTCCCAAGGGCCAATTTTGGCTTCTCAAGCTTTGGTTCCTTAGTTTTTGGTTTATGCATGTAGATTGTAGCAGGAGAATGCTTTATGAAACCTAGCCCCTTTTCCTCAGCAGTTTGTAGTAAGACGATTTACTCTACGTTGCAATTATCATCCAACCGCCGCTCATTTCAAACCCCCGCCCCAACGGGCCTTTCCAAAGAGAAGCTATGCAAAATTCCTCTTTTTGGGCTGGAGCAATAAGAACCAAAGCATTAAGAGAGAAACTGGTGACTTAAAGAGGACAGCCCCTGAAAAGCCGCTGAAAAGTGTAGGCCTTGGGATTAGACGAATTAATGAAACAAATATCGCATTTCTAGGAAAGTGGCTGTGGAGGTTTGGTAAGGAGAAAGCTCATCTTTGGGTTAAAGTCGTCTAAGGTAAATATGGCGGTTCGCCGGGTCATTGGGTGATGGAGGATAGATTCAAGTGCACAGAAGTGATGTTGTGGATGGATATTTTGAGATTTAATCATCTATTTGCAGCCGGCATCAGATACGGAGTCTATGCAGGGGACATAATTCGATTTTGGCTAGATAAATGGTGCTCAGATTGGTCTCTAAAAGACATGTTACTGGATTTGTTTGTGATTGCAGTGCACAAGGATGGTTTTGTAAGGGACAATATGGAAAGAAAGGAGGAAACCGTGATTTGGAAGCCTCAGTTCCGAAGGAATTTCTTCGAAAGAGAGCTAGCATCTATCACTAGGCTTTTGGAGATGCTTGAAGAGGGATATATCAAGCAAGATGGGGATATAAGAGGGTTTGGATCTGGTGACTTTTCAGTAAGTCATTATAACATCACCGAGTAGATTGCACTGCTTCTTCCAAGGTAGAAACAGTGTGGACATTCCAGGCTCCACCTAGGGTGTGTACCTTTAGATGGGCAGCTTTATGTGATAGGGATCCAAACAATGGATTTCCTACGTAAGAGAGAGATACCCATCATTGATCATTGCGCCTTATGAATAGAGGCGGGAGAAACAGTGGATCATCTACTCATGCATTGCAAATTTGCGAGAGAGGTTTGGGGCAAACTCCTAAATAGATTTGGCATAAGCTAGGTTTTTTCTGGAAAAGAAAAACTCATTGGTCTTCTACATGGATGGTTGTTAGTCCCGTGGAGGAAAAAAGGAAAAAATTTGTGGAACGTGTCGTTCTTAGCTACTATTTGGGTAAAAGCCATCCCATGCTTGCCTTTGTATCCGCCTATGACCTATGGAAGGATCGAGAGAAGTGTGCCATAGAGTGGACATAAAGCAAAAAATTGTCCAACAATGGTTTCCCCCTCACTCCTGCTTCGTTAAAATTCAAATTTGACAGCTCTAGCATGGGGAACCCCAAGCCGGCCGGTATTGGTCGAGTTTTGAGAAATGAACATGGGAAGGTGATTTGGGCCTTTGTGGGCCCCATTAGGGACGTGGATGCTTCGGAGGCAGAGGTGAGTGCAGTTCACCAAGGTATGAAATTGTTGGTGAGAGATCGAATGGATAATGTGGTGGTGGTAGGGGATTCCTTGAATGTTATCCATTGGCTTAACGGCTCACAAAATCACCCTTGGAGGTTTGATAGGTTTTTTTATGAGATGCGAGATTGAGTGGGATCCTCGTTGGTCATGTTTCAGCATGTTAGCCGATCTGCCAATTCAGTGGCGGATAGCCAAGCTAGAGTAGGAGTTTCGAAAGACTTTAGCGTAGTTTGACTCTCTTCCACCCACTACTTTGTTGTATAGATTAGCTCTGTTCTCATATGTTTTTTGCCTGGTATACATTTTGACCATCTCGGTCCCTTTTGGTTGCAATAAAATTGGCGATCATTCAAAAAAAAAATAGAGAGAGAAAGAGAGGACAGCCCCATAACTATCTTCTTTGCAGCTCCCTCCAAAAGATGAATTCATCAAAAAAAATGAACTCCAATTCTTTTTACCATCTTTATAACCAAAGATGAAGCACTACATGTTTTTTTGAAGCACTACATGTTTTTTTTTATATGTGATAAAAAAACAGAGAATCTAAACTGGAACTTGTGGGAGATCTGCAAGATTTCAGTGCAAGCAGCTTATTAAGTCAGACCAAGTGTGTTTGGTTGCAGAAAAGCTGGGATGGCATAGGGATTTTGCTTGGCATTGAGGTGCCACATCAGCAAAACTCCTTGTTCGGTTATCAATATAGCATTCAAATCCCTGGAGACTACCAGGGATGTCTCCTGCTTAATCATTGCATGTCTGATGATGTGTCACCCTTCTCTCATCCTAAAGAAATTCCACCCTAAAACCACAAAAAGGTGAAATTTTGCCTGGATTTCTTGGGAACGATGCCCTCTCTCTCTCTCTCTCTCTCTCTCTCTCTCTCTCTCTCTCTCTCTCTCTCTCTATATATATATATATATATATATATATATATATATATATATATATACACACACACACACACACACACACACACACACACTCTAAGAACGATATATATATATATATATATATATATATATATATAGAGAGAGAGAGAGAGAGAGGAAAATGATTGTGAGCTTGAAGCTCATAGAGCTTAAATGAGCTTGAGGGCCCAAACACATGCGTCCCACATTTTTTGTCGTGATCCAAACCATTCATTTGCAAGGCCCCATCATAGATAGGGTGTGTACCAAAAATCAGCTCCATTGGATCATCCTAACCCCTCCAAAAGCGGAGGGCAAAAATGGGCAGATTTGTGGCAAACGGTATCTGTCTATTTTGCCCTCCACTTTTGGATGGGTTAGGATAATCCTATGGAGCTGATTTTTTGTACACACCCTATCTATGTAAGGGCCTTTCAAATGAATGCTTCGGATCATCCTAACAATGTGGGCCCACATGTGTTTGGGCCCTCAAGCTCATATATGCTATATGAGCTTCAAGCTCACAATCATTTTCCTCATATATATATATATATATATATATATATATATATATATATATATATATATATATATATATTGGTAATGACTCGCCTCGCCCTCTCCCTCTCCCTCTCTCCCGCTTCTACATTGGTAATGGCACTCCCTACCACTACTCTACTAGGCTGTCAACCAAACACTATTTACCACTATTTTACGAGGTAAGTTCCATGTAAATCCAAGGCTTGTCTCCTCCCTGTTGGCTACTTATACCACTACTCTCCGAGGTAAATACCTGCAACCAAACAGATCCTAAAGGTTCTCGGCGAAGCTGTCAGTAGCAGTGTTTAAAAATGCGGATGCGGCGCGGCCGAAGAAAATCCTAATCGACTAGGCATGACGGGGTCGAATACTCGGTTGACGCGGTCATAATTCGGGAGAGTCAAAGGAGTTTTTATTGACACATAAGGAAAAACATAGAACACGGATGAAGCAGAATACAGAACGCGGCCAAGGTAAAAGGGAGTCGATTCGTCCGGGGAGTCAACACGGTCGCAGGGGAGTTTTATAACTATGGTCAGTACTATGAATTGCTTAGCAGTTTTGAGCTGCTTAATTTCATCTAGGCTGCTTCTTGTTGTAGGCAGGATTACTGCTTCTCTTCTTCCAGCTCCTTTTATTTCTTTTCATCTCCATTTTTTATCTCTTTAGTAAATTTTTACTTAGCTTCTCAAAAGAAAATAAGAAAAGATCAGAGGTCAGAGATCGGCTAGGAATACCAGAAAGAATAATAGTATAGTGATCAAACCTACAAGGTAATGTTCTGAATGCTACCCTTTAAAAAAAATGTTCCGAATGCTTAAATATTAAATGTGTATTGTGTAGTCATTAAGTTATATTGATGCTGTAATTAATGCCATTTACATCAATAACCTTGAGATAAAATACTAAAAAATAAAACATGTTGAGAATAATGTATAATGTATAAAATAAAAATGCCAAATGACCAAAGTAGCTAAGATCCTTGGCCTTTTTAAGCCTTTGCAGGTCCTCAATTCACTAACCTTCCTTTTCTCTTCATCGATAATGACAATATGTAGCCAGAAAATAATGCTAATTTGCAGGGAAAAGGGTGAGGAACTTGAATATGAGAACAGATAGCTCATTGTGTTAAAATAATACATAATCCTGTACAGACGAACACCACCAATCACTAAAATATCTATGCATTCAGATGAAAATAGTGCAAATATGTAAAATATAAAAAGGCATGGGAACTAAAATGGAACTGGTTTAATCTCAGAGAGAACAAAACCACCAAAGAACCATCCCAGTTCCAAAAAAACCTTAATCATGGATCCAATTGCACTGCATGTTGACAACATAATAAGCCAGGACCACTCTTTCATAGGTCAGGAATAAATAGTAAGATTCAAGTATTCAACTACTGAATAACAACTAAGAAAAAACACAGTACAATAAAAATTGGATAGTAGTGTGTACAAGACCTTGTAGATAGCCTCCCTACTAAGAACAACTTGAGGCTTTTGGGTAGTTGTATCATCTTCACTGCTTGAACCTTCAGAATCATTGGCTTCTTCAATTCGCTCATAACCGAGAAGGAATGATAGAGCAGCAACCATAATCCTGAAGGTTTCAGAAATTAAGATTTCCTTGGGCTGTTCAAGAATGATTACTGCAAGGTGGGCCCGTAGTTAGAAAGGAAGAAGGCATGTATACCTGGAAGACGTGTGAAAACATGCTGTGCAGATTGCATTTGCTATCCTATCATCAAACCACACCCTTCGCCGGTGAAGATCACAAAGTACAGTAAGAGACCTTTTAGCTCTCGATTCATCCTCTTCCTAAAGCAAAACAACTTTTTACATATTACTCACGAGGATTAATTAGCCTTTAGAGGAATATGAAAAATAAAATAAGTAAAATGTATTAAAAACATGCCAAATAATGATAGAAAGGAAGAAACAAGAACAAGATGAGAGCACTACCAACCTGTAGCATCGAAAATAGGACATTCTGAAGTTGGCGATTCTTAGCTTCATTTTTATGTTTCTGGTTCATGCGCCTGATACTGTGAACAACATGTGAAAAGGCCAGCTTCCTTAAAACCCTGTCGCCTAGAATTTGAAGTTCCATAAACAAAGCAAGGGTTTCTCCTATATCAACTATCTGTGGAACAATGAAATGGGTCAAAGATGAGCAAGAGAAAAATAAATATAAGTGTACATGATACATCATAACAGAAACTTGAATATATGATCTCCTGCATTATCTACAGCACTTGTAACATGTTCTTTACAACTAACAACGAAATTCAGAAGTGCAATAACAAATACATTTATGAAACTTTCTTAATAGATCATCAAGAAACAATTGCAACCATTCAAAAGGAGGTTTGATTGTCTTGGAAGAGCATAATGCGGACTCAGACAAGAACTAAGCCAAAATGAAAGGGAATCGACTCGGGTGAGTTGACAATTAATGCGGGGAGTTTTGAAACAGTGAAATAAATACTATTTTTGAAGGGTTTGATATGCAGAGAATGTTTGACTTCCAAAGGGTGTGACATTGCCCTCAAGTTTCTGTTTAGGATATATCAGTACTCATATTGAATATGTCGACAAGATCTACATAAAGATGTCTAAATGTTTAGGTCATAACTTTGCAATAAGGTTTTTGTTTCACCTATGTAAGTAATTATTTTGAAGAGCTCAAGGAAATCCACGTGGATATTTCCCAACATTTGAAGGTCGTAAATTTGCAAAGAGTTTGACGAGATCTAGGTATATAATATCTAAATGATGGGCAGACAAAAATGCAAAAAGCAATGTGGGAAGCGACTGTGGTAAGAAAGGTATCTGAACAATAGTAATTGTAGGAAACAAGAAGCAGGGAGCATTAAGGGAGTGATGCCGAAAGAAAAAGAGGAAGTGGATGGGAAGTAAATATAGGTTAGGTTTGGTTACAAGTAAGTTAAGGAGGACTTCACAGTTGATTAGGATTACAGGTTTAGGAATTCTTATTCCAAGATCACCCTAAGGGTGCGGTGCGTTTGGATTGCCGGAATCGAGAATTGGTATCGGTATCACATTCCAATCCAATTCCAATTCCCCCTGTAAACGGAATAACCATTCAATTCTAGTGTTTGTGTAAGCACTGGAATTCTTCTAAGGAAACAATCATGATTCCAATTCTAGCGTTTGGTACCGTCCATACCAACGTCAGAAAGGAATCAGATTTTCAATGACATGTTTCATACAATCTCAATAAAGACTTGTTTTTTAATAAAATATAAGCATTTCGATGAGGACTTCCACAAGATTTTGCCCTATAGAAATTTAATGTTCAAGTGTATATTCAACAACTTTTCTGGAGGGGGCTGCTTTGGAGAATCTGGAAACCAACTATTCTGTGATTATGCTAGTTAATCAAGTACTTTGGAGAATCTGCGATTATGCTAGCTATAGAACTTTTTCTGCGGTCTCTAGCTGCTAAAGGAACAAATTTCCATTCAATTAACATTAATGAAATCAGTTTTTTGATTAGCAACCTGCAGCAAAGTGATAATTTCCATCACTAAAACTTCTTAAATACAATTTCTACCAATAGACTTCTAGTCAAAGACAACTACCAACTTTTCCTAACACCTTCTAGCCCAAAAGAAGCTTCTAGAACCCAGAACTACGTTACTATTTTAATGAGACAATATAGAAAGGGTTAGGGTTGTTGGCAAAAGAAGCTTTGATCGGGTGTGAAGGATTGATGTCCAGAAACATCATTGGACAAATTGGGGTGTGAAAGATTGATTGATATCTCTTTGTTAGAACAGTTTTGGCGTAGGTGTTGGAGGGTTTACAGTTTTGGCGTAGGTGTTGGAGGGTTCACAGAAGCCATTGAGTTGGAGGAATAACACTTAGCAGAAGGAAGAATAGAGGATTTTCTACCTCTAAACACAAATCAACACTCGAATCCAAGAACAACTAAACAGATTTTGAAGCGTATCACGACGCTAAAGTAAAGCAGCAAAGATTTTGTTTCCGTTTTTTGTAGAACACAAACTGGAAATCAAAACAAAAGAGAATGATATACCCTACATCTGATGCCATGTGAAAATAACATTTTGAGAAAAGTCGCTTTCCATTCATACGAAGATATAATATATACAAGAAGAGAAGAATCGTACAGACTCCAATCGCATTCCTTGATTGGATGAGTAAGTGGTGAATCTGATACAATTACATGGTAAATAAAAAGTAAAGGAAGATATGGCCAATCCTCATCTATCCCTATCAAATCGCCTTTATCTCTAACAGAGAGAGAGAGAGAATCTCCCGATTTCTCCCAGAAAGAGAGAGAGAGAATCTCCCGATTTCTCCCACAGTCGAGCGACGAAAGCGAGACCCTAACGCGAAAACGAAAGAGATTTAATGCACCTAATTTTTATCCTCATTCCGGGAATGAGAATACCACCCCTTTGCGCGGGTATCAAATAGCGCCAAATATTCCATCGTTATTTCCGACAGGAGGTAAGCATCGTTTCCCATTCCAATAGGGAAACCAATCCAAACACAGGAATCGCATAAATCGGACACCGTTACAAATTCCGGCAATCCAAACGCACCCTAAAGAGATAGGATAAGTTTGGAAGTACAATTCTGCTAAATTTTGTAAGCAAGAATAATTTTGTTTCCGAAGCGAGCTTCTAATCCATCTAGAGAACTTCCAATATTTATGGTCTAAATCCCTGAGGCTGCTGACTTTTCATCTGGGTTTCTGATGTGTTCCTCTTTTCTATTGTGCTCCTAACAAGTTGGTCAGTGAGCTTTTGTAGTTTTGCGCAATTGTGCCTCCTTTTTAAAAAAATCCCATCATTCAAAAAAAAAAGGACTCACCAACTTGCATTTAAAAGTTCGAATTGGTTTACCAAAAAAAAGAGCCAGAAAACTCGCCAAGTACTTGTTTACAGTTTTAAAAGAAGGGAAATGATATTTACCCCACCCCAAAAAAAAAGGACTCACCAACTTGCATTTAAAAGTTAGAATTGGTTTACCAAAAAAAAAAAAAATAGAGCCAGAAAACTCACCAACTGCTTGTTTACAGTTTTAAAAGAAGGGAAATGATATTTACCCCACCCCCGCGCTCTTAGCGGTTTCCGTGAGAATGGTTCACTGCTTGGAGGATAAATTCACCCCCTTTCTCTTTGCCTTTAAAATTTAACTAATAACGTTGGGGGAGGGGGGGAGAGGATATCATTGCCCTTAAAAGAAACCACCAAGCTTTAACAAGTAGAAACTCTAGTACTGCGGATTTTTTAACTGTCAGTGAGATAATTTAACCCCACTAGTCACTTCCAATTCCTTTTTTATTTTTTTAATGGTTGCAAATTTCATTCAAATAGAAAGCAAGACCGAGCTGGTCCACTAAAAGATACAAAGACTAGTCACTTCCAATTCTAAAAGTGCAGAAAATACTAATTCATAACAGCACCTTCTTTCTTTACATTTTCAAATCTTAACAATCATCCTTCATCATCACTAACTCTTCAAACTATATCGAGACACAACATATATAAACGATAATAACAACATCAGACATCAATGTCTCTGGGTACCAATCTAGTTTAAAAAACATTACAAGATGTTTAAATCAGCTACATGAATGTTAAACAACATTCTGATTACCTTAAACAGTAAGACCCTGTTTCGATGGCAGGAATTTTACTGGAAAAGGAGAAATATTTCTAAAATTTCCTACTTTTTTACACACGAAAATGGATAACTTGACACACTCTATTCAATTTTTATCCATAGACACATCCAATTTATGATGATATCCCTTGAAATTAATTATAAGCGTTTCATTTTCATCTAAGTTATGGAAATAAGAAAAATTCCGTCAGAATTGTTTTTCTTGCAATCCAAAAAGCGTCTAAGAGATGGAAGAAGAAACAGAGGGCGACAAAAACTAAAGATAATGAAAAGGGAGGAAAAAAACCCAAATTTCGCATGCCTTTCGGTTGAGGAGAAGAATTAGGGCTAAAATCCTGGATTTCACAAGCTAAAACCTAGATTTTTTTAAGCTAAAATCTGGATTTTACAAGAATGAGTGGTAACACACCTTACGCATTTAAAATCCAGGTTTTAGCTTTAAAAAGTCTAGTGTTTAGCTTGCAAAATCCAGGGTTCTACAACCCAAGATTATAAAATCCATATATCCAAACTGGGTCTAAGAGATGAGGTAAGAAACTAAAAATAAAAAACAATATAAAATGATTAAAAAACCCCCAAATTTCGCATACCTTTTGGTTGAGGAGAAGAATTAGTACTAAAATCCTGGATTTTACAAGCTAAAACCTAGATTTTATAAGCTAAAACCTGGATTTTACAAGATTGAATGGCAACACACCTTATTTACGCATTTAAAATCCAGGTTTTAGCTTAAAAAAATCTAGTGTTTAGCTTGCAAAATCCAGGGTTCTACAATCCTAAATTATAAAATGCATATATCCAAACTGGGTCCAAAAGAAGAGGTAAGAAACTAAAAAAAAAAAACAATATAAATGATAAAAAAAAAAACAAATTTTGCATACCTTTCGATTGAGGAGAAGAATTAGGGCTAAAATCGTGGATTTTACAAGATTGAATGGTAACACACCTTATTTACGCATTTAAAATCCAGGTTTTAGCTTAAAAAAATCTAGTTTTTAGCTTGCAAAATCCAGGGTTCTAAAACCCAAGATTATAAAATCCATATATCCAAACTAAGTCTAAGAGATGATGTAAGAAACTGAAAAAAAAATCGCATACCTTTCTATTGAGGAGAAGAATTAGGGCTTGGGCAAGATGGCACCGAAGCGAAGAAGGAAGCGAGTGAGCAGAAGAGCGAAGCAAATCAGCGATCTTTTGGGGGAATTCTGAAAGATGTTGAGGGTAAAATGGAGTGACATGAGCCAAGAACATTGCCATGTCGCCTAAATCCTTAGCAACAGTTGAATCAGTGTTAGCGCCTATGGAAGTATAATTCAAGGAGGCCTGTTGCTGGAAAAGATGGAGGGAGGAATCAAAATGGCGATATAGGAGTCGGAGCTCCGATTCGTAGCCTTCAGGGTCGCATTTCATCTTTGATTGTAGGGTTGGGAGGCTCAGACGATCGGAGCTTTTGCCGGAGGCGGAAAGGGATTCCGGCAAGGGGTTGGGGATTGGATTTGTAGAAGAAGGCATGTTTATATTTGGAAGTGAAACCCTAGAAATTTCTCCGCGTTCCTTCTGCAAGGAGTGAGTTCTACCACGGTAACGGCAATGGTGGTGCTTTTTTAGGTTTTCAATAGTTTCAGTATGTTCAGATTTTATTTGAAGTGTGAGATTGAGGGGGTTTTCTTAGGGCAATGATAAATTCGCACCCTCTTTAGGATGATTCGCACCCAATGTGACGTGAATTGTGGCAGACTTTTAACGCTTTTTGACGTGCATAAGGGGTGCGAATTACCCTACAGGGGTTGCTCTTGGGAGCCACCGTTGGCTAGGCGTGCAACTTGGGAACCCAACGGGTTCAACCCCAAAAAAAGGTCAGGTCGGGTCGGGTCGGTTCGGTTCGGGTCAGGGTTGGGTTGACTCTTCCCAACCTCGGTCGGGCTCGAGTCATGTTCGGGTTGAAGGTTTGGCAACCCCACCCGAGTTGCACCCCTATCGTTGACTCGATGAGGTGGACCTATGCCCTGCTTAAAGTCGAGCATATCCATATTGCAACCAAAATTAGTTCTATTTCGAAAGAGAACTGCTAGGAAAACGGAATCCCGTTTTGGGGAAAAAAACGGGTATTAATAAGTGGTGCCACGTCTACTAGAAGACAAATGGAGAGCTCAAATTCACGTTGCAAAGGGTCAAATCAACGGTTTTTGCTGTCCCGATTTTATTTTCCAAACGGAATCCCGTTTTCAAAGTGTTTTCCATTTCGAAAATAGATGTTACATAGACACTCAGGCGACCGACAGCCCTCGCCTATTGTGATACACAAATCTCATCTACCAATTGGCCTCCTTAGAAGATATTAATAGGGATTTACTGCATCATTTATAAGACTATTGTAGCCATTCTCTGCGATAGACAAATTTAACTCCAAAATCATTTTCATATTTCACTTCCATTGGAGGTACATAAGAGTAAGTGATTTACCAGGGTGCGTTTGATTTGGAATGCTGGGATCAGGAGGTGGAATCGGCATCCTATTACGATTCTTTCGGATTTCAGCTTTTGGCTCAAAACATTGAACTGAATCAGGTGGAGGTGAAATTAAATGGGGAAATGCACGAATCCATTTCCCACCTCAAAAAATTATGTGGATACCACCTTAGTCGGAATAAAAATTTTATTAGAATTTTTTAATTAAATTTTTTTCCATTCCATTTACAAGGAATCGAAATATGGATCGGAATAAGTTGTAGATTTCGATTCCTGATTCTTGCCTTCCAATTGCAGCCTCAGAGTGATCTCCATTGTTCCATTATATCGGGAAACAAGATCCCGGAAATGGTTGTTTTCCTGATGAGAAGTTGATAATAATCGAAAACAAACACTGCTCAAAATTGGATCAACATTTTCCAGATTTTTAGCAACTTCTCATCATGAAGACAACCGCTTCCAGGATTTGGTTTCCTAATTTTCAGGGACTTCACACTTGAAGATGCCCAATTTATCATGAAAACAAATTCCTCACATCCAAACGTCCCCTAAGTCTTATATTCTATTTTAAGTTGTCTAGTGATCACATGGTGTAGAAAGTACATGTACAGTTTTCTTTTTCTTTTTCTTTAAAGAGAGGGTACCCTGGTTTTAAATTTCGTCTAAAATCCGAAATTTCGGGTTTCGGTCGGGACCGACGCCGAAACAGCACATACCTGAAACGGTATTTTATTTCGTCCGAATTTTCATTTTTTCCAAAATTTCATTTTTTTTTTCCAAAATTCTGAGATTTCACCCAAAAACCTGTTTTTTTAATTAATTTAATATGTTACCCAAAATTTGGTATCGAATAGAATAATGTTTTTATCGATTCGATGGATTTCAGCCGAAATTTTGAAATTTTGGCCAAATTTTCGGTTTCGTTGAGATCCGAAACCAGTACCGAACCCAAAATTTAAAACCATGGAGGATACATATATAGTTTTTTTTTCATGTGTAGTACATGCATAGTTTTCGCCACCGTTTGTATGCCAACAACCCATATTAGAGGCCTACAATCATCTTCCCATGGAGATATTTCTAGTCACCACCTATGAAGAATAGGAGCTACTAAGTGAATGGTTTGGATCATTGAAATAAGTGGGCTCCACTATGTGGTCCAATTTGTAGTTGTTAGCCCAAGGGTTCTCATGGGTTCATTCAATTACTACCTTGTTTTGATGATTAACAAACTCAAATTGATTAGTCGTTTATGGACTAATTGTTTGCCTTGAGTGTTGTGCTATGGACAGGAAATTTATAGGTTAATCCATGATAGCACCAACACATACAGATGGCCTTTACTTGAAGATGAACCAACCAATGGACAAAGGAGCTAAAGTACACTTGGACAAAACACACCTTGGAGGATCAACCAAGGAGAAGCTCAACACCATCCACATGAAGCATTGAACATACAGAGAAGATCATAAAGGCCAAAAGGATCAAGAACCAATGCAAATGACCAATGAGCTTGTATCACAACTAGAGAAGTCAAAGCAAAGCTCACATTTGAAGATCCCAAAGCAAGCCAAGCACCTCATTGAAGATCAAATGAAGATTGGCTCAAGAGAAGTTCAAGAGAGTACTTATAATGGTAGTATGTATCACATTTCTCTCTTGTGTTTTCTCTTGATCAAGGCACATCTTAAAATCCTTTAAAAATATATTTTTCAAAGAGACTAACACACCCTTTAAGGACTTAAATGGATAAGTGAATAGCTATGGTGGTGTACTAACATGTTGGGACTCATATGGCATTCAACACAACATTGAACAAAACAGAGTTCTGAAGAAACAACCTGGACCAGCAACTAAATCCTATCAAAACTTATTTAAAATATTTTCAAATATTTTTAAAAATATTTTTAATAGATAGCTCTCATTTTTTTCATATCCTTAGAGTATAAGAACGTCAAAATCCAATAAGAAACGAATGAGATACAAATTTTACAAAATCGAAAAATCCTGCCGAAAATCCAGTTTCGGAATTTCGAGCTTGGAATTCCGAGACATTTTCTCGGAACTCCGAGAAAGCCACTGGACTAAAAAAAATAGTCGTTGGGGGTCCAACGGCTAGCTGACTATTTGACCCGAAAATGACTGTTTTGCCCCTGAAATGGTCATATTGAGTTGGGACTTCATATGTACCCATTCAAAGAGTCCAAAAAAAAAAAGATGAACATTCTCCAACTCAATTAAACCCTTGAAAATTATTTGGCCATTATTTTTTGTTACAATCTCTCTCCATCTCACTTGTGCTTTGATCTTAAGGAATTCTTTTGAGATTAGATTAGGTTTTAGTTGTAATTATTTTTGAGAGATTCTTGTGAGCTTTACATTGTACCAAGCCTTCAAGAGGCTAAAGAGTGTGCTTCTATCTTCTTCTTCATTGTAAACTTGGTAACAAAGGGCGCCTATTTAAGACCCTTGGAGCTTGGACGTTCGGATTGTACTTGGCGAAAGGAATGCCGTATTTAAGTTCCTTGGAAGATAGTGGATTCCTCAAGGAGACAAAACTTGAGAAGAGTGGAGTAGGTCTTGGGGTTAAGACCGAACCACTATAAATCTTCGTGTCTCTTGTGTGGTATTTATCTTTCTCTCACCCTCACTCTTATTTGTGCTTGCATTTATACACTTAGAATTGAGTGAGTAGTTAGCATTGGTAATTAACTTATTTGTGCTTGCATTCATGATTGATCTTACATGAATATCAACCTCTTCATTGCCCCCATGAGTTCAAGTTAAACCCATAAGAGTATATCTTTCATATTTGAACTCTAATTTGGATAAAAATGGCATTTGCTAGATTAGTATATACTTGAATTAATTTATTTATTTCTTCTAGCAAAATTATGTGCTTAAATGTCATGTCTAGGAAAATTGTTTCAAATCCTTTCTTAGACAACTTTTTATGCCCTAGGTGAGAAAATGTATTTGAAAATCTCTGTGCACCTAGTTATCCTTTACACTATCACTAGATTTTTCTATTATACCTAAATGGTTATCATTATATGTAAAGTCTTTGATGAGTTATATATATATGTATTTCGAAAGGTTTTAATTGGATATTTTTTCATGACTAATGTGAATCTTGCTCTTTACAAGTAATATAAATTATTCATATAGTCTTGAAAATCTTTTTTTGGAATGCATGTGTCTGTGGACCCCGATCCGAGGGAGGCGGGGGACAAGCCCCCCGGAAAGTCTATGGATCATCCACGTGAATGGAGAGCTCTACCAAGGAACTCTCGAAAGAAGTGCCTCTCACAGCATGCGTGGCGATGTAAGGTAAGATACCTCTCGATTCGGGGACTAGCCCGGATTTGAGACGTACCTTAAACAAAGAAGAGTCACCATCCAAGGAAGTGGGCCTTGGATTCCATACTATGCTATGTTGCAATGGATAACCAGAGATATAAAAGAAGGTTCGTGCTTGGTTATGAATTTGGAAGGTTCGAAGAGCACCTCATCCGCCCAAGTGCAAACACCTGGTCTCTTATGCCATTTATTTATTAATTTTGAAGAGTTTTGGGCGAAAGTCAGATGAAATGGGAACATATATCTCCGAGAAGACGTATACCTAATCATGCATGTCTTGGAGATGATTAATAAGCACACACAAAAGAAATGAAATAAGTGTCACCTAAGAATAACTATGTTATTAGTGTCATGCCTAATTGGTGTCTAAATTCTGATAGGCAAACACATGCATGCTACAGTTAAAGGTATAAGGTCTGCACAAGAAAGTAAGAAAACACAGCAAAACACACAACACAATTCAACTCTACACACGACTCGACACGACAAACCCTAAGACTCTAATACAATATTTGACTCGGACCAGGATGGCCATCAATCCTGGCTGCTCTACGTATCCCGGCATCGGAAAGAATCAAAATCAACGTAGTTTGATGACCTATTCTAAATTACAATGCCTAACCATCTAAAACCGCTATCCTAGACTCAATCGACTAGACTCGACTAGTTTTTAAAGTTTTTTGTACGATTGTTTAAGTTCAAATGAATTGTAATTTTTAGGACTCTCTATATGCCCCAACTAATGCAGGTTGGTTAGCCTTAAGCTAATGCAGGTGGGCCCTACATCCTATGTGTAACTAGGCTGTGCATCCTAAGGAAAACCATGGGCTGACTAAATACTTTATAGTCTACCCATCAGTTCGACTAAATGTCTAACCGACCATGACTCAAGGCTTCCTAACTCTAGGGACACTCACACGACAAGACACACCAATTAACACAATCAGGACAGACTCCTAACTCTAAAACACCCCAAACTTCTAAAACAGACTCCTAACTCTCGGGGAAGATATTTTTGAAAAGGTTTTGAAGAATTTTTGAAAGGTTTGAAATGTTTATTTTGAAAGGTTTGGCTGGACTTGGGATAAGAATCCCAAGCTGCACTACGTACCTGTGGACCCCGATCCGAGAGAGAGGCGGGAGGACGTGCCCCCACGCTAAGTCTCAGGATCATCCACGTGAATGGAGAGCTCTACCAAGGAACTCTCGAAAGAAGTGCCTCTCACAGCATGAGTGGCGATAAAAGGTGAGATACCTCTCGATTCGGGGACTAGCCCAGATTCGAGGCGTACCTTAAACAAAGAAGAGTCGCCATCCAAGGAAGTGGGCCCAGGATCCCATACTATGCTCTGTTGCAACGGATAACCAGAGATATAAAAAAAGGTTCGTGCCTGGTTACGAATTTGGAAGGTCCAAAGAGCACCTCGTCCGCCCAAGTGCAAACACCTGGTCTCTTTTGCCATTTATTATTAATTTTGAAGAGTTTTGGGCTAAAGTCATATGAAATGGGAACACATATCTCCGAGAAGACGTCTATCTAATCATGCGTGTCTCGGAGGAATAATAAGCACACACAAAATAGATGAAAGAAGTGTCGCCTAAGAATATCTATGTTATGAGTGTCATACCTAATTGGTGTTTGAGTTCTGGTGTGCAAACACATGCATGCTACAGCTAAAGGTATAGGTTATGTACATGAAAGTAAGAAAACACAGCAAAACACACAACACAATTCAATTCTATACATGACTGGACAAGATGAATCCTAAAACTCTAATGCGACTTGACTCGGACCAAGATGGCCGTCCATCCCAGCTGCTTTACGTATCCCGGCCTCGGGAAGAATCGGAGTCAACGTAGTTCGATGCCCTATTCTAAACTACAATGCCTAACCATCTAGAACTGCTATCCTAGACTCGATCCACTAGACTCGAATGATTTTTAAAGCTTTTTATACGATTACTTAAATTCAAGTGAATTATAATTTTTAGGACTCTCTATATGCCCTAACTAATGCAAGTTAATTAGCCTTAAACTAATGCAGGTGAGCCCTACTTCCTATGTGTAACTAGGCTGTGCATCATAAAGAAAACCACGGGCTGACTATTTGCTTCCTAGTCTAGCCATCGGTTCGACTAAGTGTCTAACCGATCAACTTGAGGCCTCCTAACTCTAGGGACACTCACACGACAAGACACACCATATCAATATAAATCAGGACAGCCTCCTAACTCTAAAACACCTCAAATATCTAGGACAGACTCCTAACTCTAGGGGAAGATCTTTTTGACAAGGTTTTGAAGAATTTTTGTATTTTTAGAAGATTTGAAATGTTTATTTTTAAAGGTTTGGCTGGACTTGGGATATGAATCCCAAGCTGCACTACGTACCCTGTGGAAAAGGGATCAAGCCAACGTAGTTCGGAAACAGAATTTCCTAACTACTCCTAATGACTCAAGATTTTTGAGATTTTTGGTTTTTAGATGTTTTTGAATTTTCAAGAGTTTTTGACTCAAGAGGACAAATTCCTATCATCATAAGGGGAGGACAAACTCCTGATATCCCGCAAAGGTTGGACAGCATCCTATGCTTTGCGAGAAAAAAGAACAGAAACACAGCTCTGCAAGGGTTGGACAGCATCCTATACCTTGCAAAGAACTGGATAAAAACACATGATTTGATTAGAGGTTGGAAAGAATCCTAACCCCTATGATAATAGGACTGGCTCCTAAAACCAAAAGACTGGCTTTTAACACTAAAGGACGGACTCCTATGCTAATGACTCTGAGAAGGGCTCTAATGAGACATGACATGTCTCCTAAAACAAAAGGATAAGTAGGGCCAATGAGACAATACCTGTCTCCAAAAGGGGTTTGATTTTTCTGAGACACAGCTTGTCTCCTAAAAGAGGTTTGATTTTTCTGAGACACAGCTTGTCTCCTAAAAGAGGTTTCTAGATGACTCTTTCATCACCCTTGCAATGAAAAGGAGAATCTAATTATTTAAAGGTATTTAAAAGACTGGGTGAGTCTTCCAAATTAAAAGAGGGGAGTGCTATTTAGACTGGGCAAGTCCCCTAAGGATGGGCTTGGGCTAGCGCCTTCATCGCCCTTGCGATGAATGGATTACCTAAAGTATAAGTGCATCTACAAGATTACAAACTCTCTACCTAAAGAAGGGGAGATAAGAGAAGAGGGTACTACCATATCAGGTAAGTTCCTTTAAGACTGGGCTTGGGCTAATGCCTTCATCGCCATTTTTCAATGATGAGAAAGGGCAAAGGCTCAAAGGGCCGAATAATCTGATGAGTTTTTAAATGGAAAACAAGTTACTCATCTCATAAGCGCTTCATTAATAAGACAACCATTCTTATATATCCAACAGTATCAGGCTCAGTCATTATCATATTTGAAAATAAGATTATCCCACTCAGTACTATAATCAACATTATATTGTATCAAATATCAATTCTTATGTAAAGTGCCTGAATTCAAAGCAACATTCAGCTCTATGATATGTATTATTGAATTAATTAACTAACATTTAAATTATATAGCTATTCTCAAAACAGATATTATAGACAGACAATCTGAGAAGAACAATCAAATGACTTTTTATCATAAAAAAAAATCTTAAATGATGAAGCTTTGCAAATTTCTAAACCTAGTCTCAGCTACATTGAAGTCAAATAGCATAACCCTTTCTAATAACCTTCACACTACTACACTTTAACATTTGCAATGAATCAACCAATCAATGACAAAGAGATGAGAATTAACCATGAAACAAGTAATTAGAGAAATAGAAAAAGTTACAAACAAACAAAAGAATTACAAGTGCTAACGAATTATAGATTTCCAGAGAAATTTTTGAACTTAAAATTCACTCAGATCTACAATTTGTCATAGTAATATCCTAATGAACAATCTTAGAATAAAATCAACAACAAAATCAATAAACATGATTTCAACTGAAATTATTTCAAAATTTTTAAATACCTGTGTTGATCTTTTCCTTTCTTCCTCTTGATTGCTGTTGAAATGAATGAATAGAGCAAGTTCCAAATTGACAAATCTCAGCAAGAACAAGCTAGATCCAAGCTCAAGAATCTTAGATCTAGAGTTTCATAGTATGAGTTAAATGAAAGCATTAACAATTTCTGAATATTATCCAACGAACAGAAATCCCCTTCAATGGATTTGTCTCTCTTTTCCTTCAACGAAAATCTCTCTGATCTTTCTTACAAATCTAATTTCCATAATTTTTTTTAGTTCTGAAATCAATGAGCTAAGATCGAAGGTTTTGAGGATGAAACTAGGGTTTGAATAAAGGTAGAAATGAACAGATCTAATGTCTAGCAAGAATAAAAGATGAATTTCAAAGAGAATCAAAACAGACCGGAACTCAGGTAAGCTCGCCGGAGTTAGGGTTTCTATTTAGGTTTTGGATATGAGAGAATAATAGATCTCAGGCTTTGTAAGAAATCAAAAGAAGCAGAGAAGTGCTGGTCGGAGAGATCTTGGCTAAAGAAGAAGAAATGAGCCAAAAGAGGCAGAGAAGTGCTGGTCGGAGAGATCTTGGCTAAAGAAGAAGAAATGAGCCGGAGTTCCGATGATTTTGACGGAAAAATTGAATGGAGAAGAAATCAAGGTTAGGGTTTCATATGAAGATTTCATGGTATAAAAACAAAGATATCTTGGATCTAAGGACAAATCAGAGCTTCTTAATGAGATTCAATCTCGAATTTTAAATTCTAATGGAGAAATGAAGCAGAAATTTAGCAAAAATGAAAAGAGAATAGCCCGAAGAAGATGAATCGCAAGAGGATGCCTACCGGAGCTTGCCGGAGCATGATCGAAACTCGATCGGAGAAGAACAAGAAATCGGAAGAGTTTGGATCGGATTTTTTTTCTCTCGCTTCTCTCTCAGATTTGGGGAAAAACTAGAAAAGAAGATATTTTTTCTCTTTTTTTCTTAAACGAGGGTTAAATGGTTATTTATAAGCATTTTCTTTTTTTATTGATATCTGCACTTTAGATGGATGAGGCGCGCGAAAAATTGATGAAGCGCGCCCACATATCTTGTTTTATTCGGCCATGCACGTCCCTCTTAGGATAAATTCGCCCCCCTATCCGGATAAATTCACCCCCCTTTCTGCGAACTTGCACCACGACATTGCTTGACTTGTTCGCTAGGCAAACGCGCTTGGATTTCGATGAAATTTTGCGGGGACCTCAGTGAGACCCTCAGCTAGCCTAGGGTGAAATTTGGGACCCTAGTTGATTGATTTGATTGGGTTTTGCACAAAATTGAAAGATTTAGGGCACGGTCAAAATGGGGTGTCTACAGTACCTCGTGGAAGAAGATCAAGCCAACGTAGTTCCGAAACAGATTTTCCTACTACTCTCCTAATGACTCAAGACTTTTGAGATGCTTGGATTTTTCAGATGTTTTGATTTTTTTTTTACTCAAGAGGACACAATCCTATCATCATAAGGGTAGGACAAACTCCTGATATCCCGCAAAGGTTGGACAGCATCATATACTTTGCGGGGGAATTGGACAAAATCACGACTCTGCAAGGGTTGGACAGCATCCTATACCTTGCAAGATTGGATAAAATCACATGACTTGACGAGAGGTTAGACAGAATCTTAACCCCTATGATGATATGACAGACTGCTAGTGACTGAAGGACTGACTCCTATGCTAAAAACTGACTCATATACGAAAGGACATACTCCTATTGCACAACCATAAGAGGAAAGTGCTAATGAAACTAGGCTAGTCTCCTAAAAGAAGAGAAGATAAAAACGGTGCTAGTGAGACTGGGCAAGTCTCCTCAACACAGAGATGGGCTCCAAGTAACCTTATCATTGCCCTTGCAACGATAAAAAGGGTTAGGACAACTACCAGACCAAGTTGGTCTTCAACTAAGAAGGGAGTTTCTAATGATGAGGCTAAGCAAGCCTCCTACGTGTGACTCACTAATGAGACAAAGCCTGTCTCTTAAAGAGTATGACATCTCTGCTGAGACATAGCTTGTCTCCCTAAAGGGTATGACTATCTGCTGAGACATAGCTTGTCTCCCTAAAGGGTGGGCTCAAGATGTCTCTTTCATTGCCCATGCAATGAATAGGGGAACCTAAGGTCTTAAGGGATATACATCTAAAAGACTGGGCAAGTCTTTCAAATTAAAGAGGGGAGTGCTATTTGGACTGAGCAAGTCCCCTAATGATGGGCTTGGGCTAACACCTTCATCGCCCTTAGCAATGATAGATAAGATCAAACATCTAAGATACATGTCTAAAAGACTTGGAGAGTCTTCTAAAAGAAAGAGGGGAACGCTATCAAGACTAGGCAAGTCTTATAACTAAAGAGGGGAGTGCTACCCGGACTAAGTCCCCTAATGAAGGGCTGCCAATGGCAAAGTGAAGAGAGAGGGCTGCCATAATGAAAGCTATAAGAGGGTTGTCATTATCAAAGAGATAGTTGACAAAAACAAGGCTATAAAAAAATGCTATATGGTTCTACTAATATAATGTCATCATCTTTGAATATAGCAGAGTTCCTTAACAACCCTCACAAATGAATCATGTGAATAAAAATCTTCAGAAAAAAAGAAATATATATATATATATATATATATATTTATTTATTTTTGTATATATATAATCAAGGTGAATAGAATGATCAATTGATCACAGCACAAACCCCAAAACCTAACAATCCAATACATGCAATTAAATACAACTCTCCTAGGACATGTATATGTACAACATTAGACTTTCTGAGACCGACTAACCATGCCCCAGTTTTCATATATATATATATATATATATATATATATATATATATATATACAGACACAAGACTAAAAAACAGTGTACAGACTCAAAGCTTATTAACTTGATTACATATACCTGAATTCCACAAGTACATGCATACAGAAATAAAGAAAAGACAGGCACATTGGCATAAAACTCATCAAATCAACAGGAACGAATGACCACAAGATCAAGGAAAATCATATATATATATATATATATATATATACCCTCCAGTTTGTGTAAGTTGAAAAATCATTTTATCCCTTAGCTATATTTGCAAACCTAAGAAGATCAATAGCAAACACATAATACACACCCGAATGATTCTAGGGATGTTAGTACTGGTTCTAAGGTTCTTACCATCTAAATAACTTCACCAGGGACCAATGAATTAAAGAAAAACCAAAGCCAAAGACTCAAAAACATATCATTCATATATTCAAAGAAGAAACAGGTCCCTAACATTAAATCCTTCAAGCATTTTTATGCCACTCATATATGCATTGATGCAGGGGCATTTCCGTCACAATGTTTCTGGACATTTTTCTAGCACGTTTTTGGGCTACCAAAGGGCTGAATCAATGAAAATGGTAAACTAGAAAGTTGTAGCGACTTGAATTATGTTTCCAACGGATATTCACACTCGTAATTTGGCCCAGTGGTTAGGGAGTAAAGGCCATTTTAGTGGGCTGTGTTTAACTAATTTCAGGTTAATGGCAGCTAGTTCAGGCTATGGTTAACTGGTTCAGGTTGATGGCAGCTGTTTGGACAGTTGGAGGCAAGATGAATTTATGCATTTATAAATTTCATGGCAGTGCTAACGTCTATTTCCTTATTAAAACATGGTTGCAATTTCCTTAAAAAATGTTCTAAGAAACTAAATGAAATGGAAAAGACAAAGTAGTATATGCAACTAAGCAATGCAGATATCTGAAACTAAAAAGAAAACAGAACATTACTTGAGCAGAGGGGAGATATCCAAGGGTTTATCAAATGTAAATCATGAAGGACAACCAACATATCCCTTTGGCAACACACTGTAATTTGCAAGTGGCTGTTCCCAAATTCTTTATTTGAATGAGAAGAATAGGGGTCAAGTAAAATCAACCATCACCATATTCTATTTCCCAAGGCTTGAGTAAAACTTACCAACAGGTGGACATTGTAAGCTTAATAGAACGTAATCTTGATCATGGCTTAGAAAAGGAATGACATTTAGCTATCACAGTGTTTTTTTTAACTATTTGGCATTTTTGTAACCATTTAATCGGGCCTTATAATTTCCAATTCAAACAAAGTTTTGAGGACTGTAGAGAGTTTAACTAAAACACACGTAAATTCAATTTCCAACAGATTAAACACTAACAACAACTCAAGTACTTTGTTCTTCTCTGAGTTTGGATTTTCACTCATCAAGGCAGATCCACGATTCAGTTCCTTGGGAGGTTGTAAATTGTAGTAACCTTGATTTATTTTATACAACTTTAGGCAAACACGTACAATAAAATGATTTATGCTACCTAACAGACCAAAAGAAAGGACTCAGTTGTGGTTAGACAATTGCCCAAGCATGACAGCATTGACATTATGCATTCAAACCAGATAAAAGCAAATTCTATGTTTATCATAAAGTAATTAAAAAATAAGAAAAGACAAGCTAAACAAGGCATGGTAATGGGCAATTTTTTAGAACATGCAGCCAAAATGCCTTTCTTATTTACTTCCTTTATGAACCTAATGATAGTTAACTAGTTTGGACACTTGCAAGTAACAAGCACCTCTCTAACACCATTCGGTCATTTCCTTTCTTCTTTTCCCTTTATTTTTTACTATCTTTGTGAATGGGATATACAAACAGACATAAATAAGAACTTACCTCCGAATGTCACTAAATGAGAAATACTCCAGTGATAAGCTTGCTACAATACACAAATTCTCTACTCCATCAAATTCTCCAAGACAGACATTACTCTTTACACTCCTATATTCAATTTCATTTTAACCACCTGAGTTAGATTTCAACTAGTTGAAGAATTGCAGGTTCTACCGGATTTCATGGTAAATTGCCGGCGGGAAAATTGACCAAAGAAGATGACTATACGAAAAGATTAGGGTCCGAATCCAACTGGAGAAGTAACCACAGCCAGATTTCTGCTGGAAATACGTTCCATAGAAAAAGATCTCTTATCTCTATCTCTCTATATATGTTTTTCTTGATTTCAGCTAGGGTTTCTAAAAAAAAAAAAAAGCTCAATCCTTTTCTCTTAGAAAAAATTACAAAGAACACTTTCATTTAGCCAAAAAAAATGATGATCTATTTAGAACAACCACACAGCATGTACTCTAATTGAAAATTAAAAGACAAGAGGCGAGTTACCTGGATCATTGAAGTGAAAAACTTCTAAAACCATTTGAATTACTTGATTGAGATTACCGGAATTTGAAGAGCAAAGAAATTGTGGTCAATGAGGGTGAGCTTGCTATTTGAAGTAAAATTGCCGACACAAACAAAACCTCTGAACTTCGATGCCTGCGCCAAAGATCTCAGATCACAAGATTCATGGAGGACACACTAGATTCAAGGCAGAACATCTAAAAATGAGGATTGCTGGAGGCTGGATTGGCCGGATTCCATCGAAATATCCGCCAGATTCCGTTAAAATTTCACCGGAAAAGACAAAAGTAGGGTTTGTATTTAAGGTTCAAAATACAGATCCAAGGCTCTAGAGTATAGATTTAGGATTTTGGTGAATGTAGAAGGGAAAAGGATGGAGTGTAGAGGAACTCCGACGGTCGGATCTCCGGCGAAACAGCCGGATTCCGGCGGGATCTCGCCAGAGAAGATGAAGTTAGGGTTTGAGATCTATTTTCTCTCACTAGCTTCCCCTCTCTCTCTCTCTAAAAGATTAGCAAAACCCCTCATTCAAAAAAATGAAGGCTAATGTAGTATTTATAGGAATTTTTGGGCATTGATATTGGCACTATAATTAGTGATGGGCGCACGGTTTTGCGCAAATAATTGATGGGCGCACATTGAAATCGTGTCCCATTCGGACCACGATCTGCACCGCTCAGGATAAATTCACCCCCCTTTTCTGTATTTGCACTACGACATTGTCTTGGCTCGTTCGCTAGGTAAACGTGCTCGGATCTTGACGAAATTTTGTAGGAAGCTAGCTGGGACCTTAACCTAGCTTGAGGTGACATTTGGGACCATAATGGGCTAATTTGGTAGGGTTTTGATTAAACAAGATTTAAAAGGGGTTCAGTCGAAATGGGGTGTCTACAGTATCCAAGGTAGTTTGTTCACTTGATATTTATCCTTAGAATCCTTGGATCTATCCCTAGATTCTTATAGAATACATTTTGAAGGGAAATTTAAAAATGGTCTAGATTCAATGTATTTACGTAAAATTGAAAACATCTTGTGAATCTAATATCTTATTTTGACATATTTCACCTTGGTGGTTGATGCCCTATATTTTGTGATGGGAACATGTGTCTCGCAGACATTTTAGTTTTCCTATAGGATTATGCACTTTGTGCTTAATGCCTTGTAATTACTTGGGTGGTTGTGGATGTAGGATGTAGATGTTTGGACCTTGCACATCATTTGTCATGATTATCTTGTCCAAACATTGTGGACTATCCATAGATGCTTTGATATGCATCATATCTGTCTCATGAGGTTTACTCTCACCTTTATGAGCCTTGGATGTCTCTCTTAGATATTAGAACTTATAGTCCATCCTCTATGTCTAAGTTCTATAGAATTGAGTCTTATTGGTATTCATATATATATATATATATATATATTCTATAGTTATCACCCCTTATTTTGTGTGGCACCCGCATGTATGAGATGTCAAACCTTAACCTTAAAAGCTACTCAATTGGTACCCTTAGTCTTCTTAGTTCCTAAGATGGAGACGGTACCTTCATCTAATTAAAACACTTAATCATATGGCCTTGTGCCATCATCTCAAACATGGATATGTATATGTTATTATGTGATCTTCTTATCTAATATATATGATATATATTTAAGGGAAGCAAAAAATTGAACTTATAGAAATAATATCACACTTAGGGGGAGTGTGAGCTAAAAATTGAAAATCCTTTGTGCTATACTTGTTTATCATGATGAGCTAGACTATGACTATAATTTTATTCATGATAAACCGACACTTAGAGAGTAGAGTGTCTTTGTAGCCCAAGGGTTGAGTCTAACTTGGTAGCCTTTGGAAAATATATCCAAAATCTCTTGGAGTCTATATGTAAGGACAACTCTTTGGATTCATGCATTGCATGATTCTTTCTCAAAGGGGGAGCTTTAAAGTTATTCTTGTCTTTTATGTCTTATCATATGATTCTAAATGTGTATATCATTCCTCATATGATAAGTTTACTCACTTGGAGCATTGTTGCTCCATATGGGTTGTTTGGAATTGTCTTGTGCTTGTTTATGTATTTTGAGTTTAATACAAGTAAGCCCATAGCCTAGATTTTAAGGTCATATCCTATTAGGTTTCATACTTACCTTGGATTATCAATTTGATTTCATTTGGTATCAATATATGGTAATTGTCATTCCAAGAATAAGTTTTCATTCTAGTGGTCTACCTTGTGTATTTCCTAAAATATCTTTCATAAGATCTTTCTTAGAGTTGTTTATCTTATTTCCTATGATTAGACATCCTTATCATGTGTTTCTAAAGTTATTTAGTATATATAATCATGATAAGTTTCTTTGTTGGCCATGTATTCACTTTCATACCTTTGGCCTATTGTGTCATGTCATGTATTGCAATATAAGTTTCATCTAAGGCCAATGACAAAGACAAAGGGGGAGAACTTACCAATGTTATATTTAGAATCATATAGACCATAATGACTTGTGTGCATTGTCCATTTTAATATTCTCCACATATTTGTGCTTTAACTTGCATATCTTTAATAATAAAAAAAGGGTTTCATGATCGACTTTTTGAGTTTTGTGCTAAAACTTTAATATCATTGTTGATCATCATTCATAAAAGTATATTACACTTGCTCATCCTAATTTCTATGAAGTTGAGTGGTTATCATGTGTGCTTTTACCTTTTCACTAATGTACCCATGATATACCCCACTGTCATGTCATGAAATGTGCTAAAAGTTAACCATATGCATGACAATTCAAAAGGGGGGGTTCTTAACTTTCATTATATCTATTCTTACTTATCATGATGAGTCTATAACTACACATGACCTCATGATAAAATTCTAATAGGAATTCAAATAATTGGGGGCTTATCATGTTAAACTTCAAATTTTGATTATTTCCTTCAAGATAAGTATATTATAAGCCTTATAATATCATATTATTCATGTTTGATTGGGTCTTGGGTGTATATGAATATTTTTCATGGTTTATGTATTATCATACTCAAAATTGTGCTAAAATGTCAAGTCTCTTTGAATTTTCCCAACATAGACTAAATGTATATTTGATATCTTGTTTCTATGTTGTTGTGCTCTTGTCATGTATGCTATGCATTGTTTATCTTGTATTCATGATAAGAACCTAGGGGGTGCATCTAGTTTGATTGAAAATCTTTGATGCCTTGATATTGTGCTTAATTGTGTATCATTTCTTTTTGCTTATTCCAAAAGGGGGAGAAGTATGAAATTGATTAGATTGTCCATAATCCATAGGCATATATGCTAAAACTTGTTAAATTTATCTTATGCATATGTTGAGGGGGACTGTTATGCTTACAATGTTTATCTAATCCTCATAAGAGGTTCCTCCCACCTCTCTAATCAATTTAGTTTGTCATCATAAAAAATGGGGAGATTGTTAGCCCAAGGGTTTTCATGGGTTCATTCAATCACCTTGTTTTGATGATTAACAAACTCAAATCGATTAGTCGTTTATGGACTAATTGTTTGCCATGAGTGTGTGGACCCCAATCCGAGAGAGGCGGGGGACGATCCCCCACGAGAGAAGTCTCTCTCTACAGATCATCCACGTGAATGGAGAGCTCTACCAAGGAACTCTCGAAAGAAAAATGCCCTCACAGCATGAGTGGCGATATAAATGAGATACCTCTCGATTCGGGGACTAGCCCGGATTCGAGGCGTACCTTAAACAAAGAAGAGTCGCCATTCAAGGAAGTGGGCCCTGGATCCCATACTATGCTCTGTTGCAACGGATAACCAGAGATATAAAAAAAGGTTCGTGCCTGGTTACGAATTTGGAAGATCCGAAGAGCACCTCATCTGCCCAAGTGCAAACACCTGGTCTCTTATGCTATTTACTTATTGATTTTGAAGAGTTTTGGGTGAAAGTCATGTGAAATGGGAACACATATCTCCGAGAAGACGTCTATCTAATCATGCATGTCTCGGAGGAATAATAAGCACACATAAAATAGATGAAAGTAGTGTCGCCTAAGAATAGCTAGGTTATGAGTGTCATACCTAATTGGTGTCTAAGTTCTGGTGTGCAAACACATGCATGCTACAGCTAAAGGTATAGAGTCTGTACCTGAAAGTAAGAGAACACAGCAAAACACACGACACAATTCAATTCTAAACACGACTCGACAAGACGATTCCTAAAACTCTAATGCAATACTTGACTCGGACTAGAATGGCCATCCACCCTGGCTGCTCTACGTATCCCAGCCCCGGAAAGAATCAGAATCAACGTAGTTCGATGACCTATTCTAAACTACGATGCCTAACCATCTAGAACCGCTATCCTAGACTCGATCCAGTAGACTCGACTGATTTTTAAAGCTTTTTGTACAATTGCTTAAGTTCATGTAAATTGTAATTTTTAGGACTCTCTATATGTCCTAATTAATGCAAGTTGATTAGCCTTAAGCTAATGCAGGTGGGCCCTATATCCTATGTATAACTAGGCTGTGCATCCTAAAGAAAACCATGGGCTGACTATATGCTTCCTAGTCTAGCCATCGGTTCGACTAAATGTCTTAACCGACCAACTCGAGGCCTCCTAACTCTAGGGACACCCACACGGCAGGACACACCATATCAATACAAACAGGACAGACTCCTAACTCTAAAACACCCCAAATATCTAGGATAGATTCCTAACTCTAGGGGAAGATCTTTTTGAAAAGGTTTTGAAGAATTTTTGTATTTTTGGAGGTTTTGAAATGCTTATTTTGAAAGGCTTGGCTGGACCTGGGATGTTGATCTCAAGCTGCACTACGTACCCTGTGAAAAGGGATCAAGCCAACGTAGATCGGAACAGACTTTCCTAGTATGCTCCTAAGACTCAAGATTTTTGAGAATTTTGGTTTTTCAGATGTTTTTGATGTTTTTGACACAAGAGGACATAATCCTATCGTCATAATTGTAGAACAGACTCCAGATATCCCGCAAAGGTTGGACAACATCCTATGCTTTGCGGGAAAAACAAGAATCACGACTCTGCAAGGGTTGGAAAGCATCCTATACCTTGCAAGAGTGGATACAAATCATATGATTTGATGAGAGGTTGGAAAGAATCCTAACCCCTATGATGATAGGACTGACTTCGGAAACTGAAGGACTGACTCATATGCTAAGGCTGATTTTTTTAGATTAACGACTCTAAGAGGGGGTGCTATCTAAACAAGGCATGCCTTCTAGAGAAAGGGGAGACAAGGAGGGGAGCTAATGAGACTAGGCAAGTCTCCTAAAAGAGAGGTTGGCAATCGATGTGGGGATTGAGCCTGTGAGGCAGTTTTCTGGTAGGATCAATGAAGTGAGGGAAGAACACACAGGAAAGCAAATAGCTTTATTAACTTTCTCACTTTAGTCAGTAGGTAAAATGCTAGGCCGCCATTAAAGGATCCAAAGAATATTACTGGAGGGCTTGAACCAACCAAATTGTATTTCTAACAGGGGCGAGAAAAAACAGAAGGAAATATTGCAGAGATTGGCCGAAACTTGGACTAATTTGCTAAAACCCTGAGTATTTAGAGGATCTGGTTACAATTCAAACAAGGAAGAATCATATGATATGAGTGTAGAAGTAGAAATATATAACCAAAGAAATCTCTAATCGTTCGATTTCCAACTTTTTCGAGTTCCAGAGATTCAAGAGAGAAATGCCTCTTGGCAAAAGATTTTCAACAGATTCTGTTCAAAGTATAAAAGAAAAGGCTTGCATTATCAGCTTCACGAGGACAAAACCTCAATATCTACTACCTGAGATCGAAAATGCAGGAGATAGCTACAGAAACAGTAGGATTACTTCGAATAAAGTAGATCTCTACAGAAATTTCGAGTAAAACAGATAGCTACAGAAACAGTAGTAGTACTTCGAATAAAGTAGATCTCTACAGAAATTTCAAGTAAAACATCACCAAATCACTGGCATTATACATTCAACACAAGATTTGTCGCAGAAAACCTAAAATGACCAAACGTTATTAAACTTTCTCATAGCAAAGCACAGACCGGGAAAAGGAATACCTCACACATCTTTTAACAAAGAAAAATTTAGAATCTTACCTGAGAATTGAATGAAATAGATGATCAACCTACGATCTCTCAAGATCGAAGCAACTGAGGCTGCAGCAAGCCCTATCATCCCACAGTGGTGAAAATATTTATGTAAAGCGCACAGAGATAGGATTGTTTTCCTTGCATGTATACACTGAAATAGTAGATGTTGAGGAAGAGGTTGAATGCTCGGATCTTCGGCGAGATCTCCTAAGAAGATGGTCGGAGATCTACTCCTCTCTCTCTGTGATTTTTCTAAAATGAAAAAATCAGCTCTCTCTCTTTCTCAGATCTGTTTTTGCAAAAATCAGAGCCTAGAATCCCCATCCAAAGGCAATTTTTCCAAAATCCTACGAGCTAGGGCGCCAGTATTCCCAGACACGGCGCTGAATTCTGCTAGAACAAATGCAAAGACCTTTGCAAACAGAGCTTGAAGCTTGCAGAGCTAGGGTAAAACGATCAGATCTACGGTTTTTAGGGTTTGGAAGAGGCTAGGGTTTGGAAATGAGAAGGAAATCGAATAGAAGTGCATAAATTGGGAAAGAAGAAAAAAGAATAGCAAGAAGAAGATGAGTTGGCCGGAGTTTGGCCGGAGTCTTGCCTGAGAAGACGAATTTGGGGAGAAGCCTTAATAAATCCTTATTTTCCCCTTTCTCTTCTCAGCTGTCCCCTTTTTCTCTCTCTATGTTTGATTTTCTGATAGAAATGAGATCATGACTAACTGGAAATTGGCCGGAATCCGACCGGATCCGGAGAAGATGATTCGGTCAGAGGTTTGCCGGAACTTTTGCAGATCGGAGAAGAAGATATGAAGTTAGAGTTTGTGATTTTGGTGAAGAGAAGAAGAAGAAAAAAGATGATCGGATTTCCGTCGGATCTAGTAGGGAAGATGACCGGAGGCTGAAGAAAATAATTGTATTCCGGCAAGGATTCGCTGGAGAAGATGATTCTCCTGGCCAAACCCTCTCTCTCTCTCTATCTCTCTGTAGCTCTGTGTAGATCTGATTTCTAAGAAGGAGAAAAGAGCTGGAGCTTTGACGGAGGTTGGCCGGAGCTAGAGTGTTGCCGGAGAAGAAGATGCCGGAGATGAGGAAGGTATGCGGCTGGCCGGAGAAAATGGAGAGATTGAGGGAGATAGTCAGCCGGAACGTGGCCGGAATCCCGCTTGGGTTGATCGGAGAAGAAGACCGGTTTAGGGTTTGGGTTTAGATTTGGGGATTTTGCTCTCTCTCTCTCTGTCAAATTTTTTTTCTCTTTTTTTGGAAATGAGCTCCTTCGATCCCTTATAAAGGGAAATGATATATTAATGCCCCCCCTTTTGCTTCTCTAGACAGCCCCCTCTAATGTATTTCATGACTACTCTTTTATTCTACAAAAAGATGGGGTGGCCTGGGTAAAGTAGATGGGTATATTAAGAAAGAAAAGAGAAGTGATATATTTTTGCACCCCCTTCCTCTTACTTGGACAACCTCTCAAAGTATTTTTTACTATTCTTGTACACTATGAAGGGGGTAGTTCAATTTTGGGAAAATAGGGTCCGGTCAAAATGGGGTGTCTACAGAGTGTTGTGCTAAAGACATGAAATTTATAGGTTAATCCATGATAGCACCAACACACACAGATGGCCTTTACTTGAAGATGAACCAACTAATAGACAAAGGAGCTAAAGCACACTTGGACAAAACACACCTTGGAGGATCAACCAAGGAGAAGTTCAACATCATCCACATCAAACATTGAACATACAGAGAATATCATAAAGGCCAAAAGGATCAAGAACCAATGCAAAAGACCAAGGAGCTCGTACCACAACTGGAGAAGTCAAAGCAAAGCTTACCTTTGAAGATCCCAAAGTAAGCCAAGCACCTCATTGAATATCAAATGAAGATTGGCTCAAGAGAAGTTCAAGAGAGTACTTAGAATGGTAGTATGTATCACCTTTCTCTCTTGTGTTTTCCCTTGATCAAGGCACATCTTAAAATCCCTTAAAAATATATTTTTTAAAGAGACTAACACACTCTTTAAGGACTTAAATGAATAAGTGAATGGCCATGGTGGTGTACCAACATGTTGGGACCCATATGGCATTCAACACAACATTGAACAAAACAGAGTTCCGAAGAAACAACCTGGACCAGAAACTAAATCCTATCAAAATTTGTTTAAAACATTTTTAAATATTTTTAAAAATATTTTTGACAAATAGCTCTCATTTTTCTCATATTTGTAGAGTATAAGAACGTCCAAATCCGATAAGAAACGAAGGAGATGAATTTTACAAAATCGGAAAATCCTGTTGGAAATCCAGTTTCGGAATTCCGAGCTCGGAATTCGGAGACATTTTCTTGGAACTCCGAGAAAGCCCCTGGACTAAAAAAAATAGCCGTTGGGTGTCCAACGACTAATTGACTGTTTGACCCGAAAATGACTGTTTTACCCCTGAAACGGTCATATTGAGTTGGGACTTCATATATACCCATTCAAAGGGTAAAAAAAAAGATGAACATTCTTCAACTCAATTAAACCCTTGAAAATCATTTGGCCATTATTTTTGGGTAAAATCTCTCTCCATCTCACTTGTGTTTTGATCTTTAGGAATTCTTTTGAGATTGGATTAGGCTTTAGTTGTAATTATTTTGACAGATTCTTGTGAGCTTTACATTGTATTAAGCCTTCAAGATGCTAAAGAGTATGTTTTAAGTATGTCTTCATATGGATCAACCATGATCCATAATCCGAACCATCCAAAATAGGTAGTCTAGATCCCATCTTTTAAGTTGCCAAAAAGTTTGATCTTTTAACTCTTAACCGGTTAGGGTCTTAATCAAGAGCCCAAGCTCTGATACCAATTGAAATCCAAGTAGTGACTTGGTTTGACAACCTAGAGGGGGGGTGAATAGGATGTTTATAAAATCTTTACCTTTTAAAAACTTTTCCTAAGATTTCACCAAAGACTTATCCCTTGTTTAATTAAATTTGAAATAGTTGAACTTAAACAATATTACAAATTAATATAAGTTCAAAACCCTTGTTGATTAGCAAACTTAATTAGGTAATTTTAATATAGCCTAGTTAGCAAGGTTAAGATATTTAGGTTGATTATCAATGCTAACTACTCACTCAATTCTAAGCACAAATAATCAAATAAGAGAGTGAGAGGGAGTGAGAGAAATACCAATCACACAAGTGACACAAAGATTTATAGTGGTTCGGCAAACGGCCTACTCCACTCTTCTCAAGGTCGCACTTGAGGATTTTCACTATTGAGACCTCCACGACGCCCGGCTCCGAGGCTTTTACACTCCAAGGGAATTAAATAAGGATGCCCTTCCACCTTTACAATGACTCTCCTTCCCCGCCGAGTTCTAAGCGGTTCACCCAAGGGAATTAAAAACAACGGATGCCCTTGCCACCGATCGAATAAAGAAGAAGATAAAAGCTTTGCCTCTATGTAGGCTACAATGCAAGTTGAAGCTCCAAGGATGCTCTCAAGAATAAACAAGTTTAAGCCTAAACCAATCTCAAAAGATTTTCTCAAATCAAGGCACAAAGAGTTTGGTTGGTGAGAGAATTTAACCAAAAATAGTTCACAAATGATTTTCTATGGTTTGTTGAAGTTGGACAATGTTCCTCTCTTGTTTTAGACCCATTAGATGGGTATATATGAAGTCCCAACTCCATGTGACCGTTTGGGGGGTAAAACAGTCAAAACTGGGTCAAAAAATCAACTAGCCGTTGGGCCTCCAACGGCTATAATTTTTTGAGAAAATACACTTCTCGGAGTTCCGAGAGTTTTCTCGGAGTTCCGAGCTCGGAGCTCCGAGGGTTTCTCGGAGTTCCGAGAAACCAAACAGAGATTTAAGTTTAAGAACCTGGTGCATTTCTCGGAGTTCCGAGCTCGGAGCTCCGAGAATAATTCTCGGAGTTCCGAGACTGGTTTCCAGCAAACAGTGTCGAACTTGTAAAATTCATATCTCCCTCATTTCTCTTCGGATTTTGACGTTCCTATACTCTACGGATATGAGAAAAATGAGAGCTATCTGTTAAAAATATTTTCAAAAATATTTGAAAATGTTTTAAATAAGTTTTGATAGGATTTAGTTGCTGGTCCAGGTTGTTGCTTCGGAACTCTGTTTTGTTCATTCTTGTGTTGAATGCCATATGGGTCCCAACATGTTGGTACACCACCATGGCCATTCACTTATCCATTTAATTCCTTAAAGGGTGTGTTAGTCTCTTTGAAAAACATATTTTTAGGGGTTTTAAGATGTGCCTTGATAAGAGAAAAACACAAGAGAGATAGGTGATACAATCTACTCTTTTTACCATTCTCTTGAATGAACTCTTGAGGTAGCCATTGCTTGATCTTCTCTTTGAGTGCATTGCTTGCTTTGGGATCTTCAAGGTTGAGCTTCTTTGCTTGACACCTTCCAAGGATGATGCCACCATTTGGTTCAAGCTTTTTTGCAAGTTGTTGATCCACAAGCTTTGGCCTTCATTGTTCTTCCTTTGTTTGTTCAATGCTTTGAGATGGTTGATGATGAGCTTCTCCTTGGTACCTCCAAGGTGTGATTGGTCCAAGTATGTTCCGAGCTCTTTTGCCATTGTGTTTGGTTCATCTTCAAGCATAGGCCAACAAGGTGTGTGCTAGTATGATTTGACTTGTGTAGGACTTGTCTAAAGCACAACACTCAAGGCAAATGATTAGTCCATAAACGACTAATCAATTTGCGTTTGTTAATCATCAAAACAAGGTGATTGAATAAACCCATGGGGAACCCTTGGGCTTACAGATAATTCTATCTTGTATAAATCTCTAGGATTGGCTATCATGCTTCTATAATATAATATACCCGTGGGGGCTGTTCTCTACTCAACCGAGAATAGCAAGCCTATCCAATAATAAAATAAGGGTGTTGATAAATTCGCACCCCCTGTAGGATAATTCGCACCCCTTTTAACGTGCATTGACGCCAAAAGTCTGCCACAATGAATAAACGTTATGTGGTGTCCGTATCTGAACTCAATTCAACTCAACAAAGCCTTTGTCCCAAACTAGTTGGGGTCGGCTAAATGAATCCTTTAGAAAAAATTTCATGAAGAAGGTAATATGTGGTGTCTGTATGTAGGTCAAAATATTTTTTTTTAAAGCTAGAGTGGGCCCACCTTGTACAAACACCTAAACCATCAGTTGTTGAGACCCAACAATTAAATGGTTTAGATTTTTGATCTAGGCATGGTTTAAAATTTCGGTTTCGGAACCGGTTTCGATCAGGTAAATTTTTGAAATTTCGGTCGAAATAATGAAGTGGGAGCTTTTGGTGTGGTTGTAATTTCGGCCGAAATTACCGACATTTCGGAAATTTCAGTCGAAATTTCGCGTTTTAATTACATTTTAAAGGTAAAAAATTTCGGTCGAAATTTCGACCATTTCGACTGAAATTTCGGTTATTTTTCCGGAATTTCCGAAATTTGGGTTGATTTGTCCAAAAAATCCGAAATTTCGTCTCAATTTCCGGATTTTCATCCTAAATTTTCTGAATCCCCCCCATTTTACATCTCATGTTTTGATGTGGTGGGCCCATCATCTCCACCCAAACCCATGCATAGCGTGGGGTCTACCATTTTACATCTCATGTTATTGGGGGGATGAGGCCAGCGTTTTTCAGCTTATGTTTTTGGGATTTACTAGGGGTGGGCCCATCGTGGGGGATGTTGCGGATTTCATTCACTTGTTAGTTACTTAGTTGGTGCCACCCGAAAATGTTTTTGGAAAAAATTTGCCGTACATCAACCCCATGTGGATTTGGGTTATGTTTCTGTCAGAACAATCGTAGCCATTGGATTGGAGGGGGCTTAATAAATGGACTATGTGGATCGTGCCAATATCATGTAAGTGGACCCTATCATTGCATACTATGGGCAGTCTCAAGACTCTTAATTAAGGTCAAGTCACAATCATCATCAGTGAAGGAACAAAGTACAAGGAATTATTTTTTAAAACAAAAGGGTATTTTAGGTATTTACTTGGTGGCGCCTGAAATTTCATTTACTTTGTGGGACCCGAAATTGCACCCCGAAATTCCGATAAAATTCGTAATTTGCCCTATTTTCTTCCTTAGGTAATCCAATCTAGTGAATTTATGAGCCAAATAAATGTCATTATCAAAACTAATCAAATTCGCAAAGTCCATTAATTGCCAGAAAACAAATACAATGTTCATTTACAAAATAAGTAGTACAAATGGGAATGCAAAGACAATTGAGGAGGCGATCAGCGCTATACGGACTCCATGTCGATGTCATTAACTTAATACCACATCGAGTTACGGGGCGGTTCGAATCCATCTTCCTTATCCCGGTCTCGGGCATGATGGGCATGATGCATGTGCTGGCGAATCTGGTTTTCAATGAATAAATAGTACTACTGCCAGGTCATTTGAAGCACATATGTTTGCTGGTATTGATGGACGTAATAGTGATACAGAGTGGGCTCCACTTGCATTAGCAATCCCAAACAAGGGTAAGCGGTAGTAGGGTCGGATGATGTCGGTGCTGCTCCGGAAGATGATGCCTCACCATATGCATGTGCGTATGAGTTATATGGCATCCCATACCCATATGATCAGCTTTGGGATTGTGTCTGTGTATCAATGCCATATGGGTAGCCATACCCATACCCATGCCCATAGCCATACTACCAAAATCCATAATAAGCAGTGGAACCCAATCCACTCTCAGCTTCGACCGGTCCATAATCATGACTCTGCGAATTTCCACCGTCAACACTCAAATTCTCGAATGTGTCTGTCAAGCTATCAACACCGTAATGAGAATGAGCATCTAAGGAGTCCACTTCTTCGTCATTGGGCCGGTTCCCATGTCATCGTTGGGATGCATCTGATTGCCAGTGTTGGGGTCGTGCACCATGATCCTGATCCTGAGTAACATTGTCAAACTCCCGTTCGCTTGTGAATGGGCTAAGTCGCCTATAAGGCTCATTTTCCATACTTCTCACACTACCACCTCTAGCAGCAGAAGCTCCTACACCTCCTACACTGTCCCCAGCATCTGTATTGTCATCTGATGGCGACCAACCATCATCAGAACCCACTATTGGAACTGCAACGGGTTGAGGAAGGCCCTTTGTATCCGGTGGCAATGTATCATCATCATTGAATCCCATCTGTTCCGTGATTAAAGCATTTGGTCTACCTCTAGGTGCATCCAGCACCGGCTCTCCAATCTCCTCCACCCACTCATAGAGACCTCACCATATGTGCATAATACGTCAGTGAGATCTAGAGGATCAGTGTAGGCCTCCCGGCTGCTATCTATCTCTCTGTGCTTCAACCTCAATCGTGTGTTATAATGGACATACACAAGATTGTGAAGTTTTCATGTCCAAGCCTGTTCCTCTGTTTCGAGTGGATGAGGTTGAAGGTGCTCCAATTTATCTCGCAACTAGAAGAAGATGCTGTCTGAGATAAAAACTTTATGGCTAGCGATCTCAGGTTTGGAGCATCCGTCCCGTATAACACCCACCACTCAGCTGCAAAATAAAATACAAGATTAATCAATTACTTGGTCAATCTATAATTACGCAATATATACACTTCTTCTAAGCCTTTACCTGGTGCTGTGTTAGCTCTTCCGACCACGGTAGATGCAATCCCAAAAGAGCTAACAGCATCCCGAAACACCTTGATCTACGATGCAGTTAACAATAATATCCATTAGTCTAAAATTAAAATATTCCTCTCATTTATAGGGAAATAGTTCAATGTTCACCTGTGATAAAATTGTTGATTGTTCATTCGCATCTGGTTCCAACTTCTGGATAACAGTCTGCAAGTTTTTAATAAGATCGGCCCTAGTTCCAAGATACTCGCTGTATTGGTACTTTGGATTGAGATAGTGTAGACACCCCATTTTGACCGAACCCCTATATATCTTGTTCGAGCAAAACCCTGTCAAATCAAAGATTTAAGGTTCCAAATTGCTCCCTACGGTAGGTTAAGGTCTTAGCTAGGTCCCTCTAAAATTTTGTCGAAATCCGTCGAGGTTTGCCTAGCAAACGAGTGTGGTTCGTGAGATAGTGTATATATAGTGTAGCAGAAGGGGAGTGATTTATCATGTTCGGGGGGGTTGTCCAGTTAGTTTTTTTTTAGTAAGGGGGTTGTCTCAGACAACTAAGGAGCACGAATGTGTTCTCATAATTTTCATTAAACTCTTTTCTCATGGACGACCCAACTCTTCCAAAATAAAGTACAAATATACACAAGGGGGATGTCCTGCAAACAAAAGGGGGCGAAACATTATTGAAAACATCTATAAAAGGCATCAAGGGCTCATTTTTTAGGGATCTAAATTTTTCCCCAAATTTTGAGAGAGAGAGAGAGAGTGAGAGAAAATGAGAGTTTAAGAGAGAGAAAGTGGATCTCAAACCCCAACCCATCTTCTCCGATGAGATCTCGCCGGAATCCGGTCGTTTCGCCGAAGATCCTACCGCCGGAATTCTTCTATGTCATCTCCTTCACATCCTTTTCCCTTCTACAGTCACTAAAAACCTGGATTTACACTAGACCCTTGAATTTCCATTTTTAAACCTTAAGTCCAAACCCTAGCTTTGTCTTCTCCAGCGAGATCCCGTCGGAATCCGGCGGATCTCCATGAGATCCGGCCATTTCCTTCCTCTTATCATTTCCTTTTTCTAATTTTCAGATTTTATGCATTAAATACTCCTTTATTTTTACTCTCCAACAGATCTATGAAATTTCACCGGAATCCGACAATCCTCCATGAAATCCGGTCATCTCTCATCTTGCTAGCTAGCTGTTTCCTTGCGAATCTGACATTGCTCTTCATTTTCACAAGATCTATGATTTAAATCTCTTTTAGATCTTCATCTTTATCTGGCACAGCTGAAAGGAGATTTCATTGAGGAGGATTTTCATTTGCTAAAATAACCAAAATCAAAGAACGAGTTAAAGTACAGGAGAATCGAAGCAGAGAAGGAGATTCTTTAGGAGATCATTGAAAGAAGAGAGAGGAGCCTTCGACCATTTTTGTTCTCCGACTACAATCATCACCAGAATTCCTCATCAAGACATCTCAAGGGATGGAAGAGCTGCTGTCCAGCACATCAACTCACTGTTCGCTGAGAAGAAAAAGAAGAATTCTAATGGAGGCTTTAGGTTAGAGGAATAATAGTACAAGGAAAGGCTCTGCAAATCATCTTCATTAGTTTTGAAATTAAGGTACATCTTTAGTCCATTAATTGATAATTCAGTTAATCTCTTTTATTGATCTTTAATCAGTGGTTAAGGTAGAATTTTTTTTTTATGAATGTGTTCTGTTTATGATAGTGCAAGCTTGATTGCTCATAACCTGTTTCTTTTTTGTGAATGACAAATTCATAGTTAATATGAATGACAAGGAGTGGAGTGGGACAGATGCAGCTATCAAAACTGGATGGTGTTTATGTTAGTGTTTTTTAGGCTTTGATGTCATTGCTTTCAGGTTCTAATAATTGTATTAAACAAGTTTATCCTTGCTATTTAATTAGATTTCAGATTGTACTTTTGAAATGAAGGTAATAATTCTTACTTAGTTGCATTGACAGAGACATAAATTGCATTTTGTAAGAATTTTACCATACAGGTGCAATTCCCGTCACTGGTTTCTGAACAGTTTTTAAACCATATTTTCGGGCTAGTAAATGATAGAACTAGGGAAAATGGTAAACTACAAAGTTTTAGGTCTTTTAAAGATCTTTCTAGCAAGTACTCATGGTTAAAATTTGGAGCAGTGGTTAAAACCTTATGGCTATTTTGGTGGACTATGTCTGTTAGTCCTTGGTTAGTTACTGCATTTGTGCTAGAGATGTGATTGATGGGCTGTAATTGTTTTTAGGCTTAGGTTTATATATGTCGTGATTCATCTATACATGTCATAGTGTTCTGATAATGGTATTAATACATTTTGAAAAAAAAAACCCTTTATCCTTTAATGGCTGATCTTTAAGATCATTTCATGCAAGAAGTAGTGGTGATGTCATTTTCTTAAGGTAGGTATAGACTGATGACATTATATTATCATTTCGATGTTTGAGTTGGTCCCATTTCAGTGGCTACACTTGATTTTAGTGAATTCCATTTCAATTTTCTTCAAATTATCTTCTTGTACACCAAATTTAGCATGAAATCCATTTGCCCCTTTATCTCGTCCACCCTTAACCCCCAATAACCTTATCAGCACATTTATCTTCACTTCTTTGACTCTTCATCACCGCCATTCCAAAGAATCATTTCTATTTTTCCCAATTGTTGTCACCCCTATAATTTCCAGTATAATCAACTCCTTGATCATCACTGCCAGTACCCTTGTTTAAAGAACTCTTCCATTCTTTGTTGCCGATGAAGGAAATACTAGCTTAACTATGTTGGTAATTGTACAGTTCAATCTGTCTCATTCTTTTCTTAGGGGTCATTTCATTTATCTATGAGCTCTCATTGTGTTGTGGACACTCATCTTGCTAGAATCATGGTAACTCTTCCTTTGATATAATTGAATTAATCTAGCAGATTTCATCTTGTGGGTGATTTTTGTTGATTTATGCAGACATTTATTTGGAACTAGTGTTCATACTGTCCTGTGTCGATTGCCATAATATGTGTTTTGTTGGTGTACAGGAACCTTTTGTAGATTATAAAGTAGAGTAGCTAATAGCAACAGAAGAGCATAGTTAGGTTTTAAAAGTTATTATAATTTTCTTTTATATTATCCTATGCTTGGATTATTGGTGTTATTGTTATTATGGTTCAGGTAATTTGCGGAAGGTATTCAATTGGTGGGTTAGCATAAGTGTTCCATGAATATAGATTTTTTTTTTATCATTGCGAAGGGCGATAGCCCAAGCCCATCCTTTAAGGGGACTTACTTAGTCTCGGTAGTCCCCCCTTCTTTCTTCTTCTCTCTATAGAGATTTGCCTAGTCTTTTAGACATTCTTTTAGATACCCTTAAACCATAGATCCTTCATTGCAGCGGCGATGAAGGCGTTAGCCCAAGCCCATTCTTAGACGGACTTACCGGATATGGTAGTACCCTCTGTTCTTTTCTTATCTTCTTTAGGTAGAGAGTTCTCATCTTTTAGATGCCCTTACACTTTAGGTAATCCATTCATTGCAAGGGTGATGAAGGCGCTAGCCCAACCCCATCCTTAGGGGACTTGCACAGTCCGAGCAACGCTCCTTTCCTTTTGTTAGAAGATTTTCTTAGTCTTTTAGACATATACCATATATATGAGTCCTCATTGCAAGGGCAATGAAAGAGTTATCTAAAGCTCCATTTGAGGAGACATGCTATGTCTCATGTAGGAAAATTCAAACCCTTTGGAGACAAGCTTTGTCTCATTGGCCCTAGTTATCTTTTTATTTTAGGAGACATGTCATGTCTCATTAGAGCCATTCTCAGAGTCACTAACATAGGAGTCTGTCCTTAACCAGAAAGTCTTTTCCCTTAGCATAGGAGTCTGTCCTTAGCTAGAGAGTCAGTCTTTCTTTCAGGAGTCTGTCCTATCATCATAGGGGTTAGGATTATGTCCAACCTCTTGTCAAGTCATGTGATTTTATCCAATCTTGCAAGGTATATGATGCTGTCTAACCCTTGTAGATTAGTGATTCTATTCAATTCCCCCGCAAAGAATAGGCTGCTGTCCAACCTTTGCGGGATATTAGAAGTCTGTCTTTCCCTTATGATGATAGGATTCTGTCCTCTTGTGTCAAAAACATAAAAAACACTTGAAAAACATCTGAAAAACCAAAATTCTCAAAAGTCTTGAGTCATTAGGAGTGTGGTTAGGAAGTTCTGTTCCAAACTACATTGGCTTCATCTCTTTCCCCAGGGTACGTAGTACAGCTTGGGATCTTTATCTCAGGTCCAACCAAACCTTTCAAAATAAACATTTCAAACTTTCCAAAAATACAAAAATTCTTCAAAACCTTTTCAAAAAGATCTTCCCCGAGAGTTAGGAGCCTGTCCTAGATATTTGGGGTGTCTTAGAGTTAGGAGTTTATCCTGTTTGTGTTGATGCTTGGTGTGTCTTGTCGTGTGAGTGTCCCTAGAGTTAGGAGGCCTCGAGTCGTGGTCGGTTAGACATTTAGTCGAACCGATGGCTAGACTAGGAAACATTTAATTAGCCCATGGTTCTTCTTAGGATGCACAACCTAGTTATACATAGGATGTAGGGCCCACCTGCATTAGCTTAAGCCTAACCAACTTGCATTAGTTAGGGCATATAGAGAGTCCTAAAAATTACAATTCACTTGAACTTAAGCAATCTTACAAAAAGCTTTAAAAACCAGTCGAGTCTAGTTGATCGAGTCTAGGATAGCGGTTCTAGATGGTTAGGCATCGTAGTTTAGAATAGGTCATTGAACTACGTTGATTCTGATTCTTCCCGAGGCCGGGATACGTAGAGCAACCATGATGGATGGCCATCCTGGTCAGAGTCAAGTATTGCATTAGAGTCTTAGGGTTTGTCGTGTCGAGTCGTGTGTAGAGTTGAATTGTGTTGTGTGTTTTGCTGTGTTTTCTTACTTTCTTGTGCGGACCTTTTACCTTTAGCTGTAGCATGCATGTGTTTGCACACCAAAACTTAGACAACAATTAGGTATGACACTCATAACCTAGCTATTCTTAGGTGACACTTCTCTCATTTATTTTGTGCTTATTATTCATCTCCGATACATGCATGATTAGGTAGACGTCTTCTCGGAGATATATGTTCCCATTTCACATGACTTTTGCCCAAAACTCTTCAAAATCAATAAATAAATGGCATAAGAGACCAGGTGTTTGCACTTGGGCCGATGAGGTGCTCTTCGGACCTTCCAAATTCGTAACCAGGTACGAACCTTCTTTTATATCTCTGGTTATCCATTGCAACAGAGCATAGTATGGGATCCAGGGCCCACTTCCTTGGATGACGACTCTTCTTTGTTTAAGGTACGTCTAGAATCCGGGCTAGTCCCCCGAATCGAGAGGTATCTCACTTTACATCGCCACTCATGCTCTGAGAGGCACTTCTTTCGAGAGTTTCTTGGTAGAGCTCTCCATTCACGTGGATGATCCAGAGAGACTTTCTGGGGGTTCGTCCCCCGCCTCTCTCGGATCGGGGTCCACAGATAGTATGCTAATGAAAAAAAGAAATCTTTGTTATATATTTCTGTCATAAATCATGACATGAGAAGAGATAATAAGTCTATGTTGGTGATCGTGTTCGTACCAGCCGAATGAAGTGGGTGAAGTTGCATATTCTTCCATCCAGTGTTGATGATTTTATGGTAGCCTTGAAAGGATCGTGTAGCCGTCGTTTGTACTGCACCCTTCATCAACTCGATGGCATGATACATAGAACCCATGGTAGGTTTTTTATCCCCATCTACCATCCTCAAAACTCTTACTATGGTCTCTAATATATCAACTATTGTCTTACAATTCTGCCAGAAAGTTGGACTACCGACGAGACCCTCAGCCTTCTGTCTAGCTGCACTCTTGCTCTCTCTGTAATCATTCCACTCACTGGATGAGAATAATTGCTTTAATCCAACCTTCTTGTCCAGCATACTTTGAAGAGCCATGTAGTTAGTGGCAAACCTAGTAAGCCCAGGGCGTACCAAGTCTCCCCAACACTTCTCCCTCATGAGTGACAATACATAGCCATGGTTGTATATGAAGTTAGTCACTAATCTGGCATCAGCGACTACGTTCTTCACCCTCTATGTTTTCCCAATGTCCTTTAGCATTAGGTCGATGCAATGTGCCACACACGAGATCCAAAATATATGATACTTCTCCATAATTTTCTGCCCCACCTTCTTGTAGTTGCTCCCGTTGTCGGTGACAATTTGAACAACATTTTTCTCCCCAACCTCCTTAATTACCTCTACCAATAGTTTGTAGATGTACTTGTAGTCTTTGATGACAGCGGAAGCCTCAATACTTTTTAGGAAGACGGTCTTGCCATCATAGTACACCATAAAGTTGATGATGGACTGTCTCGTGGGACTAGTCCAACCATCGGTCATGATTGTGACTCCGTACTCAGGCCATTGTTGCTTTAACCCATTTATATATTTCTTTAGGTCCTCAACCTCCAAGGGTAAGTACTTATTCACGATTTTGTATGAAGTGGGAGCCTTCACTCCTCTTCCATATTCGCCAGCTACATCAACAAAATACTGCAAGTATGGGCTGGTTACGGCATTTGCCGGGATGGCATTGTAGAAGGCAAATTTCGCATATGCTCTCCCAACAGCTTCCCTCGCACTTCCCCACATACTTTTTAAACTCCTCTGCTTTCCCTTTCTGCACAATGCGGGGTCCTTGCTTCCTACCTCCTTGACGCTTCCCCCACGTGTCAACCCCGGCTGAGTTGTCCTATGTTCCCTTGTACTACCGCCGCCCACCTCATGCTTAGATCGGGCCCAATTCGGCCTGGTGGATGCAAATTCGGCCCTCTGCCTTCTGTCGTGCTCATCAGCTAGTGACTCTCTCACTGCACGCCTATGTTACGATCTGGTGTATCATGTATCGATATCGGATGGGAATGTACTATCATCATCGTCTTCGTCGCTGTCATCTACATCGTACCTTCCCGATACAGCATCGATGAACTCTTCTCTCATCTTTGCTTTATCCGCCTTACAATTCTTCTCATCTAGGGAGTTTCTAATTTCGTCCTGAACCTCCTTAGGGCAATTTCCGCACCCTCTTACATCTCCTCCTCTACCTATCAGGTGGTGTTTCAATCTTGTAATACCACCGCCGCCCATTTTCTTACCACAATAGTTGCAAATAACCCTCTGTGTGCTGTTGCCATCAGGTCGGCAATGTTACCAACCAATGTCTTCATCTGCATTCTCCTCCTGAGCACGATGCTGCCCACGTGCCATATTGATAGCTTCAAGGGGCTGTAAAAAGTACAACATAAGACAAAATGACAACACTATTCAGTATTTTGAAAAAAGGATCATCCTATTGAAATATTTTTTTGGGCATATGCAATAGACGTTTTGGCCCATCAAATGAACGGTTTGTAAATTACTAGTTTGCAACATTCTATAGTAAGGTTAGGTGACTAGTTTGCAACTCATAAATATCCCACTATAGTAATAAGGATTTCTAGCTTCCATCACAGAAGGCATTTTGCAGATGGGTTGTTGCATGTGAGAGCAGCCACCTCGTGAATGAAGAGAAAGTCTGCTGAAAAGTGAGCCTGTGTGGCTGCTCTCACATGCAACAGCCCATCCGCGAAATGCCTTTTGCAATGGACACTAGCAAGTCACATAGTAATATACGTGTGTGTAACAAAAGAATCCTTCCAAGGAATTTGAACAAGAAAAAACTTTTCTAGCACCATATACCCATTAGTGAGGATTGCTAGTTCAAAGAAGTGTCTGTCCATTACGTTCCCAAATGTGCTACATCCAAGATGCTATAAGTGACATGTATGGGGCACTAGTGGTGCAACAAGCATCATTAATTACTAAAATCTCACTTTTCCTGATTATTGACCCATGGGTAATACATGATTAGGGATAAAAGGATTTTATTTATTTATTTCAAGTTTCTTCACTATTGCAGCTCCCAGCATGTCGAAATTACCATACATTGTTTAGCAATGTCCTTTTATTTGTTGAAGTGTACCTACGAATTTGTAAGCCCATATAGTCCAGTGTATTTAAAAAAATATTGTGGCTTAGACCATGAGATTTTATATGTTGTAAGCCCCCATTTTTTTTAAAAACAAATATTGTCGCTTACACCGTAGGATGATCCAAATAGTCCACTTCGTGGGCCACAATGTAAATAAGTTGTGCCCCAAAAAAATCAGTTCCATGAAAGTGCAAATATCATGTTCTATCTCTAGATTTAAATGCTGAAATTTGATTAGTTATTTCACAATCTCTTCTTTTTAATTCTGTGAATTCAACTTTTTACAAGGAAAAAAAATACCCCTATTTGACTATTACAGTCTCCATTTCGTCCAAATTTCAACAGTTCTTTTTTTTTTGAAATGGTAAACAACAACCCCACAAATTTCAACAGTTCTATTTCTTTCTTTTTTACAATAACAATTGCATCTTTATTGTTATGTTTTTTTTTTCTCGCGCGCGCATCGCGCGGGGTGCCCCACTAGTATATATATATATATATTCTTTCTTATAAGTATTTAAAATTTTTGGGGTATGCATCAGCATTGCACACAGACACAACCATATATGATATATCTACTAAGATATAACCAAAATCATGCATTTGCTAAATATGGCCCAGTTGGTTATTAAATATGGTGTAAGCCCTTATAGTCCCTTATTTTAAAAAAAGTACTACCGAGTACGGACCACATCATAGGATGATCAAAACCGTCCATCTAATGGAACACAACTTAAATAGGTTGTTCCCCAAAAATCATTTCCATAGGATCAACCCAACCCTCTGATCTATAGAGGTTTCCATAATATGCATTTACTTTATAGATCGAAGGGTTGGAATCATCCAATGGAAAATTGTAGGGGATCAACCTATTTGACTTGTGTTGCATAACTTGAATCACATGAACGGTTGGATCATCCTATAGTGTGGTCCGGACAGTAATTTTTGGAAAATAAGGGACTATAAGGCTTGCACCATATAAAATTACACTGTAATGAAAAAAGATTATAATAAACTAAAATAAAACACTTACCCCTCTAAAAGATTTCTATGTGGAGCTTCGAAGAGATCCACGCTTGGCCAAAATGACGAAGAACAAATTGGTTTTCAACAACTCACAGTAGGTTGTAAGAGTAAAGAATAAATACATAATATATATAATGCCTTCCGCCCTTCCCATCCTATTTCATTTATAGGGAAAAAAGAGTTAAAGAGTAAAAAACTAAAGACTACATATGATATGGCTTCCTCATTTAAAAAATTTGATTCCCTCATGCCTCTGCAAAAGTGATGGACTGATGGTACATTAGTGGGCATAAGGTGACAAAAGGTTTTCACATGCAATTAAATAATGACATTGAATCATTGATGCCCTGCCATGTGTCATGTGCCATACTGCCATCACATATTCATAAATCACAATTTCACATGCCTTGCACACAAGGAGACAAAAAATTTTCACAAGCAAGGCATCTTATGTCTAATCATGGCAAGGCATTTTCCCAACGTGCACAAGCAAGGTATTTTCCCAACTTGCACAAAAGTTGGGAAAATAAAATCTGAAAATTTCATGGCAATTTCGGAAATTTAGTACAAATTTCGGGAATTTCGGCTGGAATTCCCAAAATTTCTGCGAAATTTTGTAACCAGCCTGGGTCCACATGCCCTACCGAAATTTCTGAAATTTCGGTGAAATAATAACCCGTTTCAGGTTTTACTGATTTCGGTGTCGGTCTGCACCGAAATCCGAAATTTTGGTCTGAAATTTCGGATTTCAGTTGAAATTTTAAACCATGGATCTAGGTGGGCCTCCAACAATGTACAAAACACCGTATAAAGTGTATTTTAAAAACAAAATCACTTGGGCCCACATTATTAAAACATCCAAACCGTTCATTTGTTGGGCCTCAACAGAAATTGACCTTGCTCATAAAATCTTCTCCATGGTATGATCCTAACTCTCCGACATGTAGACGTACAACACCATAAATAAACCTCTATATATCGAAGTGTTGGGATCATTCCATGGGGATTATTTTTATGAAAATTCCTATTTTAATTGATGCCCAAGAAATGAATGGTTCGGATTTAAACTTTGCAATCTATTTAACTGAAACTTGTGAATTTTATATGTTGGCACCCCTTTTGATCTATGTTTTTTGTCATTAGGCTGTTCGACATAATGCTTATGGTTTATATTTTTCTTTTTTTACTATGTAACCCGGAATATTATTGTTTCTTCAATAATAATTGAAATTAATCATTTTAATTATTTTTCCAGGGAGATCATTGGGATCTAACAATTGGTTCCATCTGGAATACTATTGTGTCGCTTGTGCTCTTCAACTTCGTTGTTAAGATAAGTCTGTGGACCCCGATCCGAGGACGGTGAGGGAACAAGTCCCTAACACCCTCTGGATCTCCACAACGTGTAGGAGAGCTCTGCCAAGGAACTCTCGAAACGGATGCCACCCTCACTGCATAGCATGAGTGGCGATACAAAAAGAAAGAGATATATCTTGATCCGGAACCGAGGCTCGAAACCGAGATATATCTAAAAATAACTCAGAGTCGCCATCCATGGACAAGCCATGGAACCAAAACAAATGCTCTGTTTGCAATGGATAACCAGAGATACAAAAGGTCCGTGCCTGATGACGAATGGGGAAGGGGTTAGGCGCCCCCAATTCGCCCAAGTGCAAACACCTGGTCTCTTATGCCATTTATTATTAACTCCAAAGAAGTTTGGGTAAAAATCATGTGAAATGGGAACAATCCTCAGGATTCGTCTACCTAAGCATGCATTTCCTGAAGATAAAATAATAAGCACACATAAAATAAAATGAAAGATGTGGCACCTAAGCATAGCTAGGTTATGAGTGACATGCCTAATGGGTGTCTAAGTTCTGATGTGCAAACACATGCAAGCTATAGCTAAAAGGTATAGGATCAGTACTAGAAAATAAGAAAAACACATCAAAACACACAATAACAATACAACAAATCCTAAGACTCTAAATTATTAGCCCGAGTCCTCGGATGGTCTGGTATTCATCCAAAGAAGCCTACGTATCCCCGCCTCCACGAGAATCAAGGCAACGTAGTTCTTCGTACCTATTCTAAGCTAGGATGCCTAAGACACCTAGACCTCTATCCTAGACTCGATCTAAAAGACCGGACTAATTATTAAAGCTTCTTGAACGATTATTTAAATTCCAGTGAATTGTAGATTTTAGGACACCCTATATGTCCTAGCTAAATGCAGGTTAGCCCTAAGCTAATGCAGGTGGTTCCTACAACCTATGTGTAACTAGGCTGTGTGTCCTAAGGAAAACCAAGGGATCGCTAACGTATCCAAGACCTAGTCATCAGTCGGCGATGTGAATCGCCAACTGACCGGACGGAGGCGTTCCTATAACTCTAGGACAGACCCCTAACTCTAAAACAAGCACACAGCAAACAAACAATCAAACAACCTATCAAAAGAAAAACCCTAACTCTAAAACTCTCTATCTAGGAGAAAATCCTAACTCTAGAGGAAGATCTTTTGAAAACAAGATTTTAAAGGTTTTTGAAGAAGGTTGAAAATATTTATTTACAAAAAAGTTTGGCTGGACTTGGGATGTAAATCCCAAGCTGCACTACGTACCTCGTGAGAGAGGATCAAGCCAACGTAGTTCGAAACGAACTCTCAAACTACGCTTCTAAAAGAAACACTCACACTTCAGATTTTTTAAGGTTTTTTATATTTTCAAATGTTTTGATGTTTTTTAAATTTCTAATATTTTTGAGTTTTCAAATTTCTAATGTTTTTTGGATTTTAAAGCTTTTCCAATGCTCTGAATCTTTAAATGTTTTCAATCTTAAAGGGAACACGCAAAAACAACCATAAACTAGGGCAAAGCCCTAAATCCAAAAGGGGAAATCCCGAATAAGCAACTAACGCCTCAAAGAGACGAACCACAACAAGAAAGATAGCGTCCCAAGAAGAGAGAAAACGATCCAAGATCCCAAGCAAGCAAAGCTCTAATAAGACTGAGTTAGTCTCTAATAAGAGCGACGTAATCAACAACTCTAAAGGAGAAACTCCGAACTAACAACACTAAAGGGGGGAAACAAATGAGTCAGAGACTGTAATAACACTACAAAGGATGAATGAGTCAAAGACTCTCTAGTCAGGGCTGACTCCTATGCGAATGGACTATCGAATAAGGAGAAGCTCCCAAGTAAAAAGAATAAAAGACCATGTGCATAGTTGGCAAAGGTGAAACACCCAGCCGGGCCGGACAGCTACCTAGCCCTAGGGTGCAACAAATGTGCAACCCAATACCCATAAGGGTAGGGGTATGCTGCCAAGCCGAGTAGGGAGTTCTCCCAAAAACCAAACGACGCACAAAGAGGAGAACTGGTGAGAGAATGAGACCGGGCGGGTCTCCCAAACACACACAAAGATGGGCTCCAAAGGTTCCTAAAGGAATTTTTGAACCCACAGGCTTTTTAGGAATCTCGAATTCTTTTGGGTTTGTAGAAATTTTTAGAATTTTCTTGAAGCTTTTAATTATCTTGAGGCTTTTAGTATGTGTGTGGTTTCTTTTAGGTTTTTTGTTTATAAGGCTTTAGTTTCACTTGCAACTTTTAGTGGTCTTTTGGTTGATGGCTTTTAATAGGTTTAAATTGGTAATTTTAATGGGTGAATTTTGGGTTTGTGGCTTTTAGGTTGGGTGTATTTTAGATTTGTGCCTTTTGATTTTTGTTTGGAAAAGGACGTTAACACAACCATGTTTTGACAATTCCACATATTCGACATTGACCATTAAAAGTTCCAACAAATGCAGCCCACTAAAACTGTCATAACTCTTTAACCGCTTGGCTAAATTGAATGCACAAACATGCGTTGGAAAGATCATTTAGAGGGCTACAACTTTGTAGTTCAGCATTGTTTGTGAATTTGTGATTTAGAGGTTCGAAATTGGGTCACAAGATGGGCAGCCAGCACTATGGCGGGAATGATATTGGCACCGCCATATTTTTGTCTTATCATTTCTTGTCGAATAATGGGCTGTGATTATCCTTTGGGAAAGTAGGTTGTGTCTCCTTTCAACTGAAAAAGGGGTTGTGACTATCAAATTGAGACGGGTTATTTTGTTTATCAATTTAGAAAAGGAAAGGGTATTGTTATCAAATGATGCTCGAATGGGCTAATGTTGCAATTGGATTTTTTTGTTTTAGGGGCTGTTTGGGAATGGAAAATATATTCTAGGGGCTGTTTGGGAATGAAATTTGTAATTCAATTTACTGTTTATTGGTGGATTTTAATTTCCAAAGAGGGTTTGTTAGTGGATTTTATGTGTATTCGAATTGGAGGGGTGTGGCTTTATCAAAAGTGGAATTTGGTGGACTGTTGGGGGTTACAAAAGTTGGTTCTAAAATTGAATGGGTTTTGCAAAATTGGGTTCTTGGTTACGAAATTGGGTCCTTGGACTACGAAAATGGGTTTTTAATTTAAGTTTTGGACTGTGTTGTGGTTGCAAAATTGGGTGGGTTTCGGATTATTGATTTTGCCCAAAATGAACCGAAAATCCCATGAGCCTAAGATTCAAGATCCCTCACAAAAACTTAATTAATGAACGTAAAACAAAACTTGAACAAAACAAGATTATCTAATAAGAAAAACTTACTCTTAATAACATGTATCTAAGTCAAGAAAGAAACTAGAAAAAAAAAAACTAGTACTCACCTGAGAGAGGGTATGAGGAGACTGCTCCAAAGATGGGATCAGAAGGTTGTTTGTCCATGTTTTAGTCAAGAGGAAAAACTTTCTTTTTTCCAACCATCCTCCCTTGAGAGAGAAAGAGCTGTAGGTATGGATATTGAGAGGGATGTGAGATGAGAGCTTGAGAGGGTGAGAGGTTGCTGTTGAGAGGGTGAGATTGAGAACTTGAGATCATGAGAGTGAGAGAGAGAGAGAGAGAGAGAGAGAGAGATGAGATGAGATGCTCTTCTTTTTGTTCTTTTTTTTTTATGGGCTAGAGAGGTGAGACCTCTTGTTTGAGGGAAAGGGTGAGAGCTCCAAAGGGTGAGAGGGTTGTTCGGTCCCCCAACTCCCCCAAGGCCACTCCATCTCTCCCACAGCAACTCTCTTTGTACATCACCTCCTCTTCCTTTTTTTTTTTAATTTTTTTTTCTTATGTTGCCACCTCTCCCAAAAGGAATTTCGTGGGTTGCCTCATGCCAAGATTCCCACCATGCCTTCTTTCCATAAAATATTATTTATTCCCTAAATAGTGTATAGAAGATGCCATCAATGTTTTGCATATAATTTTTATTTATTTTAGCAAATGTGATGCAATCATTTTAAAATTGATATTTTAAGCATGCACTCATCATTACACTATTTCTCAAATTAAAACCCGTGTGGCTCCATGCAAGGGAAGAAGAAAAATACTACCTTTTGCTTCTCTTTTCTTTCTTTTTTGCTATTTTAAACAACACCTCATCATTTCCCATGTTCAAAACCATGTGGCCTCTATGCAAAGAAAAATGTTACATGCTTCTCTTTTCTTTCTTTTCTTTTTTTAAATTGCTACTTTAAACAACACCACATCATTTCCCATGTTAAAAACCGTGTGGCCTCTTTCAATTTTTTTTATATTTAGCTTTAATAAAATACCCCTCCATGAAGTGTTGTACAAGCAACCCTTTTCTTCTCTTAAATCATTTGCCATATGATCCAAACCGTCCAAGCAATATGCCACTGTCTATATGGATTGCGCCCCCTTAAATCATTTCCCTATGACGATCCAGACCATCCAATTGATGGGTCCCAACCTAAGTAGGTTGTGGCCTCCTAAATCATTTCAATGGGCTGATCTGATCTGTACAATTGATGGGCTGAAATGTAAGTTGGTTACACCCTCGAAAATCTCTTCTATGGGATGATCTGAAGCATTCAAATAATTGGCTATCAAGTGATAGGCTTGGATCACTCATAATGTGGGCCCCCTGAGTCTCTCCCATTGGCTGATCCGAACCGTTCATTTGATGGGCGACAATTGATGATCTTGATCATTCAAATAATGGGCTGCGATGTGATTAGTTGTACCCTTGAAATTATCTCCGTAGAATGATCCACCTTGTCCAATTGATGGGCTGCCATCTTAAGATTTTTATTTTTCATAATAATGGGCCCATGCCAGACGAAATACGCTATGCCCTTTCGGATTTATACTGCGCACCCACTCTCAGCTCATCCTATCTGCCAAATCAAATTGGATTTTATCGAAATTTAGCGGGGACCTCGGTGGGACCATAAGCTGCTTCAGGGTTCAATTTGGGACCCCAACTCACTGATTTGACGAGACTCGCACAGACAACGCAAACTTGGGTCTGGTCAAAATGGGTGTCTACAGATGCCCCTCTTTGGCAGAGCGTGTGTAACACGCGAATGGCAAAGCTAAACAGACAACGCATTTTGATCGACCCGAAAACAAAAGAAATTTTTTTTTTTTGGGATTTTTCGGTTCTAAGAACGATACTTACAAGGATAAAATGGATTTTGGTTTTGAAATTCAACACTCAACATGACTTATGAGTAATTTGGTAAAAGGCGGGACACATAACTCGGCAATCAAAACATAAGAGAAACTCTCACCAGACATAACATAGTAACATACCAAAGAAACAAACGCAGGCATACCTAAATCCACACGTGGGTGGCGGCGGTATACTGCAGAACAACGAATCATGTAAAACATGACCCAGGCTTTCATTACGAACAACAAAAATAACAAGATAGAGTTGCGGTCCAACTTTTTACCAAACTAGACAAGAAAGAACAACAGTTGAATGAAAATTTTGATTAAGGGTCCATGGTGATAAGCCACGAAGAGCCTTGAAAGCGGGAATCAAGGGTCCACGGTGAGAAACCGTGAAGAGCCAAGGAAGCAAGGATCAAGAGTCCACGGTGATAAGCCGCGAAGAGCCAAGAAAGAAAGAATCAAGGGTCCATGGTAATAAGCCATGAAGAGCCAAGGAAGCAAGGATCAAGGGTCCACGGTGATAAGCCGTGAAGAGCCAAGGAAGCAAGGATCAAGGGTCCACGGTGATAAGCCGTGAAGAGCCAAGGAAGCAAGGATCAAGGGTCCACGGTGATAAGCCGCGAAGAGCCAAGAAAGAAAGAATCAAGGGTCCATGGTAATAAGCCATGAAGAGCCAAGGAAGTAAGGATCAAGGGTCCACGGTGATAAGCCGTGAAGAGCCAAGGAAGCAAGGATCAAGGGTCCACGGTGATAAGCCTGAAGAGCCAAGAAAGAAAGAATCAAGGGTCCATGGTAATAAGCCAAGAAGAGCCAAGGAAGTAAGGATCAAGGGTCCACGGTGATAAGCCATGAAGAGCCAAGAAAGAAAGAGTCAAGGGTCCATGGTAATAAGCCATGAAGAGCCAAGAAAGAAAGAATCAAGGGTCCATGGTAATAAGCCATGAAGAGCCAAGGAAGCAAGGATCAAGGGTCCACGGTGATAAGCCGTGAAGAGCCAAGGAAGCAAGGATCAAGGGTCCACGGTGATAAGCCGTGAAGAGCCAAGAAAGAAAGAATCAAGGGTCCATGGTAATAAGCCATGAAGAGCCAAGGAAGTAAGGATCAAGGGTCCATGGTAATAAGCCATGAAGAGCCAAGGAAGCAAGGATCAAGGGTCCACGGTGATGAACCGTGAAGAGCCAAGAAAGAAGGAATCAAGGGTCCATGGTAGTAAGCCATGAAGAGCCAAGGAAGCAAGGATAATGACAAGCAATGGAGATGAATAGAATGAGTATGGATAGTGGGTCCGTGATATAACTCGAAAGTCAGATCACGAAGAGCCACTCGGGAAGCAAGGGTCCATGGTATTCCTAAATGGTAGACCACAAAGAGCCTTGAATGAATATAGAGGACTAATTTATTGAATGGAGAATTGATTTTTGGATTTTTTAGATTTTTCTGGAATTAGCTTTCTCTTGCCAAGAAAATTGGGAGTATGAGTTCCTTGCTGAGGATCAGACTTAAGTACTTGACGGGGCTTTCAGGTGTTTACCCTTCTTTAACAAGTGAAAAGCATTCTGCTGAGGTTTGACGGTTGTAGGAGCAAATTCTAGATTCCGCTGGGAAAATTGATTTTCTTTAGAACTTGACTCTTTCAAGAAAGAGGGCTCATCTGAAGAGTTCAAAGATTTGGCTCAAGACGTGCTCGCATCTCTCTTACTTCAACTTGTTGTAAACATTGGCACTGATTGCCTTTGATGCTTGATATCTTTTATGACGCAAGTCATAAAAGATGCCCCTAGTGTATTGTACTTCCATGACAAGAGTCTCAAGAAAAGTAGAACAAGGATAGATAAGGAAATTTTTGGATTTGCATAGGTTCTTTCTTGGGAGTAAAGATGGGAAAATGGCTAAGCTCAAAGACTTCTCCTTTCATTGACCACTATTTGAGGTTCGCTCTTTCTGACACCAACTGCTTGAAACTTGACATATTCAGCCTGTCCGAACAGGATACCTAAACCAGGGTCTTTCATTTTGAAAGGTATACATCCCTTCCTTTCAGTGCCGGACAACTTAGACCTTGAAAGAAAACAAATATAAATGAAGGACAGACTCCCAAGGACTCTATCAAAGAAGATGTAGATTATTCAAGAGATTCGACTACATTTTGATTCACCTTTAGATAAAATTTGTTATTTTTTTTATGGTAAGGCTAGCCACTCCTAGAGTAATCTCGAAAACTATGTCAAGAGGCACTTCCTTCCGTCATCAGGATTTTCGTCATGGTTATTACCCCCTTCGGATTGCTCAGTCTTAATGCCCCTAGTTTAGAAAAGTATCAAAGCAAGTATTGCCGACACTACTCGGATTTTGGGATCTTGCCTTGTGTAGTGGTTGCTTCTCCGTCTCCTTGATTTCTCTCTTCAAAAGAAGTCACAACTCAAACTTTGAAAATTCTGCACAACTGAAGAACTCCTTCGGTATCTCATCAATTTTCAATCCAGCAGACCGCTACCCTTGCCTTTGCATAAGCCAACTTCTTTGGTTAATGACTTAGCAAGCACATGATTTCATTTAGGCCGCCCTTTCGGGTTTTCAACCTAGCGGGTCTTCAGACTCTCGTTCTTTTTTCTGTTTTTGCTTTCATTTGCCTTGAATCTTTGCTTGTTTCACCAGAAGGACTTTCTAGGTGGGCTTAGGTTCAAAAGGGTGGGATATTTAAAGTTCAAACGATGGAGGATCAGATCCGCGTAGTTCACCATGGGTTAAACAAAGGATGGTTTAGCTTTAAGCTTCAAAATTTTGAAAGGGGAATCATTCAGCTTTTATCCCCAAGGTTGACCGAATCTGAATTAATCAGACGCCTACGTACCCCTGAAGAGGTGGGGATCAGGTCATAACGTAGTTCAAACTTCTTAAAAAAAATGCCCCTGGTTTATATTGTGGCTAGAAAGAAAGGGTTTGATTTGACTTTTGGCCCAAAAGGTTTACAAATGGATTTTACGACGTTGGGATCTTGGCTATAAAGGTTCAAACGCTCAAGGATGGCCTCCTGATATATTTGATGTACAAGCTCTTTTGAGTGAAGAAGGTTCAAAGGCATTGAATCTTTTTGTTGAGGAGTCTGGCGGTTTTTCAGGCAAAACTTCAACCGCTGTGCTCCATTCCCACATCGAAGATCTTGAATTTATGCTTAAGGTTTCACAACCCCTTGTCTTTCTTTCTTTTTTTTTTCTTTTTTTTTTTTTTTTTTTTTTTTTTATTTTAGGACTCAAATTTATCATACTTCCTTGCCAGAAACTCTTCTCTCAATATTTCATCAGCTCCAAAGGATGTCTGATGTTTCGCTCTTTAAAATCTTCACTTTTCAACTGGATGTCTAAAGCCAATGAAATCTTGCTTTGAGCAACGACTGGGCATTCCCCTGGTTTATCCTTATAGGATCAAGCAAGACTACCTTAAACTCCCCTAAACAGGTTTATCAATTCTTTGCGCTCCTCGGGAGATAAAGTTTTGTCAATCCATCTTTTCCGAGTTTCGGATTTCGATACCACTATCGATAGCTTCGATTTCTTCTTCAAGTGGCTATGCTAGACGCTCTTCCTCTCGTTTGACCTTTTCAGATCTTGAGGGGAATTTCGTCTGCAATCTCATCCAAGAGGGTGTCTTTAGTTATTTAAACATTAGATCTAAGAGTGAATCATAGAACATCAAAGATTCGAAACCAACAACTTTATTGAATTGAAGACTCTTAAGTACATCAGTAACTCTTTTTTTTTTTCTCTCTTTTTTTTTTGGACGCACCTCGATGGGCTCTACATTAAACTTGACAAATGACGTAAACGACAGACTCTGAATGAACACGACTGACAAACATGACACACTCTTTTTTTTTTCTTTTTTTTTTGACATTAACATAGTAAGACTTACCAACTCTGAGAGAAGAAAGTTGGTACAAACTCAATGAAAGACAAACCTTAGCAACACAAGACACATTTTTTTTTTTGATAATGACGAACTAGCACTGAAAATATATGAGTAGTACACCTTCTTCCATGACGTCAATGACTTGGGGTTCAACCCTGGCGCAGATCTTGTCGATCCGGCTTAAGCTGATCTTCAATAACTGGCAGTGGTGATATTCTTTCTGGCATATAACCACCTCCTGACATCTCAAACTCTGACATTCCCAAATTTGTAACTGAAGAACTCCCTAACTCAAAGGTGGGATGAGCGGTGATAATAGGATCCTCAAAAGGCTCAATGATCGAGTTAGCTTTAGTACCAGCTGAAGAAATTGTAACATGTCTTGGCAAAGGATGTTGTGTAGCATTAAACCCGGGCCAAATGGGACGATCTCTATCTACGAGGTCTTGGATTGCAAATATGAGAGAGCGACAACGATTAGTGATGTGACCAGGGCCTTGGTGATATTCACAATATTCATCCTTGTTGTAGAACCTTGGGAGAACCTTAGGTGGTGGCTTTGGAGCCATAAGTTTCAACTGCCCATCCTTAACAAGTTTTCGGAGAATGACTGCTGGAGGTCTCGGCAATTGAGTGAATATCTTCTTAGGTTTCTTTACTGATTTCTCTTCTACTTCATCAGACTTATGCATGACAATTTGAGATGCCTGATGAGATGACTCAATACCGCCGATCTTCTTGGAATAAACAACAGGTTTGTTATCGCTCTTTGGGTTCTTCACATTCTGTTGATCAAAGGTTAACTTCTTAAGCTCTTTAACAAGTTCTTTCGCCTTTTCTTCTGAAGTAGGAGTTAGAAGACACTCATTTTCAACATGTTGCTTACCTTTAAAATCATCAAGACACGCTACTGCGGCTGGTATAGGAACAGAGACCATAGGAGGTAATTTCTCAACTTCTTTTGCAAGTTCTTCCTCTTTTCTTACGGCAGTGGGAGGTGGCAAATTCTTCTCGTCAACATGCTCCTTGTCTTTAGAACCACTGATTGGTTCTACAATGGCCTGGACAGGAACAGAGATCAGAGGAGGAGGATTTTGGACTACAGAGTCCTCAACGGTCAAAGACTTCTCATTACCTAGGTTTTTCAGCTGGTTCCAATCCTCCTTCACATTAGAGAACTCCCTAGATAGGTTCATTACCGATTCTTGCATTTTCTTTAGGAAATCTTCAGATATGGCCATTTTGTCTGAGCAGGGAGGGAAAACTGATGCTGTCAACGGGTAAGGTGAATTAGGTCAGACTCATGTCATGGAATTGACAGACACTGACTTTAGTATGAGGCAATCTCATGAAAATGATATACACAAGTTGAAACAAGAGATAATACAAACACATCTCTCCCTAGGATAAAACTAACAGCAGAACTGTAAGCAGGATCATGGTAGGGTAAGCACATGACTTATCAATAATCCCAAAGGATAACAATCATACTGGAAATGAGTTGAGTAAAATCCGGCAGCATGACGGCCCTAAAAGGATCGTGGTAGAGTAAACTCATGGCTTATCGATAACTCTGAAAAGATAGCGATCACGCTCAAGGTGTTTATATAAAATTCGGCAGCATGACGGCTATACAGGGTGATCCTCACAACTCAACATAAGGGTAAATGAATAGAAACTCAACAATGTAGGACTCTCAGCAAGGATACTTGCACTCAAATAATGATGGCAAGATAAGCACACAATCAGTAAGCAGAATATGGCCACCACGGAGATGTAATCACATGAAGGACTGACCATGAATGACGACGCTTGGTCATGGGTTGGATTTGGGACCAAAAGATATAGAGACATCAGACAAGCCATCGACCAGATCTAAGACATAACAACAGAATAGATATACAATCAAAAGGGCAGCAAGTAGACTGTGGCCATGAGAGTGACAAGTACGGACCACCCGTCAAGTGAATCTGAAGGAATGTGAATACAAATGATTAAACCAGGAATCCCCCACTAGAAATGGGTCCTAATCTAATCAACCGACAGAATCATATACAAACAAGAGATATGTACAATCCGATGACGAGAAGACAGATAATGGTTTCAACAAAGGCAAAGGAAATGCCACCAACCAAATCAAGAGAATGTAGATAGGATGAATTAGACCAGGAATACCCACTGAAAATGGGTCCTAATCTAGACAATCAGCTCAACAAATGGTGTAGGTACAAGAAGGTAACTACAAATCGACTCAGCAAATAAGTTATGTACAAAGGAATGACACAACTGTACACTCGAGAGACAAGAGGCAGACCATGGTCAGAATAACGATAGAGGAAAATTATTGACCAGGTCCGAAGGCTGGGGAATGAAACAATGTGGCTAATGGATAGACCAGAAAACTTCATTGATAGACAGGCCCTGGTCTAACAGCTAGCAAGAAGAATGGATACGAAGAATCAAGAAATGAACCCAGGCTATAAAAGGTGGTGAACAATAATCATCAGCCTGATCCAAGAAAGAAATAGTGAACAAACTCTGATCGGTGATAATAGACCAGAAAACCTCAGTAGAAAGTCGGCCCTGATCAGACAGCCGACAAAACAGATATAAATCCAAGATACAGGAATAATCATATGATAAAGATGACAGGGTAGACCGCGATCTGGATGATGACCAAGCAAGAGCAAGAGTCATCGACCGAGTCTGAAAGGATGGTATGACTGAAATAGATAAGGAAACCTTATTCGAAAGGATAAGCCCTGATCTAAGAATAATACACTATACACACATATATATACATATATATACACCCTAACCAGGGGCACCAGCCCTAATCTATCTAACGGAGTCGAGAAAGTCTCGACTCGCGACAGACCAGTGAGTGTACTAGAACCGCGCTGTAGCCACATAAAGTGAGCTACCCTAGTCTACAAATGGGACAAGGCTCCTAACTCTAAGCTTCACATGTGTGAGCAACACATGTTCAACCCCATATGAATGCAATATACTTATATAAACACGGGTACTTCCTAGTTGGATTTCACTAAGTCAATACGTATATACATAATATATAAAACAAAGTAGGGCTCCGGACTCAATCTAATGGGTACTATGCGTATGAAACATACTTAATATGTATAACAAAAGTACGCCCAATGTTATACATAGTATGCTTCATTGCTCATCGGCTGCTGTAAACACAAGTACGCCCAGTGTTTACGGCTGCAGCACCGGCGCATAGCTTGGAAATAGATTCAACAGTACCATCAGGGTGTAATGACATCCCAGTCGGGCACGCATTCAATCTATCCCGTGGAGCCAATAATAATGAAAAACAATGAAATAAGTAAAGAATAAACAATATGATAACATATGATGTGCAGTGTGTGAATCCCTTGTTTTAATTACGCACCTATCTGGTGCCCCTGGATTCTAACGATAGAATTCCCATTTAAAATGATTTTAGCTCAAATTTCTCCGAAGTTAGTAAAAATAGCATTTTTATAGAGTTAGGCAATGTTTCAAGAACTCCCCAGCAGAGTCGCCAGCCTGTGGACCCCGATCCGAGGACGGTGAGGGAACAAGTCCCTAACACCCTCTGGATCTCCACAACGTGTAGGAGAGCTCTGCCAAGGAACTCTCGAAACGGATGCCACCCTCACTGCATAGCATGAGTGGCGATACAAAAAGAAAGAGATATATCTTGATCCGGAACCGAGGCTCGAAACCGAGATATATCTAAAAATAACTCAGAGTCGCCATCCATGGACAAGCCATGGAACCAAAACAAATGCTCTGTTTGCAATGGATAACCAGAGATACAAAAGGTCCGTGCCTGATGACGAATGGGGAAGGGGTTAGGCGCCCCCAATTCGCCCAAGTGCAAACACCTGGTCTCTTATGCCATTTATTATTAACTCCAAAGAAGTTTGGGTAAAAATCATGTGAAATGGGAACAATCCTCAGGATTCGTCTACCTAAGCATGCATTTCCTGAAGATAAAATAATAAGCACACATAAAATAAAATGAAAGATGTGGCACCTAAGCATAGCTAGGTTATGAGTGACATGCCTAATGGGTGTCTAAGTTCTGATGTGCAAACACATGCAAGCTATAGCTAAAAGGTATAGGATCAGTACTAGAAAATAAGAAAAACACATCAAAACACACAATAACAATACAACAAATCCTAAGACTCTAAATTATTAGCCCGAGTCCTCGGATGGTCTGGTATTCATCCAAAGAAGCCTACGTATCCCCGCCTCCACGAGAATCAAGGCAACGTAGTTCTTCGTACCTATTCTAAGCTAGGATGCCTAAGACACCTAGACCTCTATCCTAGACTCGATCTAAAAGACCGGACTAATTATTAAAGCTTCTTGAACGATTATTTAAATTCCAGTGAATTGTAGATTTTAGGACACCCTATATGTCCTAGCTAAATGCAGGTTAGCCCTAAGCTAATGCAGGTGGTTCCTACAACCTATGTGTAACTAGGCTGTGTGTCCTAAGGAAAACCAAGGGATCGCTAACGTATCCAAGACCTAGTCATCAGTCGGCGATGTGAATCGCCAACTGACCGGACGGAGGCGTTCCTATAACTCTAGGACAGACCCCTAACTCTAAAACAAGCACACAGCAAACAAACAATCAAACAACCTATCAAAAGAAAAACCCTAACTCTAAAACTCTCTATCTAGGAGAAAATCCTAACTCTAGAGGAAGATCTTTTGAAAACAAGATTTTAAAGGTTTTTGAAGAAGGTTGAAAATATTTATTTACAAAAAAGTTTGGCTGGACTTGGGATGTAAATCCCAAGCTGCACTACGTACCTCGTGAGAGAGGATCAAGCCAACGTAGTTCGAAACGAACTCTCAAACTACGCTTCTAAAAGAAACACTCACACTTCAGATTTTTTAAGGTTTTTTATATTTTCAAATGTTTTGATGTTTTTTAAATTTCTAATATTTTTGAGTTTTCAAATTTCTAATGTTTTTTGGATTTTAAAGCTTTTCCAATGCTCTGAATCTTTAAATGTTTTCAATCTTAAAGGGAACACGCAAAAACAACCATAAACTAGGGCAAAGCCCTAAATCCAAAAGGGGAAATCCCGAATAAGCAACTAACGCCTCAAAGAGACGAACCACAACAAGAAAGATAGCGTCCCAAGAAGAGAGAAAACGATCCAAGATCCCAAGCAAGCAAAGCTCTAATAAGACTGAGTTAGTCTCTAATAAGAGCGACGTAATCAACAACTCTAAAGGAGAAACTCCGAACTAACAACACTAAAGGGGGGAAACAAATGAGTCAGAGACTGTAATAACACTACAAAGGATGAATGAGTCAAAGACTCTCTAGTCAGGGCTGACTCCTATGCGAATGGACTATCGAATAAGGAGAAGCTCCCAAGTAAAAAGAATAAAAGACCATGTGCATAGTTGGCAAAGGTGAAACACCCAGCCGGGCCGGACAGCTACCTAGCCCTAGGGTGCAACAAATGTGCAACCCAATACCCATAAGGGTAGGGGTATGCTGCCAAGCCGAGTAGGGAGTTCTCCCAAAAACCAAACGACGCACAAAGAGGAGAACTGGTGAGAGAATGAGACCGGGCGGGTCTCCCAAACACACACAAAGATGGGCTCCAAAGGTTCCTAAAGGAATTTTTGAACCCACAGGCTTTTTAGGAATCTCGAATTCTTTTGGGTTTGTAGAAATTTTTAGAATTTTCTTGAAGCTTTTAATTATCTTGAGGCTTTTAGTATGTGTGTGGTTTCTTTTAGGTTTTTTGTTTATAAGGCTTTAGTTTCACTTGCAACTTTTAGTGGTCTTTTGGTTGATGGCTTTTAATAGGTTTAAATTGGTAATTTTAATGGGTGAATTTTGGGTTTGTGGCTTTTAGGTTGGGTGTATTTTAGATTTGTGCCTTTTGATTTTTGTTTGGAAAAGGACGTTAACACAACCATGTTTTGACAATTCCACATATTCGACATTGACCATTAAAAGTTCCAACAAATGCAGCCCACTAAAACTGTCATAACTCTTTAACCGCTTGGCTAAATTGAATGCACAAACATGCGTTGGAAAGATCATTTAGAGGGCTACAACTTTGTAGTTCAGCATTGTTTGTGAATTTGTGATTTAGAGGTTCGAAATTGGGTCACAAGATGGGCAGCCAGCACTATGGCGGGAATGATATTGGCACCGCCATATTTTTGTCTTATCATTTCTTGTCGAATAATGGGCTGTGATTATCCTTTGGGAAAGTAGGTTGTGTCTCCTTTCAACTGAAAAAGGGGTTGTGACTATCAAATTGAGACGGGTTATTTTGTTTATCAATTTAGAAAAGGAAAGGGTATTGTTATCAAATGATGCTCGAATGGGCTAATGTTGCAATTGGATTTTTTTGTTTTAGGGGCTGTTTGGGAATGGAAAATATATTCTAGGGGCTGTTTGGGAATGAAATTTGTAATTCAATTTACTGTTTATTGGTGGATTTTAATTTCCAAAGAGGGTTTGTTAGTGGATTTTATGTGTATTCGAATTGGAGGGGTGTGGCTTTATCAAAAGTGGAATTTGGTGGACTGTTGGGGGTTACAAAAGTTGGTTCTAAAATTGAATGGGTTTTGCAAAATTGGGTTCTTGGTTACGAAATTGGGTCCTTGGACTACGAAAATGGGTTTTTAATTTAAGTTTTGGACTGTGTTGTGGTTGCAAAATTGGGTGGGTTTCGGATTATTGATTTTGCCCAAAATGAACCGAAAATCCCATGAGCCTAAGATTCAAGATCCCTCACAAAAACTTAATTAATGAACGTAAAACAAAACTTGAACAAAACAAGATTATCTAATAAGAAAAACTTACTCTTAATAACATGTATCTAAGTCAAGAAAGAAACTAGAAAAAAAAAAACTAGTACTCACCTGAGAGAGGGTATGAGGAGACTGCTCCAAAGATGGGATCAGAAGGTTGTTTGTCCATGTTTTAGTCAAGAGGAAAAACTTTCTTTTTTCCAACCATCCTCCCTTGAGAGAGAAAGAGCTGTAGGTATGGATATTGAGAGGGATGTGAGATGAGAGCTTGAGAGGGTGAGAGGTTGCTGTTGAGAGGGTGAGATTGAGAACTTGAGATCATGAGAGTGAGAGAGAGAGAGAGAGAGAGAGAGAGAGATGAGATGAGATGCTCTTCTTTTTGTTCTTTTTTTTTTATGGGCTAGAGAGGTGAGACCTCTTGTTTGAGGGAAAGGGTGAGAGCTCCAAAGGGTGAGAGGGTTGTTCGGTCCCCCAACTCCCCCAAGGCCACTCCATCTCTCCCACAGCAACTCTCTTTGTACATCACCTCCTCTTCCTTTTTTTTTTTAATTTTTTTTTCTTATGTTGCCACCTCTCCCAAAAGGAATTTCGTGGGTTGCCTCATGCCAAGATTCCCACCATGCCTTCTTTCCATAAAATATTATTTATTCCCTAAATAGTGTATAGAAGATGCCATCAATGTTTTGCATATAATTTTTATTTATTTTAGCAAATGTGATGCAATCATTTTAAAATTGATATTTTAAGCATGCACTCATCATTACACTATTTCTCAAATTAAAACCCGTGTGGCTCCATGCAAGGGAAGAAGAAAAATACTACCTTTTGCTTCTCTTTTCTTTCTTTTTTGCTATTTTAAACAACACCTCATCATTTCCCATGTTCAAAACCATGTGGCCTCTATGCAAAGAAAAATGTTACATGCTTCTCTTTTCTTTCTTTTCTTTTTTTAAATTGCTACTTTAAACAACACCACATCATTTCCCATGTTAAAAACCGTGTGGCCTCTTTCAATTTTTTTTATATTTAGCTTTAATAAAATACCCCTCCATGAAGTGTTGTACAAGCAACCCTTTTCTTCTCTTAAATCATTTGCCATATGATCCAAACCGTCCAAGCAATATGCCACTGTCTATATGGATTGCGCCCCCTTAAATCATTTCCCTATGACGATCCAGACCATCCAATTGATGGGTCCCAACCTAAGTAGGTTGTGGCCTCCTAAATCATTTCAATGGGCTGATCTGATCTGTACAATTGATGGGCTGAAATGTAAGTTGGTTACACCCTCGAAAATCTCTTCTATGGGATGATCTGAAGCATTCAAATAATTGGCTATCAAGTGATAGGCTTGGATCACTCATAATGTGGGCCCCCTGAGTCTCTCCCATTGGCTGATCCGAACCGTTCATTTGATGGGCGACAATTGATGATCTTGATCATTCAAATAATGGGCTGCGATGTGATTAGTTGTACCCTTGAAATTATCTCCGTAGAATGATCCACCTTGTCCAATTGATGGGCTGCCATCTTAAGATTTTTATTTTTCATAATAATGGGCCCATGCCAGACGAAATACGCTATGCCCTTTCGGATTTATACTGCGCACCCACTCTCAGCTCATCCTATCTGCCAAATCAAATTGGATTTTATCGAAATTTAGCGGGGACCTCGGTGGGACCATAAGCTGCTTCAGGGTTCAATTTGGGACCCCAACTCACTGATTTGACGAGACTCGCACAGACAACGCAAACTTGGGTCTGGTCAAAATGGGTGTCTACAAAGTCACAAATACATCTCAAAGGTTTGTCAAGAAAGAACATGAATTAGAGCTGGCTGCTTTGACTAACAAGTTGTCAGCCACAAGCCAGTCCAATGACGGGGTTGATCATGAATCCGCCATTGCTTGTAGGAATTGTACCTTTTGGAATGTTATTCTTTGGGCAAATGACATGCCTTCATTCTTCAAGTTGTGGCTTCCCTCTCAGGGATGTGTGGACCCCGATCCTTAGAGGCGGCGAGAAAATGGGTCTCCCGTCAGTCCTTTGGATCATCCACATGAAGGGGAGCTCTACCAAGGAACTCTCGAAATGGTGCCACTCTTATAGCATAGCACGAGTGGCGCTAAAAATGAGATACCTCTTGATCCAGAGCCAAGGCTCAAAACCAAGACGTGCCTAAACTAACTCAGAGTAGTCAGCCCTGGAACTCATAAAAACAAATCCTCTGTGCAATGGATAACTAGAAATATATTGTGGGTACGTGCCTGATTACGAATGAGGAAGATCCGAAGAGCACCTCAGCTCGCCCGAGTGCAAGCACTTGGTCTCTTATGTCATTTATTATTAATTTTGAAGAGTTTTGGGCGAAAATCATGTGAAATGGGAACAAATATCCCCGAGAAAAATGTCTATCTAAACATGCATGACCCGGGGATGATAAAAACATACAAAATAAATAAAAGAAATGTCACCTAAGCATAGCTAAGTTAAGAGTGTCATGCCTAATGGGTATCTAAATTTTGGTGGGCAAACACATGCATGCTACAGCTAAAGGTATAAGGTATGTATAGGAAAGTAAGAAAACACAACAAAACATACAACACGACTTGATACCACATACGACAAACACAACAAACCCTAGAATAACCCTAGACTCTAAATGTTGTCGTCCGATTCTTTGGATAGTCTGGTGTTCATCCAAAGCCGCCTACGTATCCCCGCCTCCATGAGAATAAAGGCGACTTAGTTCTTCGCGCCTATTTTAAACTATGATGCCTAAGCTATCTAGACCACTAAACTAGATTTGATCCTAAAAGACCGGACTGATTTTTAAAGCTTCTTGAACGATATTTAAATTTAAGTGGATTGTGAATTTTAGGACTCCCTATATGTCCTAACTAAATGCAAGTTTTTTGTCTTAAGATAAGGCAGGTGAGCCCTATATCTTTTGTGTAATTAGGCTGTATCCTAAGAAAAATAATGGGCTATCTAACGCATCTTAATCTCGTCATCAGTCGGCGAAGAGTATCACCAACTGATCGGACAGGGGCGTCAAACTCCTAACTTTAAAACAAACACAAAATACTAAAACAAACATATATCAACACACAACACATCTAGGACAAAATCCTAACTCTAAAGGAAGAGCTTTTCGAAAACAGGTTTATTAAAAAGTTTTGAAATATTTTTGTGTTTTTGAAATGTTCAGATGGTTTATTTACAAAGTTTGACTGGACTTGGGATAAAAATCCCAAGCTGCCTACGTACCTCGTGGAAGAGAATCAAGCCAACGTAGTTCGGAAACGAACTTTCGTAACTACTCCTAAAACTTTAACACTTTAGATGATTTTGAAGTTTTTCTTATTTTCAAATGATTTTGAATTTTTAAGTTTCGAATTTTTAAAATATTTTTGGATTTTGAAGTTTTTCCAATGTTTTTTAGTTTCAAATTTTCGAGACATGGCATGTCTCTAAGAGTGAAACTCGTAAGATTTGAAAGGTTTAAACAAGTTTTAGAAGTGATCCTATGAGTTTTAGATGCTAAGTTGTCATTTAGTTCAAGAACTGGAAGAATGGAGCAAGCTTGTTCGTGGTGTGTCTCTAACAAGGTCTTAATATCTTTTAATGTTTAATTTCAGCTTCTTTTAGATATTTTCAGCATGTTTTATTCAGGTTTGATTAGGATTAAATCATTTGTTTGCATACATCATTGATTTCAATCATTTAGCAATGAAAAGGTATTGGAAGCACACAACACAACATACAAATTTTACTAAAAATGCCCAAAATTTAAAATAAATCATAAGAATTACTCCATATATGATTTATAATCTGCTAGCATGCCCAGCATAATAAAAAACATCCATTTGAATTACTCTAAGTTCAAAACAACCTTAAAATAAAAATTCCACCAAGCATGCAATTTTTACAAAAAAGGGTAAAAATGCCAAACAATTCATGAAAATTATTCAATATATGATTTAAAACTTGTTAGCATGCTCATCATATCCAACTATAAGCATTAAAAATGATTTAGACCCAAAATAGCCTTGAAAAGCAATAAAAGGCAAAATCACAACTAAAGAGGCAATTTTCACAAAAAGTCCAAAAAATGGAAAGTAAATTATGGAAAACATCCAAAAGATGATTCATGACTTGCTACCAAACTCAAAACATCCAAAAACAACCACTAGAAAAGGTTAGAGCTCATGTTGTCCATGATTTTCAAGAAATTGCATAGTTATGTCATATAGTGTGAAAAATACAACTTTGCATTGAATTTCGGACCCCTCAAACATCAAAACCATAAAAACTCCTACTAATAAAAATTGTAGATCTCAGCATGAGTGGCATTCTCTCAGTTGACCACTTTGTTTGGATCCGGCCAGAAGTGGCCAGAAAATGGCCGCTTTCGATCCATCGCCATTAAAAGACATTAATGTTTCAGCTGAAAGTTCGCGCTCAGTTTTGACACTCAAAACATCGTTTCTGGAAAACTTTGGCAATCCTTCAAGGAACAACTTTTTATTCTACGGCTCAGGCCAGATCCAACCGGAAGTGCCCCAAAAATGGCCGACAATCTGCTGTTACAGCAAATGCAGTTTTACCATAAAACTGAAATTTTGAAAGTGATTTTTGATACACCTGACATTGTTTCTGAAAAAAATGTACACATTGGTAAAGTTTTAGAAAATCTCATGAAGAACACCTTTATCTTTTATGGCTCTGGCTGAATCCGGCCAGAAGCAGCCCAGAAGTTACTCGACGCGATAAATTTTTAATTTTTTTTTGAAAATTAACATTGAATGACTGAAATTTAAAAAGAGCACAACTCTCTTATCCTTTGGCCAAATTAGGGCTATAATATGCCAAATCAAAGATCTCGGTATACTCTACAACTTTACATAATTCATTCCTTTCAGATTTGACCAGAAATTTTAAAAAATGATGAAAAGCAAATCTGGATAGCATGTAATTTTGAGATTTTTCAACATCTTGCAAGAGCATTTCACATCAAAACCCTAGATCTATCATGTATTTCACTAGATATTCACATTACACACATATTAACACATATATTTTTGAATTCCAAAGCCTAACACATCAGATCTAAAGATTTTCACAAAAAGATTCCAAAAATTCACAATTTTAACCTAAATTTTCAGCTGAAATCTTAAAATTGACATAACTTTTTCGTTTCTTGGCTAATTTTGGGCCAGAATATGCCAAATCGAAGATCTCAACGAGTTCTACACTTTCACGAGAAATTTTTTTTATAAATTCTAACCAAAAATTGATAAAAAATGATAAAAACGAGGCTGGACAACACCTAGTTTTGCTATTTTCATATCGAAATTCAACTAGAACTCAAATTTTGAAGTGAAATTCTTTAGATCTTTATATGAGACATGTTTTTAAACATATTTTGGTATATTTTAGCCCTAAGTTGCTAGATCTAACCATTTTTCACTTAGAGTTCCCATTTTAGGCTAGATTTTCAAAGAAAACTCAAAATAAACTCAAAATCGACTAATCTTGTGCTTTTCTCTTGGATCTCTCTTTGAAAGCTTCTTCTCATCCTTCTTTCTCTCTCTAGATCTCCTTCTCTCTCTCTCTCTCTAAAATTCTTCGACTCTAGAATTCTCTCTCTCTAGAATCTTCTCTCTCTAGAAAGCTTTCTCTCTCTCCCTCTAGAAAACTCTCTCTCTCTCTCTTAAGCACAAATCCTAGATTAGAAGAGAGATCCCCAGATGAGGGCACTTGATCTCCTATTTATAGAAAAAAATGTGTTAATTTTTCACCCACATAAGTTTCTCCAAACAACCCTCTTTTATGTATATTTTGTGCTTTGACTAAAAAAATGGGTAATTTCAAATGAAACTTTTCATGGGCGACTTTACAGGGATAATGCACCCCCCTTTCTGCTCTAGTGTAAAAACTGGCTGACTTACAGGATATTTCACTTCTCTTTTGCACTACAATTCTAATTCGGCTTTCTTATTGGACATTTTTCAACGGATTTTGATAAAATTTTAAAGGGACCTACTTGAGATCCTAACCTCCTCTAAGGTACAATTTGGGAATCTAAATCATTCATTTATTAGGTTTTTATTCAAAATAATATGTAAAGGGGTTCGGTCAAAATGGGGTGTCTACAAGATGCCATTACCCATTTATGAATAACTCAATATTATTCTACTTGTGAGTATATAGTTACCATTAAACTTGGGCTGGTTGTCTTCAGAGAACTAAGGAGCATTAACGAATATTATTTTTTATAAATATCAATCGATGCACCGTGGTTTCAATTAAACTCATATAACTATTATAGAACTTAATTTGTGGTGATTGCACGTGCAACGCACGTGCATTTTTACTAGTATTAAAAAAGGGAAAAAACCTAGAGAATGGTGTGTTTCTAGATTATGATTACAATGCCCTTATATTATAGAAAATGGCCAAATGCCTTTATTTTGTATCCATATTTCCTAAAATGACAAAAAAAAAACCCACATCGCATTGAATTACAAAAATAATCATACCTCCAAAGTTGACCAAAATACTAGTACCTCATATATGAATTCATTTTGGTCACTTGTCATGAGCATGGTTTAAAATTTCGGTTTCGGTACCGGTTTCACCCCCTTCCGAAATTGAAATTTCGACCGAAATCCCTTACAGACCTTAAAAATTTCGGGTTTTTGTGATATTAAATTTCGACTGAAATTTCCGAAATTTCGTCCTAAAATTTTGAAATTTCAATGATTTCCGTCGAAATTTAATATTGAATTTTTTATTTTAAAATTTTAATATTTCGGTGATTTCGGTCGAAATCTACTCTCTTTGCATCCACTTGTTTCCTCTCTCTCTCAAATGACCTCTCATCCCATGGCACGCATGATTCCTATCAAGGTGTACGTGTCCCTCGCCCTTTACCCTCTTTCACACATGTAATCTCTCTACTGTCCCAAAATTCCATCTCTAACCCGTCTCTCTCTCTCTCTCTCTCTCTCTCTCTCTCTCTCTCTCTTAGTCACAGTTCCAGAGAAACCCACCTTTCTGTTAGGATTTTTGAAACCCACCCTCGTCTACATTGCAGAGAAATGCACCTTCATCCTCCCTATTATGGCTTTTGAAACCCACCTTCATCTTCCCTGTTAAGGTTTTTGAAACCCACCTTCATCTTCCCTGTTAAGGTTTTTGAAACCCACTTTCATCTTCTCGGTTTTTGAAACCCACCTTCATCTCCACTTTTTAGGTTTTCTCTCTGTAGATTAGCTTTCAAACGAAATCTTAAAAAACAAAATTTCAGTCCGAATTTTGAAATTTCGGTCGAAATCCGGTACTGTTTCGGATATTGTTGATTTCGGTTCCAGTGTTGACCGAAATCTGAAATTTCGGATTTCGGTCGAAATTTAAAACCATGGTCATGACACAGGGTGATTGAGTTGTTTTATATGCAATACTTTGGTTATTTTCAACGAGGTACTTTGGTCATCTATACTATCTATAAAAAGCTGGATGTGGTACGCTGAGGGTGTGCTACGTGGCACCCCCTGCAAACCGCATCTATCCATTTTTTTCTTTTTTTAACGCAAAAAAACCCAAACCGTTGTGGCTATTTTTTTAATTTTTCAAAAATGGTGTGGCTTTTCAGAAACATTTTATAGATGTGGTACGCTGAGGGTGTGCCACGTGGCACCCCTGCAAACCACATCTATCCCTTTTTTTTAACGGAAAAAATCCAAACCATTGTGGCTATTTTTTTAATTTTTCAGAAAGGGTGTGGCTTTTCAGAAACGTTTTATAACTTCCCTGTTGTGGCTATTCTCACTTCTACAGAAAAACGGTTCCTCTGGAGAAAAACGATAATCCTATTCTAACAGTTACCCAACTCTCCCTCCGACTTTCTTTCCGTTTCAGGTACAAGAACCCCCTCCTCCTTTTTATTTGGTAAAAAAATATTTAAGTAGCATTTTTCAAAGCAATGAAGAAATTTATCGTGTGCCACGTGGCAACCCCTGCAAACCGCATCTATCCCTTTTTTTCTTTTTTAACGCAAAAAACCCAAACCGTTGTGGCTATTTTTTTAATTTTTCAAAAATGGTGTGGCTTTTCAGAGACATTTTATAGATGTGGTACGCTGAGGGTGTGCCGCGTGGCACCCCCTGTAAACCGCATATATCCCTTTTTTTTTAATGCAAAAAACCCAAACCGTTGTGGTTATTTTTTTAATTTTTCAAAAAGGGTGTGGCTTTTCAGAAACGTTTTATAACTTCCCTGTTGTGGCTATTCTCACTTCTACAGAAAAATGATACCTCTAGAGAAAAACGCTAATCCTATTCTAACGGTTACCCAACTCTCCCTCCGACTTTCTTTCCATTTCAGGTACGAGAACCCCCTCCTCCTTTTTATTTGGTAAAAAAACATTTAAGTAGCATTTTTCAAAGCAATGAAGAAATTTATCGTGAAAATTGCGTTTTTTGAACACAGAGAATGGCTAAACCTTATCAATCACGTTGAGAACAGATTTGGGTTTGTAACAAAAACCTAAATTTTTTACCTGAGAGATACTGATTGGATTGGTGAAAAAAATTAAATAATCACTAACCCCTTTGTGGTTGAATCCTTCTTTGTTAGAGTGTTCGAGTGCTTGAAAATATCTCTTTATCGCCTCATTTAACTTGGAAAATTCTAATAATCACTAACCCCTTTGTGGTTGAATCCCTCTTTGCAACACTGAGTCTGTAGCCCTTTTCAAGATCGACTGTCTTTTGTAAATGTCAAATTCGAGGCCCAAAAGATGATAAAATGGAATATATGACAATGGATGTGGCTTTATTAAATTATAGGGACGAGGAATTGAGCCACAAAAGGAAAGAATCTTTGATATCCAAGAGCCACTGCACTACGGTCTCTAATATCGTTTTCTGCAAGTGAAGAAGACGAGAGAGTAAAAGCAAATTAAATTAAGATAACAGTATCTTGGAAAAGGACAAGGAAAGAAATTTGTTCTTATCCTCATAACCCGTAACTGTCTTAATTTTATAATTTTCTTTGTAGGTTTTTTTTGGTAATTGTCATATTTTAATACATTCTATTGGTATTTTTTGGGTAATTTTTCTACTTTGCTTCCATTTTTTCGTAATTTTTCATTTAAAACTTAGTACCCGTATGATTATTATAAATTGCTATTATTTATTGCTAGCCACATTTGCGCAAACTTAGTACTTCTGCAGTAATGGATGGGCGACAAGCCGAAAAGTAGCCTCGACGAAAGTGGCAAGTGAATCCCTATACAAAAAAAATCTTAAAAATAAATACGTAAAAAATCCGGGTGACCCGCGGGTCGACCCGGCCGGTGCGGCCCAGTGGAGGTCCGAGCTCAATGACCCGTAAAATTTTCCTGGTCATTTTGACCCGGCCCGTTTGACCCGTTTTTCAAAATCTACTGTACAGATTACACCGTAGGGTGGGTGATCTAAACCGTTCATTTGTTGGGCCACAACGTAAATTGGTTGCTTCCCCAAAAAACATTTGCCTAGGATGATTCTAATCCTCTGATTTTTGGGGCACAACCTATCTACGTTGTGGCCCGACAAATGAACGGGTTGGATCATCTTATATGGCGTGGGCAGTATAGTACTTTTTGAAAATAATGTACTATAAGGGTTTACAAAGTATAAAAACTCCAAAATTTAGCCAATGATTTTACTCAATGGACATTCCAATCAAAGCCGTTGGTGAATGATAACTTAAAAAAATAAATTGGATGGCTAAGATCATTCTATTAAGAAATTGACGTTATAGGAGGGCATTTATGACCCACTGATCTTCTACTAGTGGCGGCCCACATGGTCTTGGTCCCATGAGTAAAATAAAGGATTACAAAATCAACTGTTTAGATATTCTTGGGGAAGCCCTGAAACAGAGATGGTTGATGGATCAAGGGCCTAGGATTGTTTTATCAAAGGTGTTAATAATTAGATCAATGGATCTGATCATGTCCATGTGGCACAAGTGCCCATGAAGTCAATATTAGCCGCCTCCTTTTTTATTATGTTTTCTATAAATGGAGACACTTGGACATAGTCATATGGGGAAGTGATATATTCGCCCCCTTTTTCTTCCCTCGGCCATGCCCCGCAAACCGCATCTATCCCTTCTTTTTTTAATGCAAAAAACCCAAACCGTTGTGGCTATTTTTTTAATTTTTCAAAAAGGGTGTGGCTTTTCAGAAATGTTTTATAGATGTGGTACGCTGAGGGTGTGCCACGTGGCACCCCCTGCAAACTGCATCTATCCCTTTTTTTTAAAGCAAAAAACCCAAACCGTTGTGGCTATTTTTTTAATTTTTCAAAAAGGGTGTGGCTTTTCAGAAACATTTTATAACTTCCCTGTTGTGGCTATTCTCACTTCTACATAAAAGCGGTTCCTCTGGAGAAAAACGCTAATCCTATTCTAACGGTTACCCAACTCTCCCTCCGACTTTCTTTCCGTTTCAGGTACGAGAATCCTCTCCTCCTTTTTATTTGGTAAAAAAAACATTTAAGTAGCATTTTTCAAAGCAATGAAGAAATTTGTCCTGAAAATTGGGTTTTTTGAACACAGAGAATGACTAAACCTTATCAATCACGTTGATCGAGAACAGATTTGGGCTTGTAACATAAACCTAAATTTTTTACCTAAGAGATACTGAACGGATTGGCGAAAAAAATAAATAATCACTAACCCCTTTGTGGTTGAATCCCTCTTTGTTAAAAGTGTTCGAGTGCTTGAAAATATCTCTTTATAGCCTCATTTAATTTGGATACATTCTTTATTTAAAACAGTTTTAAAGCTTTTTTTTTCTCGCCCTGTGCATCGCACGGGTCTGCAACTGGTTTTCTATTAAAAAGGGTAGTCTAGTCATTTTCTTTTTTAGAGGATTTTTCTATATTTTTAAGGATTTTTCTATCTTTTCTTTTTATTTTTTACTTTTTTTACTCTGGATATACAAACTTACCTGATTACTTACCTCTTCGTGCTTAATTAGTATGATTCTGGTGATAAGTCACTTTGGGTGTTTATAGGTGAATAAAGTGAACGGGGGAGGGGGGGCTACCAGGTAAAGGGTGTTAGTATGTAATTTACCCCATGGGAACAAACTTGGTTCTCATTTAGGGGCTACAAGAATGATTTACCCTTGTTTAGCCTACTAGAACAGATCCTAAGGGACAGTTTGGACGCTGAGAAGATTTTGATTTGAATTTCTCAGATTTGCAGCCTTTTTGCGTTGTGATTTGGATCCAGACCAAATCCTTGGATTTTCAAACCAGTGACTGACTGTGGAGAAAATAAAATTTCCGAATATGCTATGCAAATAAGTAATTGAAAATCCATAGATCTGGCAGTTTACTTCACCCTCATTGCTCCTCAACCTCTCCCCTCCACTAGGAAGTACCCCCTTCCCTCTCTCTCTCTCTCTCAACATGAGCTGGTGTAGACACCCCATTTTGACCGGGCCCTAAACCTCCTCATGTAAATAAGAAACACTACCAAATCAGTGAATTAGGACTCCAAATTTCACCCTAAGCTAGGTTAGGGTCCCACCAATGTCCCTGTAAAATTTCGTCGAAATCCGAGCAGGTTTGCCTAGCAAATGAGCCGAGCAATGTTGTAGTTCAATTACAACAGGGGGTGAATTGTCCCACTCTAATTTTTTACCTAATTTCTTCCCGAGACCACCCATTTTCAGCAAAATCAAATATAAAACACATAGGAGGGGTGTCTTAGGGTAATAGAAGGGGATAAAATTATGTTAATTTTTCTCTTTAGACCACCATTTTGCAACCAAAATCAAAGCAAAATTTTTAAAAATGGGTTGTCCTATAAACTAATGGGGGACAAAAATTAAGGAAAAACTCTATAAATAGAGCATTTGGGCTCTCATTTGAAAAAAATGAGGGTTCTTAATCTAATTTTAGAGAAAAGAAGAGAAAGAGCTTTCTAGAGAGAGAGAGAAGATTCTAGAGAGAAAGCTTTCTAGAGAGAGAGAGAAGATTCTAGAGAGAAAGCTTTCTAGAGAGAGAATTCTAGAGAAAGAAGGAGATCTAAAGAGATAAAAAATGAGATCTAGAAAGAGAAAGAAGGAGGAGAAGAAGATTTTAAGGAGAGATCCAAGAGAAGAGCACAAGGTTAGTAGATTTTGAGTTTTCTTTGAAAATCTAACCTAAAATGGAAAATCTAAGAAGAAAATACTTAAAAATGATTAGATCTAGTAACCTAGGGCTAAAATCTACCAAAATATGTTTAAAACATGTCTCATATAAAGATATAAAGCAACTCATCTTAGATTTTGAGTTCTAGTTGAATTTCGATATGAAAATGGCAAAATAAAGTGTTGTCCAGATTCATTTTTACCATTTTCATCAATTTTCAGTTGGAATTCATAAAAATTTCTCATGCAGACGTGTAGAGCTCGTTGAGATCTTCGATTTGGCGTATAATGGCTAAACATTAGCCAAGAAACGAAGAAGTTGTGCCAATTTTAATATTTCAGCTGAAATTAGGGTTAAATTGGTGAATTCTTGGATATTTTTGTGAAAATCTTTAGATCTGATGTATTAGGCTTTGGAATTCAGAAATTTATGTGTTAATATATGTGTGTGATGTGAATATCTAGTGAAATCCATGATAGATCTAGGGTTTTGATGTGAAATGCTCTTGTAAGATGTTGAAAAACTTCAAAAATATATGTTGTCCAATTTTGTTTTGTAGTTTTTCACAAAAATTTGGGTAGAACTGAGTGTTGTACTTCACATAAAAGTTGTAGAGCTTGTTGAGATCTTCGATTTGGCATATAATGGCCCAAAATTGGCCAAGTAACGAAGAAGTTATGCCAATTTCAAGATTTTAACTGAAAATTTAGGTTAAAATGGTGAATCTATGCATTTTTTGTGAGAATTCCTTAAAGATCTTAAAAACTGAAAGTACCATGGTTAGATCTAAGCCTAATCAGCATGTATTATTTTATATTTGTGTCAAATTCTCATAGATTCTGTGTTGAATTACATGCTGTCTAGATTTTATTTTTAATTTTTTACTAAAATCTGATTAGATCTAGCAAAAGTAATACACATGGAAGTAGTAGATCTTTCCGAGATCTTCGATTTGGCATCTTACAGGCCTCGTAACGATGAAAAATGAAAGTTATGCTACTTTTAAGATGTCAGCAAAAAATACTACATTTTCAAATTTGAATTTGCCCGGAAATGGTCATTTCCAGCTACTTCCGGCGAGAACCGGCCGAATTGCATAACTAATCAAATATTTCATGATGTGTCCCCTACAACTTTTATGTGTATCACCTTTGCTAGTATGTAGACACCCCATTTTGACCGTGCCCTAAACCTTCTAATTTTTTGCAAAACCCCATCAAATCAGTGAGATAGGACCCCAAACTCCACCCTAAGGTAGGTTAGGATCTCACCAAGGTCCCTATAAAATTTCGTTGAAATCCGAGCGCGTTTGCCTAACGAGCGAATCGAGGTAAGTGCCGTAGTATAAATCAGAAGGGGGGTGAATTTATCCTGAAGGGGGGGGGGGCTGTCCCAATGAAAAGGGGGGTCGAATATACCATTTCTCTTTTAATGGGATCGGAATTAGGTTTTTGGGTTCGATCCTCATTTTCGTGTGAAAAACATAGAAAGAGGGAGAGAAGAAGATCAAACTCCATCACCACTACCACCTCTACCCAAATCAGCCACCACCACTTCCTTCTTCCATTTTTGCCCCAATTTTTACCTCTATTTTTCCCACCAAGCCACTGTCCTCGCCTATAAATAGAGCATCATCCTCTCATTTGAGGAGGTCTCTCATTTTTCTCAAAATCACAAACCCTAGCGGAGCAGAGAGAGAGAGAGAGAGAGAGAGAGAGAGAGAGAGAGAGAGAGGGAGAAAACCAAACCCTAACACCTTCATCTCTTCTTCTCCAATCGTAACTCTGGCCGGATTCTAGCAAAGCTCTGGCCGGTAGACTCTTTTGATTTTCTTTCTTATTTCTCACTGTTTTTTTGTCCTCTTGAATGAAACTCTAGCTAAGCTTTTAAATCTCAGACCCATCACTTTTTCCGCCATTGAAACCCTAACCATTTTCTTCATCTTCTCCGGCAATCTTCGCCGGATTCCGGCCGAGCTCCGGTCAAGTTTGTGTCTGCAAATTGTTTATTTTGATTCATCCTACTAACTCCTCCAATCTCATCTAGAAATCCTAGCTTGAATATTTAATCTTAGATTTAGCTTTCAAAAAACCTGGATCTAGAGTTTTTACCTAAACTATAGAAGATTCAGAGTGAGAAAGAGAGATCACCGGAGTGTTCATCTCCTCCGGCTAATTTCGCCAAGATCCGGCAAGGATCCTTTTCTCCGGTTAGAATTTAAGTGGATTACGACCGTTCTTCCGAGCTCCAGCAAGAGTTACTACTTCCAAAATCCAAGCACTTTTAGGCTTTTCTTTGAAGCTCAAGAGAAGGGTAGCTTTGTTCAAATCTGAGTCATTCTATTGGAGATCTCCAATTTTGAAAAGAGAAAGAGAAGATCATCATTTCCGGTTAGGATTCGGTTGATTTCGCCGGCTCCGGGCGAAAATTTCGAAAGCTGAAAAAGAAGAAATGTCTGCAAATCCTCGGTCGATCTAATCAATACAGGTTCAGTGGCTCTGTATGGAATCTGGGCATCATTTCTATTTGGTTTGATCTTGCTAATCTCGGTACTTTGGAAAAGTATCAAGTAAGTTTATTTGCTTAATAATTACTGTAATTGAAGTATGGTAATAACTTGCTAGAAATTTTGTCACTTCTTTGATTCATGCTATTGTGCAAATGCTTAAATCAATATTTTGCCAATGGAATGCTGAGAATCCTGGATGACGTATATCATAATTTTCATGGTAATCATATAAACCTGATGAAATGATTGAGGTTAATTGTTTTTACAAATTTTGTTCTATGAGTGTCATGTTCCTGTGCTTGTGAAATCTGATCTTATATATGTAATTTGATAGGCCCTGAACCTGTGCATATTTTTTCAATTTCTTTTGCTCCAATTCTAGCCTTGCACAGGGAGCTGCTGTGTTGGTAATGTCAAGATTAGTAGATCAAAATATAGACATAATATTAGCAGATCCATGTTTAACAGTTATATGGAGCTATTTTGTCTTTTGACCCTGATTAGTTTATTAGAATTTCTATTTCGGGAGCTATAAAAATCTTCCCTTATTTTTGCATCCATTCTCTAGAATTTTAGTTTCTAAGAGTTTGAGTTCAGAGATGATCACCCTGATATAATCAATGTGTGTGGTTCTCATTTGTGTTTGTTTGAGGATGTTACCAGTCAAAATTTTCAATGTCATAGTTAGGTGTGTTTGAGTAATTTTTTATTTTATTCCCCTTAGCTTTGGGTCCAATTCCCTAGTTGAAGTCAGTAGTTTGTTTGATAATAAAATGTAAGATAATAATGTTTAGAATAGAGATACATTTCTTTAGCCTGTAAAAGTTTATTGAGTTGTGCTCATCGTTATGCTTATACAACCATGGGTTAGAAGTCACTTGATTTGGTTTAGCACTCATTAATTAGGCACTTGTGTTAGCATGATCTGTATTAGTTTGTCTCACCATTGTTTATTGAAAATGGAATTAGTCCATCCCTGTGTTGAGTAGCTGTGCTGAAACCATAGCATGGGGATATTTTAAAATGGTACTTCTAGGCTCTGATGTTGGCAGTAACTGATTCCAGCAATTACCTGGAAGCAGCTTGCTCTTGTATTCAAGGGGTTGCCTGAATGTTTAGGTTGACTTCATTTCTGGTACAAGTGGGTAGCCTTATACATGGAGTTATGTGTTCTAACAGAAAAGAGGAGTTTGTTCAACTTCAATGGTGTACTCGGATTCTGTTTGCTTTTGGATATGTTGGATTTCAATTGGAGAATATGAGAGTGGTAGAAATGTGTCAATAGACATAGTTGCACCTAGGATACTTTTGGCTCTCAAATTTTATTCATTTGTTTATGACTGGAGATTTCACACAAAATAATGTTTGAGGGTATGGTCAACTGATTTATATCCAGGTGACCTGGATAAAATTTGGATTCTCAGTCATGTACTGTTGGAATTTCATGGATTAACCATCATTGCTTGCTGCCCTGAGAATAACCCTGTAAGGTTAAGGGAATTACTCGAATCTCCATGCCAGTAGCATAATGATGTTAGGAATAGCATAGCGTTGTTTGTGGTTCCCATTTTGTTTGGTAGTGATACTTGTTTTATATTCATATAATATTACTCATGCATAAGATTGGTTGGGTTGGGTTTCTTTAAATAGCAAAAATGTGAAGTATTTGGGTCAGAGCTTGACAAAGCGAATGGAAATAATTGATAGGTTAAGATGATTTGAATAACTTGCCAAGCCCATCCTTAGGAGACTTGCACAAGTCTGAATAGCGCTCCCCTCTTTTTGTTATGAGACTAGCCCAGTCTTTTAGACACGAACCCTGAAACCATTAGGTCCTTCTCATTGCAAGGGCGATGAAAGAGTCATCAGGAGCCCATTTAGAGAGACAGGCTATGTCTCATGCAGAGAATGTTGTATCCTTTAGAGACAAGCTTTGTCTCATTAGTAAGTCCATCCTTAGGAGACATGTCATGTCTTATTAGCACCTCTCTTAGAGTTATTTGTTTGAGAGTCAGTCCTTTAGCGTAGGAGTATGTCCTTAGTTAGAGAGTCTATCTGTCTTATCATCGTAGGGGTTAGGATTCTGTCCAACCTCTCATCAAGTCATGTGATTTTTTATCCACTCCTGCAAAGTATAGGATGCTGTCAAACCCTTGCATAGATGTGATTTTGTCCAATTCCCCCGCAAAGCATAGGATGCTGTCCAACCTTTGCGGGATTTCAGGAGTCCGTCTTACCCTTATGATGATAGAATTCTGTCCTCTTGTGTCAAAAACTCAAAAACATTCAAAAATTTCAAAAAGTCAAAACATCTGAAAAATCCAAAAAAATCTCAATAGTCTTCAGTCTTAGGAGCTTACTAGGAAGTCTGTTTCCGAACTACGTTGGCTTGATCCCTTTCAACAGGGTACGTAGTGCAGCTTGTGATCCACCTCCCAAGTTCAGCCAAACCTTTAAAAATAAACATTTCAAACCTTCTAAAAATACAAAAATTCTTCAAAAAAGATCTTCCCTTAGAGTTAGAAATCTGTCCTAGAAGTTTGGGGTGTCTTAGAGTTAGAAGGCCTCGAGTTGATCGGTTAGACATTTAGTCGAACCGATGGCTAGATTAGGAAGCATATAGTCAACCCATGATTTTCTTTAGGATGCACAGCCTAGTTATACATAGGATATATGGCTCACCTGCATTAGCTTAAGGCTAATCAACTTGCATTAGTTAGGGCATATAGAGAGTCCAAAAATTACAATTTACTTGAACTTAAATAATTGTACAAAAAGCTTTAAAAACCAGTCGAGTCTAGTGGATCGAGTCTAGGATAGCGGTTCTAGATGGTTAGGCATCGTAGTTTAGAATAGGTCATCGAACTACGTTGATTCTGATTCTTCCCGAGGCCGGGATACGTAGAGCAGCTGGGATGGACGACCATCTTGGTCCGAGTCAAGTATTGCATTAGAGTTTTAGGATTTGTCTTGTCCAGTCATGTATAGAATTGATTTGTGTTGTGTCTTTTGCTGTGTTTTCTTATTTTCATGTACAGATCCTATACCTTTAGCTATAGCATGCATGTGTTTGCACACCAGAACTCAGACACCAATTAGGTATGACACTCATAAGTTAGATATTCTTAGGCCACACTTCTTTCATTTATTTTGTGTGTGTTTATTATTCATCTCTGAGACATGCATGATTAGGTAGACGTCTTTTCGGAGATATATGTTCTCATTTCACATGACTTTCGCTCAAAACTCTTCAAAATCAATAATAAATGGCATAAGAGATCAGGTGTTTGCACTTGGGCGGACGAGGTGCTCTTCGGACCTTCCAAATTCGTAACCAGGCACGGACCTTCTTTTTGTATCTCTGGTTATCCGTTGCAACAGAGCATAGTATGGGATCCAGGGCCCACTTCCTTGGATGACGACTCTTCTTTGTTTAAGGTACGCCTCGAATCCGGGCTAGTCCTCGAATCGAGAGGTATCTCCCTTTGTATCGCCACTCATGCTGTAAGAGGTACATTCTTTCGAGAGTTCCTTGGTAGAGCTCTCCATTCACGTGGATGATCTGTAGAGAGATATCTCTTCATGGGGGCTCATACCCCGCCTATCTCGGATCGAGGTCCACATAGTGCTGCCATTTGGAGAGTGTAATTTTAAATACAAATTCTCAGCTTCCATGTAGAATGCAAATGCGTGCTTTTGATGCTTGATTCATGCTTAGCCTAGTCGGCGATGAAGGCGTTAGCCCAAGCCCATCCTTAGGGGACTTTTTTAGTCATAGTAGCTCACCCCTCTCTCATTTAGAAGACTTGTTAAGTCTTTTAGACGTGTTTAAACCATAGAATCCTTCCTTCATTGCAAATGACGATGAAGGCGTTAGCCCAAGCCCATTATTAGGGGACTTGCTTAGTCCGATTAGCACTCCCCTCTTTTATTTGGAATACTTGCCAGATGTGTATCCCTTAAAATATAAGGTCCTCATATTCATTGCAAGGGCAATGAAAGAGTCATCTTGAGCCCACCCTTTTAGGAGACAGGCTATGTCTCATGTAGAAAAAGTTAAACCTTTTGGAGACAGACTTTGTCTCATTAGTTAGTCAACCCATAGGAGACTACCTCAAGTCTCATAAGCTGTACCTCATTAGAAGACTAACTTAGAGCCCTCCATAGGAGACATGCATTGTCTCATTAGTAATAGAGGTTTCTTCTTCTTCTAGAAAACATGTTTTGTCTAGTTAACACCCCCTCTTAGGGTTCCCAGTTTAGGAGTTTGTCCATTAGTATAGGAGCATGTCCTTAGTCAGAGAGTCGGTCTTTCAGGAGTCTGTCCTACCGTCATAGGGAGCTAGGATTCTGTCAAACATTTCATAAGTCATGTGATTCTGTCCAATCTTTGCAAGGCATAGGATTCTGTCCAACCCTTGCAGAGTTAGAATTCTGTCTCCCCCGCAAAGTATAGGATTATGTCCAACCTTTGCGGGATATTAGAAGTTTGTCCTACCCTTATGATGATAGAAATTTGTCCTCTTGAGTCAAAAATGATAAAAACACTCGAAAATATAAAAATTCAAAAACAACAGAAATAAAAAACATTCTCAAAAGTCATGAGTCATTAGAAGAGTAGTAGGAGAGTCTGTTTCCGAACTACGTTGGCTTGATCCCTTTCCAAGGGGTATGTAGGCAGCTTGGGATCCATATCCCAAGTCCAGTAAAACCTTTCAAAACAAATCATTTAAATCATTCAAAAATACAAAAATTCTTTAAACAAATCTTTTACACATGATTTTCGAAAAGATCTTCCCAAAAAGAGTTAGGAGTCTGTCCTAGATGTTTGGGATGTCTTAGAGTTATGAGTCTGTCCTAGTTATGTTGATGCTTTGCGTGTTTTGTGTGTGAGTGTCCCTAGACTTATGAGACCTTGAGTCGTGGTCGGTTAGACACTTAGTCGAGCCGATGGCTAGACTATGATGCACTTAGTTAGCCTATTATTTTCATTAGGTCATACAGCCTAGTTACACATAGGATGTAGGGCTCACCTGCATTAGTTTAGGGCTAACTTGCATTAGTTAAGGCATATAGGGAGTCCTAGAAATTACAATTCACTTGAACTTAAGCAATCGCACAAGAAGCTTTAAAAACTAGTTAGGTTTAGTTGATCGGGTCTAGGATAACGGTCTTAGATGGTTAGGCGTCATAGTTTAGAATAGGTCACCGAACTACGTTGACTCTGATTCTTTCCGAAGCCGGGAGACGTAGAGCAGTCGGGATGACCATCCTGGTCCGAGTCAAATTTCACATTAGAGTTTAGGGTTTGTCGTGTGTGGAGTCGAGTTGTGTTGTGTGTTTGTTGTATTTTCTTACTTTCCTGTACAGACATTATACCTTTAGCTGTAACATGCATGTGTTTGTTCATCAGAACTTAGACACCAATTAGGCATGACACTTATAACTTAGCTATGCTTAGGTGACACTTCTTTCACTTTATTTTGTGTGTGCTCATTATTTTCATTCCCGGGTCATGCATGCCTAGGTAGACGTCTTCTCGGGGATATTCGTTCCCATTTCATATGATTTTCGCCAAAAAATTCTTCAAAGTTAATAAATAAGTGGCATAAGAGATCGGGTGTTTACACTCGGGCGAATTGAAGGCGCCTAACACCTTCCACATTCGTCATTAGGCACGAACTTTTGTATCTCTGGTTATCCGTTGCGACATAATATAGTATGGGATCCAGGGCCTACTTCCTTGGATGCCGACTCTTCTTTGTTTCAGGTACGTCTCAGTTCCGGGCTAGGCTCTGAATCAAGAGGTATCTCATTTTACATCGCCACTCATGCTGTGAGGGCTCTCTTTCGAGAGTTCCTTAATAGAGCTCTCCTTCACATGTGGAGATCTCAGAGGATTGACGTAGATCTCGTATCCTCACCGCCGTCCTTAGGATCGGGGTCCACAGCTGGCGGATCTATTCATTTTGTATTCAAAACTCAATTCCAAATCCAAATACAAAATATGAGGTATCCAAACGGGCCCTAAAAGTATATGGGAATTGAGATTTTTTTGAATGGCAACATCTGCTAAAAAGTGAGCTTGTGTGGCTGTTCTCTCCAGGAAAAGTCAGCCGTGAAATGCTTGTATGCAAAATTCCCAAGCAAATCCCTCATAATCTTATCTATCTATCCATCTATCTATAATATACACTAACCACATTTCTTTCCATTGTTATTTGTTTTTTTTTCCAAGAATTTTTTTTGGGAAATCTTTTCCTCTAGGAATTCCGTAACTTCTTCTCTCCCCCCTTTACACATAGGATGTAGGGCTCACATGCATTAGTTTAGGGCTAACTTGCATTAGTTAAGGCATATAGGGAGTCCTAGAAATTACAATTCACTTGAACTTAAGCAATCGCACAAGAAGCTTTAAAAACTAGTTAGGTTTAGTTGATCAGGTCTAGGATAACGGTCTTAGATGGTTAGGCGTCATAGTTTAGAATAGGTCACCGAACTACGTTGACTCTGATTCTTTCCGAGGCCGGGATACGTAGAGCAGCCGGGATGACCATCCTGGTCCGAGTCAAATTTCACATTAGAGTTTAGGGTTTGTCGTGTGTGGAGTCGAGTTGTGTTGTGTGTTTGTTGTATTTTCTTACTTTCCTGTACAGACATTATACCTTTAGCTGTAACATGCATGTGTTTGTCCATCAGAACTTAGACACCAATTAGGCATGACACTTATAACTTAGCTATGCTTAGGTGACACTTCTTTCACTTTATTTTGTGTGTGCTTATTATTTTTATTCTCGGGTCATGCATGCCTAGGTAGACATCTTCTCGGCGATATTCGTTCCCATTTCATATGATTTTCGCCAAAAAATTCTTCAAAGTTAATAAATAAGTGGCATAAGAGACCGGGTGTTTACACTCGGGCGAATTGAAGGCGCCTAACACCTTCCACATTCGTCATCAGGCACGAACTTTTGTATCTCTGGTTATCCGTTGCCACATAATATAGTATGGGATCCAGGGCCTACTTCCTTGGATGCCGACTCTTCTTTGTTTCAGGTACGTCTCGGTTCCGGGCTAGGCCCCGAATCAAGAGGTATCTCATTTTACATCGCCACTCATGCTGTGAGGGCTCTCTTTCGAGAGTTCCTTAATAAAGCTCTCCTTCACATGTGGAGATCTCAGAGGATTGACGTGGATCTTGTATCCTCACCGCCGTCCTTGGGATCGGGGTCCACAGCTGGCGGATCTATTCATTTTGTATTCAAAACTCAATTCCAAATCCAAATACAAAATATGAGGTATCCAAACGGGCCCTAAAAGTATATGGGAATTGAGATATTTTTGAATGGCAACATCTGCTAAAAATTGAGCTTGTGTGGCCGTTCTCTCCAGCAAAAGTCAGCCGTGAAATGCTTGTATGCATAATTCCCAAGCAAATCCCTCATAATCTTATCTATCTATCCATCTATCTATAATATACACTAACCACATTTCTTTCCATTGTTATTTGTTTTTTTTCCAAGAATTTTTTTTTGGAAATCTTTTCCTCTAGGAATTCCGTAACTTCTTCTCTCCCTCCCCCCCCTCTCTCTCCCCCTCTCTTCCTTCTTTCCATTCTTATTGCTAATTGTTGCAACTCGACATTGTTGGAGCCTACTATTTTACACCTCATGCTATGATGGGATGGGGCCCAACATTTACACATCATGTTTTGATGTGGGTGGGCCCGCATCTTCATCAAAACCCATGCATAGGGTGGGGCTTACCATTTTACAAGGGAAATGATAAATGCGCCGCTTTTCATCGCTTGGGATACCCACCAGCAATGTATCAATGACTCTAGAGGGGCTGATGTACTTCACTTCAGAAGGATTCAACTGATTTGATTGCCACGTACAGAACGATTCAACTGATTTGATTGCCACATACACTGCAGTTGGGTGTCCCATGTGATGAAAAGGGGCGCATTTATCATTTCCCTTTTACAAATGTCATGTTTTTTTAAGATGTGGGCCTAACCATTTTACACATAAGGTCTTGATGGGGTGTTGTCCACCATCTCTGCCCAAACCCATGCATAAAGTGGGCCCCACCATTTTGCCCTTAATTCTACCAATCATCTATACTTAAACATTCAAACCTATGCATTAGGGTGGGGCCCACTCTCTTACACATCATGTGACATGTTTTGATGGGGTGGGCCCCTCCATTTTACACTCATGCATACCATTTTATACTACTCATTTGGCTGAATAAGCTACCCAGTTACGTACTAATGGTGGACATAACATTCTATTTTTTTGCTAAAATTTTGTGAGTGTTAGAACACTCCCATGAACAGCCCAATTCAAAATGGAACATGATTCACATTGAAAGTAGGATCCGAAGAACATTCAGAATAAGATAAGGGATCCAAATAATTGATCCGATTCTAATTGGATCCATTGAGAGCCATAACTAATTACCATTTCAACAACTCACAATACAAATAAAGACAAAAAATGGAGCGTGCATATTATACTGATAGATAAGTTTTGCAAGGCCTCATATACAACTGTCCACTAGATAGGGCCCACGTCTACAACTTCTTACAGCTAGCTATGAGTCCATGTTAATAGTCTTATATTTTGTTTTAGAAGAAGGCGAAAAGATAGGAATAATATAAAAGGGAAAAATACACTTAGACCCTTGTGGTTTCGAACACATTCAACTTAACCCTAATGTTTAAAAGTTACAAGTAGACCCCCTGTGGTTTCAAATTGAAGTTACAAGTAGACCCCCTGTGGTTTCAAATTGTGTCAGGTAAACCCCCCTTGTTGACAATTCGTCCACAGATTGAAGGGTTAGGTATACATTCAACTTCACTCCTAATGTTTAAAAGTTACAAGGAGACCCCCTATGGTTTCAATTTGTGTAAGGTAGACCCCCTCAGTTGACGGGTCGTCCACAGATTGAAGGGTCAGGGACGAACCGGGACAAACCGTCAACTGAGGGGTCTACCTTACACAAATTAAAACCACAGGGGTCTACTTGTAAATTTTAAACATTAGCGGTTAAGTTGAATGTGTGAAACCACAACCACAGGGGGTCTTAGATGTATTTTTCCCTAGTATAAAAGGAAAACATCTTCCTCACTGTTCCTTGGGAAAACAAGACATGAAACTCCAACATCTACCCAGAAATCCTGTAATGGCAGTTATGAAAAACGAGCTTCATTCGAGGGTGTTTTCAACCAGCATACAGGTATTCAGTCTTCTTCACCATCATTTTCCTCATCGTTCTTCACCCTCTAAAGTTTCTACCTTCCCCATTTTCTTCCTTTGGGTTTCTGATATTTAACAAATTTTAATAGTTAATGACTCTAATGGAAATGGGCGTTTCATCATATCTGAGGAATTGTATCGTGTACGTGTAGGTGGATTAGGTTTTATCTTATTACCGTTCTTTTGGAGAAATTTCAATGTCGACATTAAAGCTCCAGCACAATTAAACACAAATTGTGTTGGGAAAAATATTGATATTGCGGAATTTCAGGCCCAAATAAATTTCCCTGAATCGAAGCTGTGAAATTGAATGGGATAAAAATTTGGAAGCGAAAAATAAATTTGCAAATGACACAGGAAATTTTTACGTGGAAAACCCTTCGGGGTGAATGGAGTCCAATTCAAAACTTCCACTGTAACAAATAATGGGTTACAACATCACCCATAGGATGTATCTCTCACCGAGTGCGTAGAAAAATTGTGCCTTCAATCTATTGTTATGAGTGGCTAACACTCCCCTCACAGATTGGCTTTTAATATTTTCTCTCGGATTTCACCTGTTACACAACTCTTTGTTAGCTGTGTCTTGCTCTTTGTACTTTTTCTCTGCTGTTGTTGTTGCGTTCTTCTTTGTCCAAGAGTCCTAATTTATAGATGAGCAAAAAACCTCTCGCACATGCAAGCGCTGCAATGTTGGCGCTGAATTCAAAGATCAACGGCTGCCGTATGCACCGCCCATCCCCTTTTTTAACAAAAATATCTTGCAATCAACTAAAACCACACACACATTCACATTATCATTTATCACACACACTCATTACCACAAAAAGATGTCGGCACCCCCAAATGGGAGCGACGCACTCCAACAAATTGATATTCTATGATGTATACGAAAGGGATTTTGTGGCTCTCTACTTGGATATTTCAGTTTGTTCATGTATGTTGATGGGTTGAATTTTGGGCAGCTTTAGGTTTTGAGAACCAAAGCTCAGTTAGAAATCATTGCTAAAATAAAGTTGTGTTGGATTGGAGTAGTTGAGTTTAATTCTTGGGCAGCTTTTAGTTTTTGAGAACCAAAGCTGAATTAGACATCATTGGTAAAATAGAGACATGGGTTAGATTGGGTGGTAGTTGTGTTTTGTCTATCCTACTTAATACGAGGAACTCCACGAAGATTTTATTGATTGGTTCTAGTTGTTGCAAACGATTGTTGGTAAGAAGAATAATTGTCATTATGCTGCATTTAACTGTCAATTGCAGATTAGCTTCCACAGATAGTGAAATGCATTGCCATTGGGTTAGCTGACATTCTCTCTTGGAGGTCTTTGGTGGTGCATATTCACAGGGGACTGCACTTTATATTGTAACCAGTTATAGGGTCATCTTGTGAGATCCCACTCCTTGGGAATCATTTCATTAGTTTGTTTCAGATATATATGTCTTGCATGTGGGATGCATTTTGGTGAATTTTTAAGAGATGTCAATAGTTTGATTGATTTTCAAAAAATGGACAAACATGGTGTTCATCAAGGCCATGTCAAACCAAGCCGATGGGGCTGTCATGGCATGTAAATTCTTCCTTCATTGTGAATTAATCACTAGCATAGCATTTCTCTTATGTAACCACTTTCCAAGACAATTTAGCCACGCTAGTGATCAATATGCCATGTCAAACCAAGCTGATGGGGCTGTCATGGCATGTAAATTCTTCCTTCATTGTGAATTAATCACTATCATAGCATTGCTCTTATGTAACCATTATCCAAGACAATCTAGCCACACTAGTGATCGATAACTTGATGTGGTGCTTTACCCTCCCTGCCCTCTCACCATATAAACAAGAAAGGGCTTCTAAAGGAGGACACCAGTAACTACATAAGATAACCATATGATCTAATACATTATATATGTTGAAACTTGAAAAGGACTGGGAAGCATAGAGAAGCGATTGGCAGGAATGTGCTCAGAGGAAAAGGAAACTAAAATACCAATATTGTTTGCCACTGCAGATGTGGAGCCATAGTAGATAAAATTTGGTAGTTGGTTAAAATCAAGTGGAGGCCTACAGGCCGTTGTAGCTCCTAAAACACCTCGGCCAAAATGGAGCAGCAAGAAGAGTTGAAAAAGTTGTGCAGATAGGCCAAAAAGGTGACATCATGATATGAAAAAGATGAAAATCTAAATCTCAAAAGCAATAGCATTACATAAACCAAACCTAATGAATAACAACAGCCCCAAATTCAAACTCTACAAAAAAAAGAAAAAGAAAAAAAGAAGCACCATCGAAACAAAAAGGGGGAAACATTACCAAGATCAGTAGAACAGAACCCATATAAAAAAAATAGAAAAATAAATTTCAACAACAAATTGAAGTCAAAGAATAAGTGCACAAACCCCAACTCTAAAGTGGAAAAAGCAACACTCGTATGAGAAACACCAAAAAAACAAAAAAGAAAAATGCTCATGAAAAAACAGAAATTATAAAAAAATCAATGAAATAGAACAAAGAGAAATAGATAAATCATCAGCCAAAAAAAAAAAAAAAAAGACACAGCCAACATAGAATCAATAAAGGAACTATATGAAGTGGACAAGTGAATAGGGTGATTAGTGCAACTGCCTTTACTTTTACGAAGAGAAATCGATAAATCATCAGCAACAAAAATAACAGGCTTAGGAAAATTACCAAGAGACAGATCCTTAGATGGAGAAGAAGATGATAGAGGTGTGAGAGTTGGTGGAGCTTCTGTATTTTTAGAGTGTTGGACAACATGCAAATATGGATGCTGTTCACGTTGTGGCAAAACTTCAGAAGCCAACTTAGGAACAACCGGCAAATGAATGTTAGAAAATGAGGACTAATCAAGATGGGATCCTACTCCTGAAAAGAAGGGGGTAGACTCAAAAAAGGAAACATCAGCAAAAACAAAATGCTTATGAAGACTTGGACAGTAACACTGATAACCCTTTGAGTACATGAATATTTAAGAAATACATTTAATAGCTCATGGATCAAAATTATCATGCCCAAGAGAGATGAATACTTGACTTTGGCCAAGAATAGATGAATGTAAATGATTAATCAAGGAGCAAGGAGCAAGAGATAAGAATAGCATTACTGCAATAGGTATTTGATACATTCATATGAATTATCACGGCCTTGACTGTGCCAAGTTGTATGTTTACATTCAACTACACCATTTTTTTGTGGTGTCCATGCATATGAAGTCTGATGAATAATGCCATGTTGGTTAAAAAATGATTGAAAACCAGAAATAGTAGATAAATATTCTTTGGCATTATCTGATCTCAAGATACACATACGAGAATTAAGCTGAATTTGAATATCAGCATAAAAGATTCAAAAAATAGAGAACAATTTAGAACGATCTTTCATAAGAAATAGCAAGGTCATCCTTGAATAGTCATCTTCAAAAGTTACAAAGTATGTGAACCCCTATTAGAGGGAATCCGACATGGACCCCCGACATCTGAATGGACTAGTGCAAAAGGATTGAACTCTTGAATATCAACTCTAGGAGGAAAAGACATCCTATGATGTTTACCTGATTGGAGCGGCTAGTGCTGAAGAGATTGTGAAACTACCAATTACTCCAAAAGCTTAAGCTGTTGCAGAAGGCGTTGTTTAATCGTTTTATACTTTTAACATCCCCTCACTTGTGGCCCCTCTTTTGGGTTGGCCATTGCATGCGGATTTTTAATAGCACAGAGGTTTGAACCGAGGACCTTTGCTCTGATACCATGTGAAACTACCAATTGCTCCAAAAGTTTAAGCTGTTGGGGAAGGCGTTGTTTAATCATTTTATACTTTTAACAGAGATGACAATGAGTTTGATTCTAGAACCAAATTGGCTAAGGAAGGAGCTTAAAAGAAGGAAAAGACAATTCTGATCTTTTACTTAAACTGATATGTCTAACAAAATAGTTGGAAATGATCGGCATGTAAGATAAGTTGGTATGCGATGACTTCGAATCTAGGAAAAATTTCTCCCAATCTAGAGGGATTGGTGCCCATGAGCCATTATAGCTCCTAAAACACTTCATCCAAAAGGGAGTAGAAAAAGGAGTTGAAAAAATGGGCACAACCGCACAAGTAGGCCCAAAAGGTGACATCATTATGATGTTAAGCTGAAATGGTTAATGAGAAATCAGCTGTCATCATAGTTGTAAATACCGTTTCGTTTCGTCCGGAATGGACGAAACGAACCGGTTTCGTTCAAATTCCGGAATGAAATTGACAAAATTTCGTTTCGGACGAAATTTCGTTCCATTTCGTCCATTCCGGACAAAATTTTTTGAAATCCGGAATTTCGTCCGGAATGGACGAAATTCTCCATTCCGGCCGAAATCGTCCATAACGGCTAGTTTGACTTGCAGAATTTACGACAATGCCCCTGCAACGGCTCTTTTTGGTTTTTGACCATTTTAACCTCAAAATGTGACCGTTTATAGCTGTTGGGAAGGGTATTTTAGTCATTTTTAAATGCACAATCAATAAAAAACTCTATAAATAGCATTTTCCCTACCTTCTTTTCCTCCACCTTCACATAAGTGATTCTCCTTCTCTTCTCTACTTTCACTTACACTATCTATTCTACTAAATTTCCTACAAGTCTACCCTCTTCTTCAACTCAATCCAAGTCTATTTTGGAGCAAAGGGAAGGCATACATTCAACTTACCACTACAAGAAGTCAAGAACTATTTCCAAAGGCTTATTTCAAGTGAGTGAAGGCTAATTTTTTCTTCTTCTCTTCAACTCAAGTTCAACCCCAAGGTTCTCTTTATTTCTTTCCATTTCCTTTCTTTTATTTCTTACTTCATTTGTCCCCTTCTACTTCATTTTTTTGTAATTTGTTTCAATTTTCTTTCTTCTAATTCATTTTTCCCCTTCTTCTACTTCATTTCAGAATGAGTGGGTCGGGTTCGGGACCTTCTGCAGGAGCATCCTCTATTGGTTCGGCACCCGCTAGATCGGATGACCCGGCATGGTCTTACGGTACATTGGTTCCGGGTCAAAGAAATAAAATAACTTGCATATTCTGTGGCAAAGTCATATCGGGTGGAGGTATAACCCGCTTGAAAGAACATTTAGCGGCTGTTCCTGGTGAAGTAGCATCATGCAAAAAAGTGACTGAAGATGTAAAATATCGAATGAAGCACCTTTTAGATGCAAAGAGAAAAGAAAGGGCTAGGATGAGCATATCCAGAGCAGAGGTTGGAGGTTTTTATGGCACACCAGACGAAGAAGAAGAGCAGGATGAAGAAGACCTTGGCACACAATTGCCTCAAGTCCCTAAACGAAGAGGTAAGGAAGTTCTTGTAGAACCGAGTGGTACAAAAAGGAAGAAAAAGGGAATCACAGGAGGGATCAGGAATTTCTTTGCAGCACGAACAACCCCTGGAGCCCAGCCAAGCATTAAAAGTGCTTTGGCTACTAAAGAAACAATGGATAGAGCAGACATGGCGGTTGGCATGCTTTGCTACGATGCCAATCTCCCTTTCAATGTTGCCAATTCACCTTTTTGGCAACCTATGTTTGACGCTGTGAATGCCGTGGGTTCGGGTTATAAGGCACCTACTTATCATGCTTTAAGGGGTCCCATTTTGAAGAATACAGTGGATGAGGTAAACAACTACTTGGAGGAAATTAAGATGTCGTGGAGATACACTGGTTGTAGCATTATGGCAGATGGATGGACAGACACCAAACAACGTTCCCTAATCAACTTTTTGGTGTACTGCCCTAAAGGAGTCATATTTCTCAAATCCGTTGATGCATCTGGCATAGTGAAGAATGCCGATGAATTATACAATATCTTTGCAAAGATTGTCGGAGAGGTGAATCCGGAATATGTGGTGCAATTTGTAACTGACAGTGAGCCAAGTTACAAAGCTGCTGGGAAAAGACTAGAAGCCGCGTTTGGTACATTCTTCTGGACTCCGTGCGCAGCTCATTGCTTAGATCTCATCTTGGAGCATCTGTGCAAACCGACTGTATTTCCTCACATAGCAACCACAATTGAGAGGGCTCGAACGATTACAAAGTTCATCTACAACCATGGAAGCCTCTTGAATTTGATGAGGAAGAAGTTCACAGGAGGGAAGGAGTTGTGCCGCCCTGCTGCAACCAGATTTGCTACAAATTTCATTAGCATACAAAGTCTGGTGTTGAATCGGAAAGCACTTCAGCAGATGTTTGTGTCTGATGAGTATAGTACTAGTAGGTTTGTCCAACACCCACTGAGTGAAGGGGTAGTTAGTACTGTGTTGGATAAATCTTTTTGGGACCAATGCAAGTACATTCTAAACATCAGCGAGCCTTTAGTGAGAGTGCTGCGCTTGGTAGATCGGCAGGACAAACCGGCGATGGGTTACCTATATGAGGCTATGGATAAGGCCAAAGAGAACATCAAGGAGAGGTTGAAGAGAAAATCAGATTACAATCCCATCTGGAGGATCATCGACCAAAGATGGGATAGGCAACTCCACAGTCCCCTCCATGCAGCAGGATATTTTCTTAACCCTGCTCTCTTTTTCACTCCTACCTTCTCTAGGCACAGTGAAGTAACCAGAGGCTTGTTGGCATGCATCACTCGACTGGTACCTGATGAAGGTACACAAGACCTCATCACCAATCAGATTGAGGATTATCGAGAGGCTAAGGGTATGTTTGGAATGAAGCTTGCAATCCGCAACCGAACGAAGTTGGGACCAGGTATATTTGAGTTTTTTGTTTAATTAAGTATAATTCATTTTAACTTTCAGTTTCTCAACAAATAATGATTTACTATTTGTTACTTTACAGTTGCATGGTGGAATCAATTCGGAGGTGACGTGGAAGAATTACAGACATTTGCGATCAGAATTCTTAGTCAGACCTGCAGTGCGACTGGGTGTGAAAGGAATTGGAGCACCTTCGAACACATTCACTCTGCAAAGAGAAATAGGTTGGAGCACCAGAGATTAGATGACTTGGTGTTTGTCCATTACAATCTTAAGTTTCGAGAAAGGTATACAACGTAATATAATGTTTTCAACTCTCACCTCATTACTTTAAGCTTTTAAGTTTAACCTTTGACATTGATTAAACTTAATGTTTTCCTTTTCAGGGACTTGTTGAGGAAATCATCTACCACTAGTGACCCTTTGAGCATAGACCATCTGGATGTCATGATGGATTGGGTTGCAGAAGAAGAAGATGTCATATTCACGCTGGAAGACATTGGGTGGGAAAATCTTGAAGCACCTACTGTTGTGGTTGGGGCCGGGGACGACAACGACGACTTTCTCATGCCTCTTGAAGAAGATGTCCATACTGGTGGTCCAGGTGGTGATGACGGCGGCGGCGACGACGACGACGACGAAGAAGACATTGAGTATGATCATCCGGGTTATGATGACTGAGAGTTGTTGCTACTAGCTATTGTCTATGTTTCATTTTCATGTATCTTTTTTTTTTAATGTTTTTCTATGTATCAGACTATCAGTTGCACTTGTGCAAGACTTTATGTGTTTAAGTAATGAATATGCCTTTTGGGACACATATTTTGGACTATTTATTAGTTTTTCATCTTTTTCTATTGATTTTTTATTTTTTTGGATTTTTCTCATATTTTTTAATATATTTTTTGTGTGAACGAAAAGTTTCGACCGAAATGCACCGAAATGACCGAAATCCCACCGAAATTCCGTTTCGGTGGCCAAAACGAAATGGCGACCGAAACGGAATTTACAACTAAGGCTGTCATTGCTTCTTGCATTCAGTATTTCTATCATTGTGTATATTTCATCTCACAGGTTTTCATGCTTTCCAATTCTAAGGGCATTCTTACCTTTTCTATAAAAATATTACCCGAACTCAAGGATTTTCTTTATTCATGTATGGTGTATTGTGAATTATGAACAGGCAACAGTGTTCTTTGTTTTTGGTCATCGATAGATAGGTATGCTCATAGTGTTTCCAAATAGGATCAATATTTCCTAATTTTTGACAAATTTAAGTTGTTTTATCATGAGACCTTGTTTTTGCACCTGTACTATTCTTTTTTTGAGAGGGATTATGCCTATGGCTTCTAGGATTAAGTAAGCTACATCAGTACTTGAGCTTTCTGTGGATGAAAAAAGAAGGGCATGGTTTCCCAGCATGTATGATAATTCTCAAATTTTCTCGCTTGCCCTTCTGACAGTCTAGTGTTATCTGCTGTTAACCTGTCAAATATTTATCGAATATCTATATTATAGGGAGTTTCTTGCAATAATTCTTACCATATATGCTAATCCCTTATATCGATAATGCTATTCTCTTTCAAAAGAAAGCCTTACCAGGGTGCAAATTAAATGTGACAATCGTTTCCTTTCATCCCAGTGCATGTCAAAATTGGAGCAGGGTGATAAAAAAATATTGTCATATTTGCTTGATAGAAGATGGGTACTTGCAAGTCCAGATAGCAAAATTAACAAAGTATCGCTTGCTGAGATTCAGAGTGAGCACAAAGGAGTAAAGCCTCCAACATTTTTCTTATCGAACAATACTCAGCCATCCTTGGGTGATGTTATGACGGAGAATAGAAAAAATGACCTATACTTCTATGTTGTGAGAGATGATTTATTGCATCCGTTGATTAATGGTAATAAAGCAAGAAAACTAGATGGCTTACTTCCTCTTGTGGAAGATCATTCAGTGACAGATGTGGTGAGATATTATTCCCTCTAGATTTAAATTGAGAAAGGGAACTGGTTGTCTATGTGAAGGATTTAAATGTCGGTTTCGGTGTCGGTTTTGGCCGAAATCCTTTAAAAACTCTATAATTTCGGTTTTTTGTTTTTAAAATTTTCCACCAAAATTTCTAAAATTGCTGTTGAAATTTCATCAATGAAATTTTGTAAAAAGGGAAAATGCCGAAATTCCGAAATTTTGGTGAAATCCTGAAATTTTGCAGAAATTTCGGGTTTACATGTGAATATTTTGTCGGTCCCGACCGAAATACGAAATTTTGGCCGAAATTTAAAACCATGTTCTATGTTAAAAATGTACCCTGCTCTGTCCATTCACTTCAAGATGCAGTGATTTTTTTTATGTTAATAAACATTCTATCAGCCTCTCTACTGAGTCTTAGATGTAGTAGCTTTGTATTTTCCATTTTGATTTTCACTTAATCATCGATATAGTATCACAAAGTAATCTTCCAAGTGAACAACCAATGCAAATTATTAACATATTATTGCGACATTTTGTAGGTTACATGTGGAGGTTGTCAAAGTGCACATGCGGCCGCTGTTGGTAGGAACTTTCATGTCCAGTTAGGATTTTTGCTTGACACATATGTATTCTTTTCGGTCTTAGAAACTTTTATTATCTATAGGCCAAAGAGCTATAGCAGCTTTCTACTGAACTTTGAATTGTGCATTCCACAGCTGTTTCTTGTGCGGAAAGAGGACTAAGGTCTCATTTACTTCTACGTGGAGAGCAACCTGAAATCCCAACGGGCTACAACCTGATATCTACAATGTATGGCAGCGTGTCGTACATTGCGAGATCACTGTATGCGCAGAGGGAAGATATGCTCACTAAGCATGCTTATCTAGTGGCAGGTAAAGGTGGCTGTGTTATACGGTTTAGTGATATTCTTGAGACATCTTTGGCAGCTCGGGAATCAGAGGAAGTACTTCCGGCGCTAGATGGTTGTAGAAATGTGCTTCGAGGGGCCAATGCTGAAATTAGTTCAAGAAAAGTTGTTATTGTCAATGAAGGTGCCGGGGATGCTTTTGGATTATTAGGTGGTATCATTTGTTTATTAACTTCACGATCATATTATATATACATATATATATATATATATATATATATATATTATAATATATTATATATTTATGTGCATGCGTGCCTGCTCGCGCAATCTATCTTTCAATTCTACCATGGGTAGATATATGCAAAGTTAAATTTCATCCCAAGCTACATCGACATATTCTGAACTCTGGTCCTTTTTTAGTGCTTTGCAATGATCCCTTCAGATAATTCATGAATCCTTGTAAGTGGACTGGTGTTTCTTGTATCCTACACATACCATTGAATGTACACTTCTCTTGTTTCCATATTCCATAACCTGATATGGTTTTTAATTTCCACTGAAACCGACACGAAATGACCAAACTGTTTTCGTTTCCATCCCCACCGAAACCGAAACTGAAAGGGCCGAAATGCATAAATAAAAATTGTAACTAGATTATTTAACAATATTTTGAAGACTAAGAAGATTCCTGATGAGTGGAGGAAGAGTACATTAGTATCTATTTATAAGAATAAAGGGAATATTCGGAGTTGCACCAATTACCGGGGAATTAAGCTAATGAGTCACACCATGAAGCTTTGGGAGAGGGTAATTGAGCATAGACTAAGAAAAGAGACTAAGGTGTTAGAGAATCAGTTTGGCATAATGCCCGGACGATCGATTATGGAAGCTATATTCTTGATTAGGCTGTTAATGGAGAAATTTAGAGAAAAAAAATAACCTTCATATGGTTTTTATAGATTTAGCGATATCGTATGATAGGGTTCCCAGGAGTGTTATGTGATGGGTCCTTGAAAGGAAAAAAGTGCCTACTAAATATGTTGATATGATTTAGGATATGTACGATGGAGCAGTAAATAGTGTCAGAACTGCGGATGGCACGTCTAGTGAGTTTCCAATTGCAATAGGACTGCACCAAGGATAAGCTTTAAGCCCTTATCTTTTTTCGCTAGTTATGAATGAACTTACGGAGGGTATATAGGACGAGATGCCATGGTGTCTGTTATTTGGAGATGACATAGTATTAATTGATGAAACCAAAGTAGGAGTTAATGCTAAGTTAGAGTTATGGAGAACTACTTTGGAATCCAAAGGTTTTAGAATGAGCAGGACTAAGACAGAGTATATGGAGTGCAACTTTAGTAATGTAAGGAGGCGGGGCGAGGATGTAGTAAATATGACTGGACATGAGGCACAATATCTTTCGCTATCTTGGTTCAATTCTACATAAGGAAGGAGAGATTGAAGAGGATGTTAACCTCATAATAAGAGCATGTTGGTTGAAGTGGAAGCATGCTTTAGGAGTTCTGTGCGACAATAAAATACCTACCAAATTGAAGGGAAAGTTTTATGAGACAGCTATGAGGCCAGTCATGCTCCACGGCCACCAAGAAGCAGCATGTGCATAAGACGAGTGCAGCGGAGATGCGAATGCTTAGATGGATGTGCGGCCGCACAAGGTTGGATAGAATTAAAAATGAAGAAATCCGTAAAAAGGTGGGGGTGGTACCAATTGAGGAGAAGATGAGAGAGCACCACTTAAGATGGTTTGGGCATATCCAACGTAGACCTTTGGATGCTCCAGTGAGAAGAAGTGACTTGTGCCAAGTTGATGGAGTAAAAAGAGGTAGGGGCAGACCGAAAACAACCTGGGTAGAAACAGTGAGGAAAGACTTGAGGGCTAGGAACATAGTGGAGAACATGAACTTGGATATGAGAGAATGGAAGAAAATGATTCATGTAGACAAACCCAACTAGTGTCAGGATTAGACTTAGTCAATTTGAGCCGGGTAGATTCTTTCACCTTCTTCATGAAAATTTTCTAAAAGGATTCATTAGCCGACCCCCAACTAGTTTGGGACAAAGGCTTAGTTGAGTTGAGTTGAGTTGAGTGAGTGTGATAGTCATATACGATATTAAAAAAAAAGTGTGGCCTAGTGCATGAGGCTCCCGCTATTGCGGGGTCTGGGGAGGGCTAAATGTACGCAGCCTTACCGCTGCTTTGCAGAGAGGCTTTTCCCCCTACATGTACAATATTAGTATATATTATATAATTATATTTATACGAAGTGAATGCAAAATGTGGTGCATGCATTATTTATAAATATTTATATGAATTACGTGTGAAATTTGGCAGGCAATAAATTTTTTGACATGCGCGGCAGTGCATGCATGCCATTAGGTGTTTGTTGTTTTTAAACCATTATGGATGGCTGTGATGCTTATATGATGATTTCTAAGTGTGTATTTATGCTTATTCTACCCTTTCCTGAAGTTTCGTCTTTAAATTCTACTGTTTGCATATGTTTCCTTGATTTTACAGGATTTCCACAGAAATTTCCAACCGAAACTTTCCGTTTCCGTGGGGTCCGAAATCGAAACCGAAATTTAAAACCTTTAACCTGATGCTACTGGGAGTGACACAAGACTTGTTTGTTCAACCCACTGTGGAGATTTTTTCATGACATCAATCTGCTGTAGTCACCATGACTTATTTTCTGGTGTAATTCTGAGTTCTGACCATATCTACTATGTAAATTTCTGGTGAAATTCTGACTCCATCTACTAAGCAAAATTTTGTGGTAGAACAGGCTGTCCCTCGAAAGTCAGTTCCTCCTGCAGAGTGCCGATCTCCTTGCACTTATATCCATTTATTTGAATAAACTTGATTTTTCTCCTAATGGTTTGGTGAAACACAATATTTTCAAAATCCTGACCACCACATACATTGCAATATCATGAATTGGACTCATCATACTCTTATGTCACTGTCTCAACAATTGACGTTCAGATAATAATTCATTGTCGACAAACAGCTTGAAGTACAAGGTTCTCAGATTGTAACTTGCCACCTGAGAGCCACCAGTATTTGGTTTTTCTTTCAACTTACTGTTGAGATAAGGTTCCAATGCTCTTACTTAGTTGAAAAATGTTACTTTTTTCTTCCAGCATGCTTACACTCCTGGCATTTTCTGCATGCTTGAGGGTACCTTGTATCTTAAAAAGCTAATATCCTTTGATTTTGCGGTATTAAACGTCCTGCTGATATTACCATTTCATCAGTGTATACTTAAGTTGCTAAACCCAAGTATGATTCTCTCTTGCAGGTGTAATTCGTCTTGTGTATTTCCTGTCTCAAAATAATTTATTTGGCAAGGAGAGGCCGCTAAAAATTGTTGTAGATGCTGGTACGGGGACAACAGCTGTTGGTTTAGCGCTTGGAGCCATATGTTTAGGGTCTGTTTTAATTTGTATTAACTATCGTTTGCATTTAAACTTCAAGATATTTTGGACTATGACACTCCCTTTTATTGTGAGAATCTATGTTTTGTTGGGAACATGCAAAAGACGCTGGATAATCTATTTATGGTACCAATTCTTGGTATTGTCTGTCAGGCTGCCATGGGAAGTAAATGCGGTGATGCTGGCTGATACCATTGAAGGCTACAAAAGACAGGAGAAATGCTTGATATTTGATTTCAAGAGGCTTTGTGGTTTGGAACATCTTGACGATGCATTAAATGGAGTAGATGGTGGTATTGTGCATTGGGTAGAACGTACCCACCCAAGGAAGTGCGTGAAAAAAATCAACTTCTCTTGGTTGCAGTAATGAATTTTTCTCAAGCACAATTTTTTTTATATTAAATGCTCTTAAAATTTATCAAGCCAAAATTACCGTTGCATATCAGTGCAACACATATTTCATTCAAAACAAAATAGTGCAACACTTATTAAAGGTTGACATTAATCATGATTTCCAATCGTGCATTCTTGTGGAAGCTAAACTCGAAAACTCAATCTATGTATACTATGAAAATTCTTTGTTGGGTTCATGCAAACATTGATAATCTTGTGCTAGTAAATTGAGAACATGCTTTAGGCCAGCACTTAAATGTTTATAATCTTTTGAGTATCTTGAGACCAACACAGACCTGGTGGTATATTTAGGATGACTAGATCAGTCAAATTTTTACCAATCTTGTGGCTTCTTCTCCTGTCCTAGCTTTCTATTGGCATGAGATCTTACAGTTAAATAACTTATGAACATTGTTGAATAACGTGTATTTAGGGTAGTTTAGTCATTACTTGTAGATTAGGGGTATTGTAGTCATTGTACATTGGATGCCCTATTGGGCCTACATATACATCATTTACATGAGGAGCTCCCTAGTTGAGACTCTCCATATCTCTACTCCTTTTCTTCTTCTTCCTTTCTTCTAACCCTAACTCCACTAATAGGGACTCCACCTAATCCGAAGCAGAATGAGTGTGTGAGGATAAGACTTAGCCAAGCAAATAGACTTTAGATTCTAACATGGTATCAGAGCCAAAGGGCCGATCCTTGGGAAAGAAGGAAATAAGAAGAGTCTATCCTCACCTCATGCCATTCCATCTCTCTCGTTTCTTTTTTTTCCATCATCTTTCTGTTGAGTAAACCCTCTCCCACGCGTATCTTTCTTGTCTGTGTGTGAAGCACAAAACCCTTTTGTCTCTTGTCTCTGCCTTTTTTTACCCATCCCTTCAGTGTTTTCCTTCCGCAAGTCTCTCCTCTCTGTATTTCCAACTAAACCTCTTGCGATTACTATTGTTAGTCGCGTGTTGCTATTAACATCGGTGCGATTACTTTTCTAATCGCATGATGCGAATCATTACCCCTTACGATTAATCTTTTTCTACCCCTAAAGCTTGCGATTACTCCACTTGTGTTGTGATTATCAATCGCACTCCATCATGCGACTACTCCATTTCTCAGATCTGATTTCCTCAATCTCTATCAAATCTCTCTTTCTCTTCCGTAAAACCAACACCTCATTTCCTTTGCCATAAAATCTCAAAAACGAAAACAATAACAATCTCAGATTCTTTCCTTGTTTGTCCAAAACCCCAGATCTATAACCCCCTATTTTGTGGCCGTACTCTCTCTCTCTCTCTCTCTCTCTCTCTCTCGTTTGGGTTGCGGTATGAAGTGTTGTCTTGTTGTCCTTCATCCTCATCTTTGTTTTTCTCCCTCTATATTGGTTATGTTTCATTTCTTTTGTCTTCCTCTCCAAAGTGCCACCAAGTGTTCGGTGAAATGTCCGAAAGAGATTCGGTGCCTTGGACGTCTTCTTTTCATTTCAAGTTGAAGGCCTTCGGCTTCAACTTGAGGGCCTTCGGCTTCAACTTGAGGGGGGTGTTGTCTAATGTTGTATCTCTTTCTTTCCATTGTTTTTCTATGTCTTTTGTGTTGATGTCATCTCTTTCTTTACATTGTCTTCTATATCTTTTTTGTTAATGTCAAAGGCGTACACCAAGTGTTTGATAAAACGTCTAAGAGAGGTATGGTGCCTTGATTGTCTTTGTTTCGTTGCAAGTTGAAGGTATTCGACCTTCAACGTAAGGAGGAGTGTTATCATGTAATTCTTTGTGTCTTCTCTTTAGGGGGAGTGTTGTCTTTTTCTTAGTATTGTCTTCTTGAGGGAGAGTTGTCCTCTTAGTTGTCTTCTTGGGGGAGTGTTGGTGTAGTTCTTCGTGTTGTCTTGTCATCTCAAGGCTCATGTAGTCTCGCCTGAGGGAGAGTGTTGTTGTGTTCTTCTTATGTTCTTTGCTATGTTTGTTTTTTCTTCTCTATGTTCTTCGCATAGGTTTTACGCATTCTTTTTTTGGCTTTATGCCTTATCTTTCGTTGGTCGGCTCTTTTACAGGCGGCGGTTTCCGGACTTTCTAGGCGATGGTTACCCCATCGTTGGTTGGCTCTTTTACAGGCGGTGGTTTCCCCGTCGACCTTCTTTACAGGTGATGGTTTCCCCATCGTTGGTCGGCTTTTTTACAAGCGGCGGTTTCCTCGTTGACCTCTCTTTCTGGGTGATGGTATCATTAGTCGGCTCTCTTCAGGCGACGATGTTCATGCCGTCGACCTTTTCTCCAGACGATGGTTTCCCCATCGTTGGTTGGTTATCTTTTTTTTCCCTTTTCTTCTTATCTCCAGGCGACGGCTTCCCCATCGACCTCTCTTCAGGCGATGATGTTCATGCCGTTGACCTTGTCTCCAGACGATGGTTTCCCCATCGTTGGTTGGTTATCCTCTTCTCTTCTTATATTTAGGTGACGGCTTCCCCGTTGACCTTGTACCTGATAGTTTCCCCATCGGTGGTTATCTTATGTTGGCGTGGTGCTGCTTAGCTAGTGTTCTTGCTCGTGCTACTTCCCCGTTTCTCATGGCGTGCTTATTTTGCTCTCTGGACCGTTGCTAATTTCTGCCATGGCGCCTCCATTGCTTATTGATATGTGGATCTGTTTGTCATTCTCTCATTCAGGGGGAGGTCCTATTTGATCGCTCTCGCTGTTGTGCTACTTTAGAGGGAGATGCTCTCTTTTGATGGCCGTTGATTTCGGCGATGTTCATGGTGGCCGTTGTCTTTTTTATGCTTTTCATTATGTATTTACCACATCAGCTTGAGGAGTGTTATACCAAGCTGGATGTGTGTATGAGCTTCTTTTTGTTATTTTTAGTTGGCTGTTGTAGTCTCCTTTGTAGCAAGCTGGAGTTCCATAGGAATAACGTGTATTTAGGGTACTTTAGTCATTACTTGTAGATAGGGGTATTGTACTCATTGTACATTGGATGCCCTATTTGGGGCCTATATATACATCATTTACATGAGGAGCTCCCTAGTGGAGACTCTCCGTATCTCTATTCCTCTTCTTCCTCTCTTCTAACCCTAACTCCATTTCTAACAACCATAATGATCAAAAGCTGCCATCGAGGTACCTAGGATATCATTTCAAGTATGTCAGGGTTTAGTTCCATATCTAGACTTTCCCAGGTGGAGGCAGAAAAGAAAAGAGATGGAACAAAAATAAATAAATGAAAAGAAATAGAGAGATAAAGCTCAAGCTTCTTATGCTGAGACTTTCTCATGGAGGGAGAGCTTGCAGTGTGGAAAGTAGCTTATATGTACACTTATATACACACTTGTATTGTGCGCATGTAAGTCGGAGGGTTTGATATGTATATGCTTGTATATACATGTGTATGAGAGTATACAAGTCATTAGGTTACTTTTATGCTCTTCTCTTGTGTGCAACATGTTGATGGTGGAATCCAGGCTCGAGCCTCGAGGGAAATGCTATTGTTGAACTAGGCTACTTGAGATGACCTATGCCCAGAAAGAAAAAACTCGTCAAGAAGGCCCAAAGTTTGGACTCCAGGGGACCTTCCAGGGCTCAAGTTAGGACAGAGCACTAAACAAAACAGGATGAACAGAGCACACAGAGCACACAAAGCAGGAAGAGCTTGGAGATGGAATTAGGAGAGTGGCCGTGAGATGCGCATGCGTCCCCTTTTAAATAGACTTAGAGTCCATGGTAGTTTAGGAAACTTGCCTTTTGTGGATTCTGTGATTGGCCGACATGCCTAAGAAGTTGGTTTCCATGCTTATCCTTGCTGCCAGCAAGGTTGCCTCTTAGAGTTTGATTTCTAAGATTAGGGCTTCTTGAAGAGGTGTGAAATGACCTCCTTGCCCTTGTTTGCCGTTCTGTCCGTTCCGGCGCCACGTGTCACTCCCTTACTGGAGGTCGGATTTTTACCCCAACATATTGTCCCCAACTTCCTTGGGTTGCTTTGGGCCGAGGAAGTAGTCTTTTTAGCCGCTGGGTTAACATTCCTCACCTCGACTCATCGACCTCGATCTGCTTTTGCCTTTACGATGGGTTGGATAGGATGCATTTGAGGTCAGCCTCTCGGGTTCGTTCATGGGGTTGTCCATTCGGTTCGATCTGAAATCGCTCACCTCGGCCGGATTTGGTCGGACCGTGGTGTTTAGGTCGATCAACTGGGCGCAGCTTCGGGCCGATCTATCCTGAAGTGAGTGCTTTCCTTGGTTTGGCTGTTTGGACTGGTTGGACCTTTTGCAGGGAGCTCTGATTGGAGGGATCATATGATTTCCTTTTGGCTAGCAGTTATGCTCGGCCGGGCGCGATCTCAGACATTGATTGAAGAAGCTGACGCCTTCACGTTCCATCCGAATTGTATGCTCGGGTTGCCCGTTGTCGGTTCTGAACTGACTTGAATGTTTTCCATGGCTGCTCTCGATCCAATCTGCTTGTGTGGACTCCTTGCTGCTTGCGGTGGGAAATCGCGACGGGAGAGGTACGTTTTTTCACAGGGATGACAGCACGCTGCTTCGTATTTCGGGAATGCTCTTAGGATCACGCCATGTGTTATCCAACGACTTGGGGAGGCGAAGCTTCGCGGTCTGACCCGTCCGTTGAAGCGGCGCACGTCTACATATGGTGGAGGATCCACAGTTCTCTCTTCATTCCAAGAGTTCAAGCGCGGTTGAGGGGTCGTATTCCTCTTTTGAAGTATTCTTTCAGGTCAGAGCTATACCCTTCTTACCCAATCCATTCAGGCTGCTCTTTGTTAGTCTTCTTTCACTCTTTTCACTTTCTTTTTCTTGATGTCGGGTATGTTTAGGATGAGTTTAGATATGGGCAAATTGCGACTGGGCTTTCGATGTCAACTCTAATGATCAGAGTCCCTCTCTCGAAATGCTTTCATCGGGGGCTAGCGACTCGGGCTGCTGACCCTTGCCTCTAGAGGCTTCCCTGCAGGGGGCGAATTAGTGGCCCTCATGCAATCTTTTGAATATGCACCCTAGGTCTCGTCCAGTGCCCCGGCATGGGACTTTGGGCGGGGGGCAGTCCTCCAGTAAACCCTGCATCGATCCGGCAGATCGGACCTCACGGCGAGCCCTGCTACTTGAGAGAGGGCGATCTAGCCAGAATTCACATAGAGTGCTATATCCCGGAGTCGATTTCTCTGCGGTTGCCTCTGCTCGAGGAGTGGGCTACCGATGGCAAGCCAAGTGATGTGGCTCATTGTAAAGATTCTGACTAGGTTGCCGAGGTGGCGAGGTCCTTTTTTTTTGAAAGATGACAAAGTATATCGATAGATCATACGAGAATTACATAGAAGAGGGACCAGGAGTCCCTCATGAAATTACAACGTACAAGGACCTAGGAGATAACTCCCGGTCCCTAACAGAAAGATCCAATTCATTTCCCCCATTACTGTCCACTCTAAATCCCCATACACAACAGAAGGAAGGTGTAATTTCTGCTATCTACTCAGAAAATCTTCACAGAGAAACCTTGTTGAAACCACCAAAATCTTTGCTATCTTCAACGAAGATCTTGAAAGCCCTTCCTTGAACCCTTACTTCGATACTTCCAGGTGTGCAATATTCCCCAAAATTCTATTAAAAAGCCTGCAAAGTGTGACCCAAAATCTTCCATACTTCGCATCCATAACACTTGAGAGTCCCCTTCATCAGAGACTTTCCCCTCCTTACTTTCTCAAAACATCCAAGAGGTCCATTCACGGATGGAAAAATAGATACTTGTTTCGTCGATGGGTGACACCGGTTGAGTTTTATTTGGGTTTGAGTCTGATTGGTTTATGATTTTATGTTTGAACTTTAGTTTTATTCCATCTCTATCCTAGTTGCTGCTGGTTTTATATCATTTCTCATTTCTATGTTTTACAAAAAAAAAAAAAAAAATACTTAGCGCTTTTTACACACGAGTTCTATTTAGCTTTAGTCTTAGGCAGCGATCCGGGTTTCGGATCCCTCCAATAATCCGGGTCTTTACAAGTCATACACACAGTCTGTAATCATGATTTTGTCATTTATTTTTTGTTCTGTTCTTGGGTTTTATGTAGTCTTTGTTTTCATTCTGCGTGGATATCACAACACCCACTTGGATTGTAATTTTGAAAGCATTTTTTGTATAATTTGTTATTTATAATTATAATTGTCTTGATTTTGCCTCGGAGAAATTCATATTTTTACACGTAATGCTTTGATGGGGTGAGGCCCACTATCTCCACCAACCTCATGCATAGGATGGGCCCACCATTATTTTATGCCTCATGTTTTGATGGGGTGGGGCCTACTATTTTGCTCCCATGCATAGCATGGGCCAAGAATGCTAGTATATGTATGTATGTATGTATGTATGTAGCTCCAAACAAACTTAAGATGGAACACACCAATCTGCAGCTCTTTCTATCTAGCTAGACTCTTCTTCTGCCATCCTCTTCAATAAACTCCTTTAACTGTCCATGTAAATATTGCTCCATCAATCCCATAACTTCTCTAATCACCGATCCATGTATGATCTTAACTTAATTTTTGTAGTCTCTTATGTAAGAAACACCTAAAGTGCAATGATTGTTACTTATTTATGATTTTGTTTGCTTGAATAGGTGCCGATGCCTTGTTCTTTTCATTTGGTCTTTCACATTATCTCTGATTAATGAATTGCCATGTCCTTAATTATCTCTGATTAATGAATTGCCCAGTTCTTTTCTTATTTTAGTAGGTAAGTGTGAAGTTTGTATCTATGATCATAGTATTTTTCTGTCACCCATTTCTGGATTGTGTTGTCCCATACTATTTTTGACATGAACTGCTCTTGATCTTGAAAGAGTATGTTTCCAGATTTGGTAATGTTTTGAAAGGGGAAGTAGAGATGTGCCAGCAAATTGCCCAGCAGACTGGTATTCTAGTGGATCCTGTCTACACCTTGGCTGCTTGGGAGCACGCAGCACTCCTTTGCCAACAAGAAGCTGAAGGTGATGCCGAAGTGGTGATGCTTCATACTGGGGGAACACTCGGTATGTTCGGATTGGCACAAAGGTACACTTCTTACTTCAGTTCTATGCAGAGAGGTTATAGCCATTCTGAGTAGAAGGATTATTTATATCCTGTTGTAACAGTTTTCATTATGGTTCTACCCATCGAAACATTTCTATTGCCATTTTGGTGTAAAGTTTTGTCAATTGTGGACTCAATGACACCCATTTGTTGGGATTGAGAGTGTTAGCCTTGTGGCATTCTGTAGCCATAGGTTTCTGGTTCAATTTACCTGCCTTTTGTACAAAAGATGAAAAGTAAAAAACAAAAAAAAATGAAAGTCACTTGCAGTACATGTGGTGGTATGCCATAGTCTCCCTATAGGTACCTCTTTAAGGACCAGACTCTCTTTGTCTCACTGTGATTTAGGTTCATTAGAGTTGCTCTCCAAAATGGGTTACTTTAGTCTGCTCGTGTAAGGTTTGGACCAAGGGTTGGTTCTTTTCATAACAGAACATGGTATTTGTCTGCTTTGCTTTGTAACTTCAAGCAAATCAAAGGATTGAGCTTGGATTGGGTACTTCGGTTTGCTAGATAGGAATTCTATTAGTTGTCGAAAGAGTTGCAAACATAAGCCATGCCATGTTCAGTTGTAAGTCAAGAAAGTGATGCAGACGACAGGCCTACATGTGTTATTGTTCAATGAAATTTAGCCATCATGTATTGGTGGTGCTATGGTGTATACATCATTGCTGACCTACCGATTTGATGTACATACATAACTCATGGATCCTTGTAAATATTATCTGACAACTAGCACATGTCATTTACACTTCCCTAAATGTATGCACTTTAGCCCTGAATGCGTAATTGAATAAATAAAGTGAAACTGATTCATCTTGCTTATGTGTTTGTTAATTGGATTGATTGTGTGGTATATGATTGTGACCAAACTGCTATTTGTTTCACCAAATATGATGTTCCACTGATTATATAAGTTTATATTATTTATTTTAGAAGACCACGATCTTGTTAGTGTAACGGGAGTTGGAGGGGTCTCCAATAATAATGCTTCATAAATTTATAATCTCTTATATCTTATTGTTCAAACATTGTTCCTATATCATAATTTACTCTTATTTCTAATACTTTATACGAGGGTCCAGTGATATAAGATATAACATATTACATTCTTAAGAAACGTTGTTCAAATTACACAGGTGGGCATTAATGCAGTTCAAAGTACATACTTCAAAGTACATATTGTAAGTATATTGGAAACTCTTCAGCCATAACATTCCTCTAATTTTGAACCGGTATGGAATTGATTCAATATGGAATCCGGAATAGTCATTGGCTCAATCGGTACACAGCAGTCCATACTTTTTTATATATAAATTATATATATAAATAGATATTTATATCTATATTTTGATTTTGATATATATTTTGATATCTATATTATATATATTTTGATATATATATGGATGGATAGGTATTCATCTAGAGAAGGCCCCACAAGCAAAGACAAAGATCCAATCTTACCCCATATTCGATCGTATGAATGAAACACATTTCTAAAAAAGACGAATAAACGAATTACTTAACACTTCTTTACATCTACATCTTCAACAGATTGTTCAGGACAATCAATCATGAAGGATCCAACCCCTTCTCGAACAACTAAATCAAAGAAAGGTCTTTAATTAGATTCTCAATACCGGAACAAAATAAGTCATTAGCCAAATAAGCTATTCAAATGACTTGGAAAAGTCTTAAATGAATCGATTATAGACTAGGTTCATCAATCTCACGCTTCTTCAAGTATCTAAGGATTGATAAAGGAATCATGAAAAATGGTTTCAAGAATTTCCTACTTGGACATCATTATCATTAATGGAAATAAGTTTTCCTGTAATGACTAAATTTGATCATCATAAGACATAAGAGAAATCCATGTTCCTTTTCCAATTGAATCATTAATGATTTAAAGCAGGTAGATGGATCGAGAAACAAATTCAATTTATTTGTTTTCATGGGAACGGGATGGATGGAAAAAAGCTCTCATGTAAGATAAGATTAAGGTTGTTATTCTTCCATTATGATCTTTCCGTATCCACCAGATACACAGAACAATTGTCAATGGGAATTAGAAGAGTTAACGTTCAACTATTTCGGATTGATCGGAATCAACACAAATAGATGTAGCGAAGAAATGGAATTGGAGTTCAATATATATGTACATATATCTAATTTACATGTACATATAAATAGATACATACAGTAAGATTGATCTATATCAAGCCCATATCTTTATACAATGTAACTTTATACAATACAATAATAATAATAGAGAGTGTGGTAGAAAGAACTATATGAATCTTTCTACCATATTATCTATTATACTACTGATTCCAATCTACTCATTTCATTTAAAACTTGGAATTTTAATCTCTTTCATTTATTGAATCATTGATAAGAACTAATCAATCAAGTTTCATTCAAATTAATCATTTTGACTGACTGTTTTTACGTAGATGATAAGTAAAAAAACAGTAGGAACTAGAATGAACAGCGCAATAGCAATAAATGCGAGAATATTGACTTCCATAATCTTTTTTTTTTTTTGTTTTGCTTTGCAATAACTCGGGATCTAATCCTGTAGAGATGATAAGTCTTTCTCTTGTAAATTTAATGGGATAGATTACATCCTGATGATACTGAATCGGATCAATATCATGAATAACAATATCTGATCTATCAAATCGATTCATCGTCGAGAATTGAATTGAATAGTATAACATAGAAATAGCTTTTATGAATTTGTTATGGTGGTTGCATCAGCCATGAACTATGGCCTTGAAGTGACAGCGACACCAATGGCAGATGCAGCCAAGGAGACCCTCGCCTAGCAGTGGTAGTAGGTTGCCGGGTTTTCTTCTTCCCGGTCAGCCATGTATAAAATCCGGTGCACCAAAAACGCTTGAACAGGGCTAGGACAAAGAGTTCGACGGATGAACTGCCACACGGCTGGAGGTAAGGTGAGGGGGTGATGGACAACACATGTAGGGAGATCGAATCCGTTACTATTGTTGGCCATCACAAGTCCGGCCTATTGTGTTTGATCCCATCCTCAACAGATGTTTAATATTTTTGGCCATCACAAGTCCGGCCTATTGCCCTTGATCCCACCCTCAACAGATGATTCTAGAGCTTTAGAGCATGATGAAAAAGAAGTCCTGAAAAAACTTTTTAGCCGTTGATTTTTTGGACATCTCAATCTTGTGGCTGAGATCGCCAATCAGACGGACCCATTTGGTCGTTTTGTGATGGCCCATCACATCAACGGTTCTGCTCACAAAGCCACGTGGACAGTAGATCATGGTAGTTTTCCTTCATTAAGACCACTCATATGCCTCTATGAATGAAGAATGTTTCTAGATTTGAAGGGATACAAACAAACAAGGACCATGACAGCAAACTCAAAGATTAGTGAGTTATTTTCAATGCCTGAAAATGGTCAATAGACTTCAAACTGCCGGGTAACTTCAGTGGCTCTATTGACGAGAAAATATGAGGCGCACAGTGCTAAAAGGGAGAAAAGAAAAAAATGAATGTACTTACATAGTGGTCACATCAACTTTTTCTTGCTGACATCAGCAAAATCTTGTCTTGAAAATGGTGGTCTGTCTTTCTCTCTCTACCCTCTCTCTCCACTCATCATAATATCTTTCAAAAAAACCCGGCAACCAAACAGAGCAGGGTTTAGCAACCTCCAACTGAGAAGTAGGGTGTAGGTAAAAGCTTTTAAGGCTCAACAATCTCCAGCTTTTTAGTAGTATGGCTGTTACGAACCTAGATCAAATCGCAACGGATTTGATCTATTGGAGGGAAGATCGGCCTCTTGACCCACTTCGATGTAAGGGTCGTCCTCCTTTGTGCGCAAGACATAGTTTCTCGAAATAATTTTTTTCACTAATTTGAAAATTTTCACGTAAATGTTATTTATAGAAAATCTCTACTATAGGCTCTATAGCTAACCCTTATCCCTAAGAATCCTAGCCATAACAAACAATTAAGAAAGCAAATCCTAAAAGCAACAAATCTAAACAACGTTATTCCATCCACGTGGGCACATAACATTCCTCCCCCCTTGAAATCAACATTGTTCCCAAGTTTGGATTATTGGAGAAAGAATTTATTCCACCCGGGTCCGAAATCGTATTGGGCATGACTATGAGCAACACATCTGACATTGGAGTTCCACCTTAAAAAACGACGACCGTGAACCTTTGAACTCCACCTTCAAAATATCTTGTGATCAAACTGAAAAGAAATATGATTTTTTTTATCACGGGGCATCCGTAGCGATGGAATGATCAAATGGGCCGACAAAATCAAGATGAGCCTTGGCATGGCGCTCCACCAAATCATCTTCGCTGGCATCAATTTGCGCATTTTTCAGATTTAGTTCTTCTCGCATTTTCTTTATCAGAATGCTGATTTTGTTCAGGCCTTCCGAAAATCGTCGTTGTTCTTCCATAAATCTGGGAAAAACTTGCAAAAATCCCCACGCATGGAATCCAAAATCTCGTGGTATGTAGCCATGGCGCAAGATCGACTGCTTTGATACCACTTGTTACGAACCTAGATCGGAGCGCAACGGATTTGATCTTCTCGGAGGAAAGATCGGCCTCTTGACCCACTTCGAGGAAAGGGTCATCCTCCTTTGTGCGCAAGACACAATTTCTCGAAATAATTTTTCTTCACTAATTTGAAAAATGCCACGTACATGTTATTGATAGAAAATCTCTACTATAGCTAACACTTATCCCTAAGAATCCTAGCCATAACAAACAACTAAGAAAGTAAATCCTAAAACCAACAAATCTAAACAACTTTATTCCATCCACATGGGCACGTAACAATGACAGAGAGCGAAGTCTCTAGATGTCATCCTCAAATCTATACAGAGTAGTATGGTGGAGAAAGAAGTGTTTAGATGTCATTCTCAGATCCCATAGTTTCGTATTGTCATGTAAAAGTCTCAAGGACCGGACCTTTGTAATTACCTAAGGTCATGTTTGGCAACCATGATTTTTTTTTTTCATGGAATATTAACTTACCAAGTGATGAGAGAGCGGTAGGAAGAGTGGGAGAGGGAGAGAATTGGGAGGGCATGAGTGAGGAGAGGGGGCTAAGTGGCCGAAAAGTGAGGGTAGAGGTGGGGTGAAGCAAATGCCAGAGAGGGTTTTTCTCTTGATGTTCATGTGAGACGAGAGAACAGGAGAAAAAAAGGAGAAAAAAAGGAAGGAAAAGTGTGTTTTTCTTCTTTGTATTCCCTTGAGTTGTCTTGTGTATGGTTTCTCTAAGAGGATAAGGAATGCATTGTGGTTTATGGATTTTGGCTCAATCCTTTTATAATCCTTGTATTTTGGTTTCTCACGATGGATGATCTTGTTCTCGTTCGTAGATTTAGGCATTGTGACCGAATCATGTAAACTCTCAGTTTGGGCATCTTGTGGTTTGCTTTCTTTCTATTATTTTGTTTCTTTGTACACGATCGGAACATATTTTATCTAGTGGTATCAAAGTAGTGGTTGAAACCATTGTTGGTTAGGCCATGGTTGGAGCGAACGTGGGTATCGTGGTTGGATCGCGATTAGAGTGTTCATTTGAGGTAGATTCTTTGAGGTGGAAGTATGCGTCGAGGTATTTATTACCTGAACATTCTATACATTTTATAATATGAATCTAGGATTGATTGGAATGATCGGTGTGTAGGAATAGGGTTCTCTACTCGTCTTTCAAGAGTTTTCTACTTTGTGTGGAATGACGCTAATTGACTTGACTTCCCTCTCTTTTGGTTTCGTTCCGGATCAATAACTAGGACAGCGCAATTCTTCTCAAACCGATAGAGCTATCTCGATTGGGTGAAGGACGGAACAGTACATTGGCTACATACTACTGCACAATCTGCCTTCTGTCGAACCTTGACAATTTGTGGTTGAGCACCCGCCTGATGTCAATGACCTCGAGGATGCGGATGAAGATCCTATAAAAGAATTCCAAGTTCAACTTTAGTAAGGTGCAAGACAGACCATTTCAATCCTAGATAAAGTGATCTAAAATAGCAATGAAGTCAGGTTCTACCCTTTTCAACATTGATATGTTCGATGGAAAGGGTATTTCACCATATGGCAAATGAGGGTGAGAGAAATCCTTTATTAACAAGGACTGGTTAAGGTGTTAAAGGAAAATGATGAAAGTCCAGAGAAGATGATGGATGCCGAGTGAGAAGACTTCAACCCAAAGGTAGTCAGCACAATTTGACTCTCTTTAGTTGATGACATTATGTTCGACTTTATAGAAGAAGAATCGGTGTGTAAGTTATGGGAGAAGTTGGAGAAGCTTTAAATGGAAAAAGCTCGGCCAACTGATTGCATTCAAAGCGACAATTATACGGGCTAAAGATATAAGAAGGCGAAATCTTCTTAAATACACAACTATTCAACAGGCTTATGGATCAACTCAATAGGGTAGATGAAAGTTGAAGGAATAAGATAAAGTCCTTACACTTCTTACCTCACTTCTGAATTCGTATGACTACCTAGTGGGGACTCCATTGTCCAGGAAGTTTACAACGAAATTAGATGTGGTCACAACATCGCTCTTATCTAATTAGATCCGAAAGAAATCTGTTCTTGATGGGTGTCAAGAGCATTTGTTGGATGTTCATGGTGAAAATCAAAGAGGAAGGTCATCTGATGGGGCATAAAAAAGGCAGGTCAAGATCTAGGCTCAATAGAAAGATGGGCGATGATTTTTCACCCCCTGTAGGAGTTATGCGCCCCCCTTTTAACTTGATTTGACATCAAAAAGCGTTAGAAGTTGCTCACAATCACGTTAAAAGGGGGGCACATAATCCTATGCTGGGTGGGGGTGAAAAAATCATCTCCCTAGAAAGATGTGTAATGCTATCGTTTTAAGGGGTATAGTCACATCAAACATGATTGTTCAAAGCAAGTTGACAAGTCAGAAAATGGTGTTGCAAATACGGTGGTATAAATAACAAGTAGAACAAAATGATTCATTATGTTCTCACAATTTTTACAGGTAATCACACTTCTCACAATGAGTGGATTTTAGTTTCACAGTGCTTTGTTCACATCTACTTCAAGAGAGACTATTTTGATACGTTCTAGGGAATAAAGGTAGGTGGTGTCCTTGGGTGACGCTATACTTATGACTTCACCGGAGTTCGAACGGTGAAGATCAAGAAGTTCAACTGAGTGGTTTGTACTTTGGGTATTGTAGCACATGTCCCAAAGATACAAAAGAATCTAGTATCTCTTAGCCGGTTGGACTCCAGGGGCTGCAAGTATTCAGCTATAGGTGGATCCATGAAATTCAAACACAACTGTACAGTTCTGACTAGGGCTGGCAATTTCACCCGAAAAAGCGGGGATCCGCCCCGCCCCGCCCCGTTTGGGGAGGGGATTCCCCGATTTGAAAGGGGAAGGGGAAGGGGAATATAAAAATTCCCCGGTGCGGGGGGGGGGAGGGGAAGGGGATGGAGTTGTCCCCGCCCCGCCCCGCCCCGCCCCGCCCCGCTAATCAATGCCATTTTTTATAAATTTTTAAGTGTTTTTTTTAAGGAAAACTACTAGAAGCTCTGTGGATCGGCTACAAGATTCCCCCAAACATAAACTTAGCTTGTCTTTTCCTTTTAATTAGTAATAAAGACAAGCTGAGAGCCTGAGACGCTGAGTGTATGCAATTATCAAAAAATCGTAGTGCCAACAGAATTTTAGGGTTGGATTGCAGGTTTTAATTTTCAACAAGAAAAATTTAGCTACTAGAAATTTGTTTCATGTCAGCACTAGACTGAATTGCAGTTAAAGAAATAAGTCATTTGTTGAGTTTGTTCTCTTCTCCATTCTCATTTCTCATGCTCATCTGGGGGTTAACATGCTATACAGAATGAACTAATGAACATTATTTTGCGTGTGTGAGCGCCCACTTATGGACTTTTAAAGTTCATTGTGACTACTGAAATAGTTACTTTTTGCACATTGGCTGCCTGATAATGAAGGTAATCCTGGTGCTCATTTCCTATTTATCATTCCATAATTTATGCAGAAAATTGCTGAAAGATTAGGTCCTGTTGTTATTTATGTTTGTTGTCTCATCCATGCATTTCTTATTTTGTCTATCTGTTTGTTGATCACATGAATAGAATCATAGCATTCATCACAATATTGTCTGTAATGGACGTAGAAGAAAGAAGCTCTGTTTGCTGGTTTGGTTGGGTTCCAAAGAGGGGGCGGGGCGGGGATTTTGTCCCCGAAGGATGCGGGGAGGGGAAGGGGAAGGGGATTAGATATTCCCCGCGGGGAGGGGAGGGGGATTCCCCACCATCCCCGCAGAGGGGAAGGGGAAGGGGAGGGGGAATATTCCCCGCAGAGGGGAAGGGGAAGGGGACCCCAACATCCGGCCCCGACCTGCCCCGTTGCCTCCCCTAGTTCTGACCATTATATCGTCTAGTTGGGGACATAGTTACTGGAGTTCCTAAGATCTCGTTGGTTAATTGGAAACAAAGTGATGTGTGCACGTGTAACGTCTTTTTCATAGTTTTTACGTAGATGGGTTTCAGGTTGCAGAACGGTGAGAAGGTGACAGTTCCCATGATGGAGAGGATGAATCTTTCTAAGTGAAAAAATGGGCTTAAACTTTGTTTTAGGCCCACTTTAAATATAATGGGCCTAAAAGCATTTATCTCATTCAACTTTTAGATTGTTTGCATTTAATTTTCATTTATAATTTCAAACATTCAATCATGGTTTTAAATTTCGACCGAAACCGAAATTTGCCGAAATTTCATTTTTCGCCATTTGCCAAATTTCGGACCGTAATCCGAGATTTCGGTTCGAAATTTCAGTAATTTTGGTCCGAAATTTTGATTAAAAGCCATTATTTATTTTTAAAAAAATGTTTCAAAATTTCGTCCGAAATTTTAAAATTTCAGTTCGAAATTTCGAACCAAATTACGAAATTTTGGCTTTCGGTGGGGTCCGAGGTGGGGTCCGGAACGGTTACCGAAACCTAAATTTTAAACCATGCATTCAATACATATGTGAGTTTTTTTTCCAGCATTATGGGTCCACGAGAGAGAGAGAGAGAAGAGAGAGAGAGAGGTGAGTCAAAGTACACGGCACCCAAGGTGACAAAAAGCCGAACAATAGTATTATGGAGGGTTGGATACAAGCAAATATAAAATCTGAAAATCCAACGGCCAACCGTGCGATCTTGATTAACTAAAAAAGGTTTAGAAGAGAACACAAATACCGGGTGATGGTCGGCCTCGTGCATGCAAACCAATACCACCTTTGCCTGCCAAAGAGAAAAAGCATAGATACATAGACAAGAGTACAAGTCAATATTTATATATATTCCCCATCACTACAAAATGCATGTAAGGGAGAGAGGGCAATAAATGAGGGTTGGTGGTTTGCCGAGCAGAGAAAGTGACGGGCTTAAGATGGTGGCTGTCTCTTCTTGGTAAATTCAACTTAAAACTAATGTTCCAAAATCACACCTTGTCGGCCTCCGCCTACCTATTTTAAAGGATTTTAACCCTAAGAAAACCCTAAACTAATCTCTTGTACATCTCTTATATTATTACTACACTATTCTATTCCTGACAAGATTTCGGTACTTGTCTTGTTCTATGACAATGGAATCTTAAGCCTAAAAAACCTTAAGCCCATCAGCCATATTTGATTATTAGGGTCTCAATTGTCCTCTCCAGGTTGTGAAACTTGCTACTTGGAAGGGATGTCGATCTATTATCTGAGGAAAATCCTTCCCTATAAAAGTCATCGCACAGGATGCATGTATTGCATCAACACTACTAGCTAACTACTCTAGTGAAGTCTCTATATATGGATATTTTAAAAATGGTTGGTGGTGCTTAGAAGAAGTGCATTAAGGGCATGTTGGGATCTTGAAACCGGGGTTCCTGTAACAGTGCGGCATGCCCACAAACACAATTGGCATGTTGGGCATGCAAGGCTAAATCAACAATTTACCACATTCCATTTTTCAGAGCAACTAGCGGAAGACAATTCAATATTCAAAGAAATCCATAAATATCCATTAATAATTAACCCATGAGTTGAAATGTCATGTTCCACCACAATTATAAAAAAAATCCCCACCAACTGCATAAGCAATCCGCTAATAAAAATAAATCCGTAACTACTACTGACTGTGGAATAACTAAACTCTCTAAACAAACTAATCATTTCCTCTCGCCGCATTCCCCAATCCGAAAGCTATTCATCGATATCTATAAAAATAAAAGATAACGTGGAATGAGTTTTTACACTCAATACGTAATTAAGGATTCTATGTAAGTTCGTATCAAGTACTCCACGAACAATAATAATAAATGAGAAATAGGCAGAATATAACTCATTACATAAAGAACATGCGACCTACCATGGTATAAATCTGAAAGAGGCACAAAAGTATAAGTGTATAACTAATCAACATCAACGAATTTCCATGGCACAAGATATGTAACAATTTTTATTCCACTAGATATAGCTAGGTATTGATGGGAGGTCTCCCAAAAGCATGCACTTCCACTCAGAAAGCTAAAGGTGTCAATGGAAACTCTTCCAAAAGCATGCACTTTCACTCGGAAGGCCAAAAGATATCAATGGGAACTCTCCCAAAAGCATGCATTTCTACTCAGAAGGCTAAAAGATATCAATGGGAACTTTCCCAAAGGCATGCACTTCCACTTGGAAGGATAAAAAATACCTCAACCTAGCTACAGTAGTCATACAAGCAGCATCAAATGATTCACTCGAATCAAACAATAATCAACCCATGGGTAACACATACAATCATCACATTGCAACAGTAACCATACGAGACTTATGAGCAATAATCACTCCAATGAATTGTAAACAAAGTTCAGGTTATTCATTAAGCCTAGTGGTGTGTGAGGAAAGAGAAAGTTCTAAGGGGTGTTTGTGCGCCGTTCTTGTGCTCAGGAAAGTCATAAAGAACGTCGGATTGCACACGAGGAGGAGGCATCCATGGCTCAAAGTCTATCTAACCCATCTCCTTCAATTTGAATTTTTCTTTGTTTTTCATTGCCCAAGGTCCAAAGGGACCATTAAGTTAATGTCTATAATAACACCAAAAGCATCCATCTCACCAAATTATTCGCAAATCTAATCTTCATAACTATGATACGTCAAAGAGCAATGATAGAATGAAGAGTGCCCTTGCAGAAACCAGATTCAAGGGCGCCCTCATTGGTCAATTTCAGCAAAAGTGCATTTATGATGGCACCGAAAAAAGTGGATGGAGCCATAAAAAGTGGAACTGCTTTTACTTTTGCTGAAATTGACCCATGAGGGTGCCCTTGAAGTTGATTTTTGCAAGGGCGCCCTTCATTCTATCATTCCTCTACAGTAAAACATGAAAAATCGGTGAATATAATTGGGTAAATTTTCTGTAGGCAAAAGAATATAAATGTTTTTTAAATTGGAAGGAATTTGAATTGAATTTTGTGTGAATTTAATTTTTTACTTTATAGTAATTTTTTGATTAGCTTATGAGGAATTCTAAATGAAGGTGGTCCTTGCAAAAAAGGATGAAAGGGCCACTCCCATTGGTCGTAATTCACCAAAGTGCATTAAATGGGATGAAAAACCAAAGAAAATTAAGTGCAATTTAGTGATTTACAACTAATGGGGTGCCCTCTCACCCCTTCTTTGCAAGGGCGCCCTTCGGTTTATATTGCCCCCCTCCCCCAAAAAAAATAAAAATAAAAATTGGGGCTCTGCTCCTGCTCCTGCTCCTGCTTCTGAACGGTGCATTTGGTCATTAACTGGAACGACCAAAACTCTAAAAACATTGCTAGATTTTATGTCATGTGTGGGCCTAAAGTCTCCATTTTACATTTGTTGGGCCACAACATAAATAGGATGCACCCTTAATAGAATGATCCTAACCCTCCGAGACTTCACAATATGGAAACCTCTACCGATCGGAGGATCAGGATCATCCTATGGTGATGATTTACGTTGTGGCCCAACAAATGAGCAGTTTAGATCTTCCTATAAAGTGGACCCCACTGTAAGACACTGGGATGATAGCTTCTTTACGCCGGTATAAAAACTCCTATTTTTTGTCATTAAAATACCCTCTGGTCAAATAACTTCTTTTGTTTCAACCAAACCTAGATACCCGTGATATTTCAGTTGCTTCTGCTTCAACAGGATCCTCTGCTTGCAAAATAAGAACAAATCATCCTTTGGTTATGCATGAGATAGAAGAAATCTGTTTCTAGGGTTTTATAAGACCGGGGCTTGTAGATTGTCATAAAAGAGAAACCAGTAGATTCCAAAACGGTGGAGCGTCCCTTAACCGTGAAACCATACAATGCCAACATCCTTCTCACAAATCATCCTTTGGTTCTGCATGAGAGAGAGAGAGAGAGAGAGAGAGAGAGAGAGAGAGAGAGAGAGTTTCCAACAAATAAAGAAAGTTGAGGAATTCCAATACTTTCTAACAAATAAAGAAAGTTGACGAAAAGATTGTTTCTACCCATCATAGGCTCATAGCTTTATGTGTGGGGGGGATTTTGATGAAATGAATATAACAGAGGAACTGAGAGTAACTTAGTATATATCTGGGGTTTGTAAGGGAGTTTTGGTCCTTTACGAGAAGCACATGTACGATCCCCGGTTTATAACTGGAGCGCGAGATTACATATTCGCCCCTTTTCTTCCGCAGACCACCCTCCCACATTTTATTGAGTCATAAATTGACTAGAAGGTGACCTCGGGAAGTAAAAGGGGTGAACATGTCACTTCTCTTATGGGACGAAGTCACCTTGTCTTTTATTAATAAAATCCCAAGAAAAATCCCTAGCTTTTGTTTGGTTGTGAATCTTCTGTTGGAAATTTGTGGTATTCTGCTACTACAGAAAACAAAAAGAAAATGGGCAAGGGAAGAAACATAGAGATATATTTCTATTAGCTGAAGAGTAAACACAATAACACACACTACATGACTCATCTAGACTGCTTTTTTTAAAGGAGAAAAGATGTACTACGTGGGCTAAATGTTGTGGAGTTAGTTTCCACTTGTTTTTGCCCATTACAACTCAACCATTCAACCACTAAACCACTATCCTATAACCACTTAACCACTAGCAGTACTTGACCCAATAGTTACATGAAAAGAGGAGACCACTACACACGTGCATCAAACATCATCACTCCCCCTTGATGCAAATCCGGATACACCAAGAAGAGATCTAAATCTCGCAAACTTTGGATACGAAAGTGCTTTAGTAAAGCCATCAGCCACTTGTTCATTGGTTGAACAATACTTCATTGTGATCACGCCTTCAACAATGTGTCTGATAAAATGATGACGAAGCTCAATATGCTTGGTCCTCCCATGGTCATTGAGATCGTTGCCTTGTTGTCACAATAAATCTCTGTCGCGTGCGCTTGTACTTGTTGCAAGTCTTTCAAAATTCTCCTCATCCAAACAGCTTGACAAACAGTTGATGTTGTGGCAATATATTCAGCTTCGGATGAAGACAACGCCGTAGTAGCTTGTTTCTTGGAACTCCATGAGACAGCACATGAACCAAGATTGCAAATATATCCACTTGTGCTTTTCCTGTCATCTACAAAACCAGCCCAATCGCTATCAATAAAACCAACTAATTGAAAATTAGGAACCGGTTCATACCAAATCCCATAATTTCTCGTTCCTCGGATGTATCGAAGAATCCATTTGGTTGCTCCAAGATGATGCATTGAAGGATAATGCATGAATCTTGAGACTAAGCTGACAGTAAACGTGATATCTGGACGAGTGTTAGTTAAATACATCAACCCACCAATAATACTTCTAAATAGCTTCTCATTAGCTTTTGCCGTTCCATCATCCATGGTCAACTTCTCATTTGTGTTCATGGGAGTAGAAGCAATCTTACAATTCAGCATATTATACTTCTTAAGCAAGTCTAAAGCATACTTCTCTTGTGAAATAAAAATACCATTATCTGTTTGCTGAATTTGAAGACCGAAAAAATAATGCAACAACCCCAAATTTGTCATATCAAATTCATGCATCATGCTGTCCTTAAATTCTCTAATAAGAATATTAGAGGAACCCGTGTATATAATATCATCCACATAAATGCAAAGAGCACATCATTACCTTTCACTTCTACATATAAGGTGGGATCACTTCCACTCCGGTGAAAGTTATTTTGATGGAGATAAGAGTCAAGTCTACTACTGTACCATGCTCTCGGTACTTGCTTGAGACCGTAAAGAGCCTTCTTCAACTTGTAGACTTTCTCCTCTTTGCCATTGACAACAAATCCTTGTGGCTGAACAACATACACATCTTCATCCAAAGAACCATTTAAAAATGCAAACTTAACATCAAATTGGAAGATATTCCATCTCATTTGAGCTGTTAGAGCCAAAATTATTCTAACGGTTTCAAATCTAGCAACAGAAGAAAAGGTTTCAAAATAATCAATTCTATGCTTTTGTACATACCCTTTGACGACCAACCTTGCATTGTATTTTTGCAAGCTTCCATCAGGATTATACTTTACCCTGTAGACCCATTTCACGCCAATAGCATCATTTCCTGCTTGCAAGTTCACAAGCTCCCATGTGTTGTTCTTTTCAATGGCGGTCATTTCCTCCGTCATGGAATTCTCCCACTCTTCTTTTTCACAAGCTTCATCATAACTTCTAGGTTCTGCAATCATAAGAGTAAAGATAGATTCATAATTTTTTTGTAAAGAACGAAATTTCCTTGGTGGAGTTGCACTATCTTGGGATGATTCACCACTATTGCTGTCCGGATTGCTAAAACCTCTAGAAGAAGACTGGAAGGATGTTAAACTTTGTACTGGAGAAATTGAGGTGACACTGCATCATCCACCTGTACTTCTGTCATATCTCCTCCAAGGGTTAAGTGCTGATTTTTTTGTCATTCCATTGCCAAACACTGTTTTCATCAAAAATAACATCTCGACGAATAATTAGCTTCTTGGTGATAGGATTATACAACCAATAACCTTTTGTCTCATCACTATAACCAACAAAAATATATTTCTCACTCATTTTATCCAGCTTAGCACGATCAGTAGAATCAATTAAGGCATATGCAATACAACTAAAAATTTTCAAACCACTTATATTGGGCTTAGTTTTCCACCATGCTTCATAAGGTGTCATATTCCTTACTACCTTTGTTGGAGATATATTGAGAAGATGTACTGATGTTGCCACCGCCTCAGCCCAAAAATCATTTGGAAGTTTCTTCTCATTTAGCATGCTTCGTGCCATTTCCACAATCGTCCGATTTTTTCTTTCAGCAACGCCGTTCTGTTCTGGAGTTTTTCTTGTTGTCAGCTGTCTGCGGATGCCATTTTCCTTGCAAAAAGAATTGAACTCATTAGACAAAAATTCTCCCCCCTGTCTGTTATGAGAGTCTTGATTACACAGCCACTTTGTTTTTCCTGCAAAAGCTTTGAATTCCTTAAAATTTTCAAATGCCTCTGATTTCTGAACAAGAAAAAACCCCAACTCATACGAGTAAAATCATCAGTAAATAATAGTACATATTTACTCTTGTTCAAAGACAATGTGTTCATTGGTCCACAAATATCTGCATGAACCATGGTTTCCATAAACAAAGTGGCAGGCGATGTTCCAAAGGCATCATGGCTCTCCAAGCTTTCCCAACCGGAAAGGGCAGGCGATGTTGCTTTCCATAAACACAACTTTCACAAACACTATCAGCACAGATAATAGATGGCAACCCAGATACCATACTTTTCTGACTCAACAATTTCATCCCATTAAACTGCAAATGCCCATACCTTAAGTGCCAAAGCCTAGAGTCATTATTAACATTAGCAACCAATGCACAATCATCTAAATATGATAGCTCAAGAGGGGACATTTTGTTTTCAGCCATGTGGATCTTAATGATAGACTTCTCAGATTTTCTACTTTTAATTTCACAAACATCATCATGAAACAAAACCAAATATCCTTTTTATATCAACTGACCCACACTAAGCTAGTTATGTGCCAAACAAGGAATAAAGTAAACATCATTGATTATTCTTTCAATATTTGACTTAGTCTTAACTGCAATGGTCCATTTACCTTCAATCTGAACTGACTAGCCATCACCAAGCCGAACTTGCAATTGAACTGACTTGTCAATAGTGAGGAAAAGATCCTTCTGTCCAGTCATATGGTTGTTGCAATCACTATTTAAAAACCAGACATCAGTCTTACTTATATTAGGATTCAAATAAGTAAGAAACAAACTACCTTCCTCTTGCTTTTCTTCAGCAAAGTTGGCTTGTTGCTTTGCTTTTTCCCAGCAATTTGCTTCGATATGTTCATAGTTCTTACAAAAATAACATTGCTTCCCTCTGTAGTTCTGCTTTTGGTTGCCTTTGTCACCATTCCCACGCCTTTGATGTCCCATATCAGTCCTTCCTCGACCTCTTCCATGACCACGATAGCCACCTCTACCATAGCCACCTCTACCTCGGCCTCTTTCTGCTTGCCTTTGACCAGAAGAGCCTTCACTATTTTTTTCTTTGCTCGAGATCTCCACCTTGGATTGAAAAGCATGCTCAAGATTCTTTTCGGTCGACCTGTTCATTCTCTCTTCATGTGCTAAAAGAGAACTCATAAGTTCATTAAAAGAAAAAACAGATAAGTCTTTAGACTCTTCAATAGCTGTAACAACGTGATCAAATTTACTTGGAAGGCTTCTCAAAACTTTCTCTACTACTTTATGATCTGAGACATTCTCTCTAAAAGTTTTCATCTGATTTATGATAGCAGAAATTCTACAAAAGAAATATTGAACAGACTCACCACCTTTCATAAAAGTGCTTCAAATTCTCTACGGAGTGTTTGCAATTTTACCACGGTTACCCTAGAATCCCCATGAAACTCCTGCCTCAAGATGGTCCAAGCTTGTTTTGAACTAATGGCACTGGAAATCCGTGGAAAGATGGACTCCGCTACAGCTTGTTGCAAAACAAGCAAGGCTTTCGCATCCTTTTTACGAAGCTCCCTCACATCTGTTGCAGTTTCTGCAAAACCATTCTCAACCAATTCCCATAGTGCTTGTGTAGTAAAAAAGGTCTTCATTTTAATACTCCAAAACTCATAATTTTCTCCACCAAAGATAGGAATCAAGGATTGGGAGAGATTGAGGGTATTCATACCATTTGACATGATTGAAACTCACACAGAACTTTTATCAAACAGTTTGTGTGCAGTGTAAACTTACCCAAAGAACTTTGCTACAGCAAACAACCTCCACAAAAGAGACACGCCCACCTTCAACCGAACTAGGCTCTAATACCAGAATGTTGGAAATTTGTGGTATTCTGCTACAACAGAAAATAAAAAGAAAATGGGCAAGAGAAGAAACAGAGAGATATATTTCTATTAGCTGAAAAGTAAACATAATAACACACACTACATGACAGACACATCTGGACTGCTTTTTTTAAAGGAGAAAAGATGGACTATGTGGGCTAAATGTTGTGGAGTTAGTTTCCACTTTTTTTGCCCATTACAACTCAACCATTCAACCACTAAACCACTATCCTATGACCACTTAACCACTAGCAGTACTTGACCCAAAAATTACATGAAAAGAGGAGACCACTACACATGTGCATCAAACATCATCATCTTCACCTCGAATGGTAGTAATGCAAGTAGTCAACAGGAAGAATAGTTGCGGGTATTTGCCTCCAAGAATACGATATAGAGATCAAAGGAAGAGAAGGGGAAGGGAGAGGGGAAGAATAGTTGCGGGTATCGTCTCCGAGAATACTATATAGAGATCAAAGGAAGAGAAGAGGAAGGGAGAGGGGAAGAGAGAAAGAGAGAGAGAGAAAAAAAACATTGTTCCCAAGAAATTCAAGCAAAATTCCTCTATTTTTATGGATTTTGGCTTGAGTAGTATGGGAAGAGAGAAAGGTGACACGTCAGCATACGTGCAATGGGAGGCATCTCTTCGACAATCAAACATGCCATGTTTGGTTCGCTGGGAGAGTAGTGGAAGTAGTAGTTAATAGGGAGGTGACAAGGATGGGAGATGTGTAGAGTTGTCTAGAGGAGAATAGAGAAAGAGCGGTAGCGTATTTGGTTGGGCATTAAACCTCTAGAAGAAGTGTGGAAAATATAGGGGTGTTATTATCAAAATAGATAGTGGACGAGAGAGCAAGGGAAGAGAGAGAAAGAGAGAAAAAATATAATGATTACACAAGACAAGACAAGACGTATTCTACTTTTCTCCCTTTTAAAATCCACCTAAATGGAGGTTTTTGGTTGGAAGATTGGTAGGGAGAACAATTCCGTCACATAGGCGCCATAATCAAATGGAATTTGAACTCAAATTTGGCAACCGAACAACATCCAGTGTTCCATATTCCTGGAAATGCCCAACCGTCTTCCACGTTATTTGCAACCAAACAGAGCCAAGGACTTTTACTGACTTGGCAGCCAAATGCTAAGTAAAATCTGGCTTATGTGCAACCTGTTTTTGGCCGCAGAAAAGCCAGGATGGCGTTGGGGTTTTTGTTGGCACTTGAGTGTCATATCTGCAAAATCCCTTGTTTAATTGCCAATTTAACATTATGGCTCTGTTGGTTGCCAAATGCTCGGCATCCTCAAGGATGTCCCAAGTAAGGTTTTAAATTTCGGTTTCAGGTATAATTTAGTTCCTCACCGAAATTGAAATTTTGGCCGAAATTCTGTAAAGAAATAAAAATAATAATATTGTATCAAAAATTTTTGCCGAAATTGCTGAAATTTTGACCTTCTAGAACATTTTTGTTTCGGTCCTGACCGAATTTGAAATTTTGGATTTCGGCCAAAATTTAAAACCATTATCCCGAGTAGAAAATGCTTTTTGGTAACTTTTATGGTGCTTGGTAGCCAATTTAGTACAACAATTCCTAGAGATTACTAGACAAGATTCAAAGATAATTAATGCTTGTATGGTGACGTGGCACCCATGCTCCTTACTTATAGCTTCCATTCCATCCGCCTTAAAAAAAGTAAAAATTCCTCTAGTAGAATTTGCTTTCTCTCTCTCTCTTTTCTTGCTACATATTGGTAATCTCCTCCCATTACTTTTACTAGATTGGCAACAAAACACTGCTTATCCACGTAAATCCTAAGTAGATCAAACATTATAAATGTTTGTCTCCTTCCTATTGACTACTTATACCACTAATCTACAAGTTGTCACGCCCCGAACCCACGGTGTAAATATTGTCCGATTTTGGGTTTTTTTCCATCCTCCCCAGTTTTGTTTTCTAACAGCACTAACCGTGCCCTACCCATTCCGCGGGGCTTGCCCCTTGGAGATACTGAAAACACATCTACGCAAGGAGAGGAAGAATCCACACATATAGCCCAGTAAATTTCCTCCCTTTCCAATGTGGGATCTCACAATCCACCCACGTTAGGGCCCAGCGCCCCCGTTGGCACACCATACTGTGGGAGGCCCCGCTCCGATACCCTTATGTCATGCATGTAGCCCACGATGTAAATATTGTCCGGTTCTAGGTTTTTCCACTGTCCCCGGTTTTGTTTTCCAGCAGCACTAACTGTTCCCAACCCACTCCGCAAGAGCTGCCCCTTGGAGATGCTGAAAACGCGTATACACAAGGAGAGTAAGAATCCACACATATAGCTCAATAACTTTTCCTCCCTTTCCTATATGCATCGAAGCGGAGCCTTGAAGACTACCAAGGATGTCTCATGTTTAATCATTTCATGTGATGAGTCACCCTTGTCTTCTTCCAAAAAAATCAAGTCAAATTTTATAAAAAATGAAATTTTTCTTAGATTTCTTAGAAACATGCTCTCTCTCTCTCTCTCTCTCTTCTTCTTTACATTAGTAATGACACCCCCTACCACTACTTTAAGAGGCTGACAGCCAAACACTATTGCATCACTTAACTATTCTAGGAAAGTTTCGGCAAAATGCCTGGAACCATTATATTGGCCCCTTTTTCTGGGGTCACATTCCCTTGTAGCAGTACTCATAAACACACAAAATGGGGTGGCTGAGGGGAAGAAAAGGAGGCCAACATATATCACTTCATATCCTTTATTCCGCAGCTAAAATTGGCCATGAATGGCAAAATGAGGGTGTGTGCAATAATTGTTCATCTGTTCTAGAGTCAAAAGCTATTTCTACAAAGTAATTAAGGCAGACGAGTGCATGCAAGGAGAACTTATCCAATCTTCCCGAAATCCACAAGAGAGGGTGTATCTATCAAAACGGGGGAGTAAGTAACTACAAATATCAAATCATCATCCACTGAGAAAGCAACTCATCAGAAACTTTTACTGTAATCATCACATAGGCAGAGGATATAAAGAAAGCCAAAACAAGAAAAAGATCAATAGGAGCACAAGTAATCGGTATTAAAAGATGTCTAATTAGCAAGTAGTCCTACAAAAATGGAGGAGAGATTATAAAATCTTGTAAAGTAATGCAAAAGCAGAAAACCATGCAAATTTAGGAGAGGATAACCTAGCCTCTGATTTGAAAATAATCTCTCTGTGTGAATAAAGTACAATTTAATCACATCATTACTGATAATGCCACCTTACTAATTAAGTAAACAAGATCCTCTTCTCCTTCCTTGATGCCGTGTAGAGAAACCCTTTTCCCCTCTCTTTAGCTCGCTCTCTCTCTCTCTGTCTCTCTCTCTCTCTCTCTGTAATATTTTGTTTGTATTTTGAATTTGTGGAGGGGGATGATTGGTCAACAGAGGAGTAGCTGTCTTCATTGATACCAACCATACGAGGTTGTACACCACAAACGAGCATCTACAAACCTATGGTCGTCTTACACGTGTCGTTATTTAATTGGGTAACGTGTACCTCCTCCATCACATCAGATGAAGAGAGAGAGAGAGAGAGTTTTCAGGGTGCAGCAAAGGTGACAGAGGACAGAAGGAGGAGCATTAAATTTGTAGCAGTGTTGTAAAGAAGAAAGGGCGATGATAAATTTGCACCCCCTTTAGGATAAATCACTCCCCTTTAAAAGGGGGTTTGTGGTAGAGAGGGTGCGAATTATCCAATAGCGGGTGCGAATTTATCATAGGCAGAAAAAAGCGAAAAACCGTGAGAGAGAGAGGGCTTTGGGGGCCAGTAAAGAGACGGTCAAACCCTAGAGACTTGGCAGAGTGTTGTTGCCACGTCAGACGTGAAATCCTACGTGGCGAGACATACCAACCTGTCAGCCACTATGAGGCACTTCCACCTTCCACTTCCCACCTTCCCAACATTATCCCCCCAATGACACGAAGTATCCGGACAATTCGTGTTATCTGGGCTTTCTCCTTTTTCGTCCTCCCTATTTTACGATTTTTAAGCTTACTATGAATATCTGGGTACTGATATTGGGACTACCCTGTTTTGATAACTGCACAAACTCAGCTAGATTTATCAGTTTTTAATTGGCTTTTAGGATCTTTTTTGGAACTTTGTAATGTTAGGTCTATAGTATAACCCATATATGTTCTAATATAATCACAATAAGATAAAGACCGGTGTAGTGGGTCTACAATGGCTAGAGTCCATTAACCAGTCATTAGTCCTAGGACTAAAAGCAACAAACTTGGTATTCCAAATTAGAGACCTTGGGTGTAATACTTCAAGCAATCTCTTAGTTGACCTAATTACCTCTAACATGTAATAACCTTTGACAGTTGTTTATATACAAATTGATAAGAAGAGTTATTGCAGTTATAAAAACATGATAATTGCAATTATCAGCACCCAATTTTTATTTTTTTGAAAAAGTCTTTTAACACTGTTATTTTGACATGTACTTCTTAGGTAAATAGGCGCTTGATGTTTGCACAGCTATTTTTTGATAATGAGACGAAATCAACTTTTCTTTTTTAACTGCTGGTTAGTAGACATGTTGAATTCGGTTCATTATCAAAACTTGGTAGCTTCAACATCACTGGCCAAGGTACATTATGTTCTCAATGTAAAGGGAAATATAAGGGAAGTGATGATTTATTCCCCTGTATTTCCCCGGGTCACCCCAATCCAGAGTATTTATGAATACTGTTTTTACACTTCCAAGGTAGAGGACCGGGTAAGAAAGGCGGCAAATGTATCATTTTCCCAGTTATAACTTATAGGGTTATTTACTGTTACGTGTCGGAGAGTTGCATTATTGACATAAAAATGTCACTTGTTGAGAAAAAATGAATAAATGCTGATTTATTAAAAAATCAAAATTTTAAGACTAAAATGCCCCTTAGTACATTTATTCTTCTTCCCTTCTTTTTACAATTTTACGTTTACCCATTTTGTTCGAACCCTGTTTTTAACCTAGATGAAGTGCTTCTTATTCTCCGGCGAAACCTACTCTTTTCTCCTGTAATACGTAAGAAGGTAAGCCTGAAATCTCATGCTCCCTCTCTCTCTATATTTCTTTTTTTTTTTTCAAAACTCCATCTAACATCATCTCTCTCTCTCTCTCTTATTTTTTAGGGTATTCAAAGGTTTTTTTTGCTTGAAATGCACAAAATTGGACACATCGGCCTTCTGCCTCGTCAAATCTTTCTCAAAAAGGGTTTCGAGATCTCCCCCTCTCATTCTCGATGCAAAAATAAGTACTCGAAGCGAAAACAGGTTATTCGAAGCTAAAATTTACTTGGTTGAAGTCAAAAATTACTTGGTCGAAGTGAAAAATGTGTTTCCAGTAACATTCATTGTTGTGTTTTTCGCTTCGACTAAATTTTTTTAGGCTTCGAATAACTGGTTTTTTTGCTTCGACTAACATGTTTTTGGCTGCGACTAAAACTTTTGAATTCCAGTAACATTCAGAACTTTTTTTGTGTTTGACTAATATATTTTAGCTTCGAGAAATATTTGTTGGGTTCGACTATCGCGTTTTGAGCTTCGACAAACTTCTTTTGTCGCTTTGACTAACACGTTTTGGCTTTGACTAAAATTTTTTGGCTTCGACAAACATTTTTTTTGGCTTCAAGTAACTTTTCTGGCTTTGAGTAATTTGTTTTTTGGCATCGACTAGTTTTTTGGCTTTAGTAAATTTTATTTTTGGCTTCGAGTAAATTTTTGTTTCTCTTCGACTAACATTTTTGTGGCTTCGACTATCATTTTTTGGCTTCGAGTAACTTTTTTTTGGCTTTAACTAGCATTATTTCCGACTTCGACTATCATTTTTGCCTTCAAATAACTTACATTTTACTTCGAGTACCTTGCTTTGCCTCATTTACGACAAACAGAAAGAAATACCTTCGTATACCTTTGGAGGAGGAAAAAGAAAATGAGAAATGGGCGTCTCTAGAGAACTCATTCTACCCTCTCAGGGCAAATGAGCATATGTCGGAAAAATGAAGATGTTTCGCCAGAGAAGAAGGCTTCTGTCGTCGGAAAATAAGGCCTTTTCACACAAAATGAGTCGGAGTAAAACCTAGAAATAAAAGTGTAAAACCTGGAAGTGAAAGTAAAAGAGAAAAACTGTAAAAACAAAGGATATTTTCGTCATAAAAAGTCCTTCTAATAAAATAGCATTTTCTAGAATTTTTTCAAAAGTCAACATTTTCCCATCATTTTTTTCAAATTTGCATGTAAGAGTAAATAACCCTAACTTATAAATGCAAACACCATTTTCAATAAAACTCAAAACAATTCACTCATTGTACGGTAAGACAAACTAAAGGGCGTGGAAATATCAATTTTTGCCTGGAAAATAGTAGCCAGCCCATTAAAAGGTTTACGTTTCGTGATTTACGCCAACTCCCCAAGGGCATTTATGTCAAAATGAATGTAGCCCATGTTAACAAAAAGGGAAAATGAAATTTCTATCCTCTTTTGCTGGTCTTTTCATGAAAAAGGAAAACAAACACAGCATTATTTTTATGCAAAAGAATGATAAACAAATGGAGAATCTGACCCGTCAAATGAGCGTCAACAGAAAAAACAGACGGCTGAAACAGAGCTTCCAAACAAGCAAAGTTTAGTGTAAGACTGGCGCGTATTCTAGCATAAGTGTGACATGCATGCTAAAGTAAGCTAAAAGTAGTTGCGTTTGCAAAGGCGGCATGCAAACAGTGCTATAAATCCAGAGAACTCATACATGCATTACCATATTTTGATAATGACACTACTCCCTTTCTTCTAAGAGACTATAAAAAATATTTAAAAAGGAATAACACAGTAGTGCCATTTACAAATTATCAAAGTGCGGATATCAAACCCCAGAATCCGTGCATGCGCTCACTACACGAGTGCAGTGAGAGGTACAAACATCTCAAAACACACTGTCTCTTCAAAGCTAAAGAGAGAGATGCCGTACAAGATACTTATATATTTCTGATGTGTAAAACCATCATCGAATCCTCGATTTACGTAAAATGCACGTAGAAACATTTGAATACATGGAAAAAAAAAGAGTTGTAAAACAAAAATCCAAAGAAAAAGATGTAGAGAGATGATGAGGGTTTCGTTTGGTGTCTCAGCCTTCAATGGCTACCGGTTGTATTGGGGAAGAGAACTTTAGGAAGCCGGAGAAGTCATTATCATCTTCATCATTATTATCCTGACCGTCAATCTCTTTAAAACTCGATGAATCTCCACCGTCAATTGGGTTCTCCTTCCTACTACTACTAATCTTTTTTATACTATTAGCATATCCACCAATGGTGACCGGTTCAGTCAGTCGCTTTCCATCTCGAGGTGGTGTAAATACTACCGGAAGATATTCATCTGTCTCGCATACAAACTTTGATTTCTTGAAGTGTTCTTTCAATGCATCCAAACCCTAGGAAAAAAAATCATAAGAGGAAAAAAAAGGTGTACAAGAAACTGAAATGGAAAATATGGAAAAAATATTACTTGTAAGCGAGCGTAGGTGACTTCACAGATTTTCCTTGAATTAAAAGCTTCCCATGGTTGCATGTGGAAGGATTTGTAGAGTCTCCATGCTGCTTTGGGAGACGTTAAATTCACGAACCCATATCCGACATTGCACTTGTTACTATTACCAAAAACAAAATTAAACAAAACCCATCAAAGACCGCACCAAAAGAGAGAAGAAAAAGAACCAAAAAAAATCCTACTTTCTTAGTTTTGTATTTTATGTTTGTGTTTATGAGTTTTGGGTTTTATTACTTGAAATCTATGGGCAGATAAACGAAGTCATAGGAAGATAAAGGTTCGTCTTCTCCCTCAGTAATCTGTTCATTGCCGTGAAGACAGTGGTTGTCGAGCATGTTCAGAAGCAGCTTTTGACTGCACCCAATAACACCAAGATAGGAAAAAATTCAAAACAAATCAGAAAAAAAAGTGAATAAAATCTAAAGAAAATGAGAAGGAGCCCACCTGTACTTGTTGGGTATGTTTTTTATCATGACAGTTGTTCTCAAATCCATATAATCTGATTCTTCCTTAAACAAGAAATCACTGTATGTGGGCTTTTGATTCTGACGATTCTTAGATGAAGAAGAACATCTATTAGAGTTCTTAGAATGAGAACTAGATTTATTTGAAGAAATTAGGGTTTGAGGGTCACGAACTAAAGAATTTGAATAAGGATTGAATAATGGTGGAGGCAGTGGTGGTGGGTAATTTTGATTTCTTCTAGAACAAGTGGCGTTATTGTTATTGTTAGAGGAAGAAGAGGTTTTAGTTTTGTTTTTGTTGAAGAACCTTTTGCCTTGGCCACCAGGACGGCTAAATTCAATGCATATGAGCTTTCCATGTATATCTTTTCCATTCATTTCTGAAAGAGCACGAGCTGCGTCTCTAATATCAAAGAACTCTATGAATCGGTGCTGCCTTTTTGATGGTGTCTCTCTCAATTCCTTTATTGGCCCTGAAAATAAAAATAGGGGAAAAATACATATAAGGGTGAGAAAAAAATGGGGGAAATGAGAGAGGGAATTAATAAAGGGAAAGATGCATGGAGAATGAATTGGAGTGCCCCACCACTATCCAGAAAAGGGAAACATACAAAAGAGAAACCGACATATACCACAAAAACAAGGAGAAAAAGAGTAGGGAATAAAAAAAACAAAGACAACGATCTTCTGTTATTTTCAGCCTTATGTTTCGATGGTCTCTCTCTCACTGGTTTGCTTGTCCAAAAACAACGAAACCAAGCATCAAAGAGAGAGAAGACCCAACAAACATAAACATAAAATAGACATCAATCGAAACCCTAAACCAGTGTTGAGAAAAGGAATTCAATAAGCAGCATGAAAGAAATTGAGAGAGAGAAAGGTATGCTCTAAACAATCAAAAGAGAGGGAGAAAAATTCAGTTCTTATTATCAGCAACTAAAACCCTAAATAAATACACGACCCAAAAGAAAAAAAAACAAAACTAAATCAATCAAAACCAAGATAGATTAGCAAAAGAAAACACAAGCAAGAGAGAGCAACCAGTAATAGAAAAAGACGCAACAAAAAATAACTTGATAGACAAACCAATCGAAACCCTAAACCAGTGTTGAGAAAAAGTAATTCAATGAACAGGTTGTGAGAATCTGAGAAAGAGAAACGTATGTTTATTATATTCCATCCCCTCTTTCTGCGAAACTAAACAATCAAAATAGGTAGAAAAATTCCCTTCATTTCTCATTATCAGCAAGTAAAACCCAGCAAAAAAACCCATAAAAAGACCATAAAAATCAAAACAAAGATAAACCAGTAGATGAGAAAAGTATGTATATATAGAGAGAGATGTGTTATTGTTGTTAGTTTTTCCTACCAAAAGCTTCGAAGATTTCCTTCAACATGCACGAAGAGACCTCCGAATCCAAATTAAAGACAACAAGAGTCCCCTGATTCTCCCAATCCACCCCCAAAACTGTTCCTGTTGGCACCGAAAACTGGGCCCACACCGCCCTACCGCCGATAAGTCCAAGCTCCGGCACTGGTAACGGTTCCGGCACACCGGAATTTAATCCATCCAAACCCCAATTCCTCATCAAAATCGAATAGTGCACCGCTAATCGACTCTGTTGTCTCATATGCTGTCCTTGTATCCCCCCCAAAGCTGATTCAGCATCTCTCAGATCATAAAAATGAACTGTCACGATCCCTTCTGATATTCTCTCCATCTGAACCCCCCTCACCCCTCCAAAACCCTCTAATTCTCGTCTCACTGTTGCTTCTGTTACGTTCGTTGGGACTGAACTCAGTAGCAGTGACCGAGTTGACCCGGCGCTTGGTGGATCAGCAGGTTGTGGTGCTGGTCTAACGTGCTCCTGTGCTGGTCTAACGTACGCAGGGTAGGAGGGGTATGTGTAATATATTTGTGGGAGAGAGAAAGGAAGGTGGGTTTCAGGATTAGGGTTTCTGGGTTTGAACTCTTTTGCTCCGGGATCTAAGATTCCTGGAAACCTAATTCCTCCGTTCATTGAGGCTTTTTTTTTTCTCCACTGGAAAACTATTTCCCAAGCAGATAAAAACAGAAAACGGGTTCTACACAAAACCGCTTTCTACAAAAAAAATAAAAAAGCCTTTCCAAAACCGCTGATGTAAAAGAAAAAGATGAACAAAAGCGGTTTTACGGTGGGTCAAATCGAGAGATTTAATGCGCAGACGGTATTCCGGCGCATCTTAAAGTCCGCCCTTTCTCCTACCTGAGCTTTCGGACTTCCCAACAAGTAACAGTCCTTTCAAACATCTCTCTCTCTCTCTCTCTCTCTCTCTCTCTTTCTCTGATTTTTTGGGGGCTCAGCTTAGGAGTGGTTTTTGCTATAATTAGTATCGTCTTTCTGCTACACTGCCATTAAATATCCGAAGTACTCCACTTCTTTTGTACGTATTTTTCCTTTTTGTTATGTACGTATACACTAATGTATTTTTGTTGGGTTATCGTCTAGGAGTGCAACTTGGGTTGAACAAACCCGAATCCGACGGGTTCAACCCAATTTTGGCTCGGGTTGGGTTGGGAAAAGCCGACCCGATTTAATTTCGGGTTGGGTTAGGGTTGAGACCTTGGCAACCCGACCAAATCCGACATCTATCCTCTAGTTTTCTTATGTTTTTTTAGGATTATGCTTTTTCCTTGTATTTTTCTATTTGGCCTGAGATGAACCCGACTCAACCCAAACCCAACCTGACTCAACCCGACCCGATTTGGAGCCATATTGGGTTGGGTTAGGGTTGACATCCACAACCTGAGGCTCGGGTTGGATTGGGTTGGGTTGAGAGAATGCTATCTCAGGTTAGGTTAGGGTCGTCCTCAACCCGACCTGAGTCGACCCGAGTTGCACCCCTAGTTCTTGTTATTCACACTTAAATGTTTTGATAATGGTCGAAAATAGCTTCTCTTTTACTATTTAACTAGCTGTCAAAGTCTATTACAATTCCCAAAAAAGCACACAGCAGCCAAGATATTACAAGTAGGGGTGTAAGTTGGTTCGGATCCAATTTGAATCCGATGGGTTTAATCCAATGATGGCTCGGGTTTGATTGGGATGGGTTGGTTTAAGGCTGGAAAAAGCCAAATCAATTTAATTACGGGTTGAGTTAAGTTTGAAGCCTTAGCAACCCAACCTGACCCGAACCTGATCACTTTCTACTACAATTTTATTGCGACCCAAACGTGACCCGAGCCCTATATTTATTTTTCTTGTATTTTTGTTTTCTCTTTCTTCTTTGGACCGACTCGAATCCAATCCAACCTGATTTGAAAAAACCAGTTAGAGAGGTTGCGTTAGGCGTGAGAATCTTAAAGATGGTTGTGTTAGGGTTAACTTACACTCCTCAACGTGATCGAGGTTTGGGTTTAGTTGGGTTCGGGTTGAGGTAATGCTACCTTGTGTCGGGGTAGGGTTCGCCGCAACCAGACCCTTCCGCCCCAAGTTGCACCCCTAGTACTAGTCACCGCCACAACTACATGCATAAGAGGAATGCTTAGACCTAATTGTTCCATAACAAGATGCGCTCATTAGGGCATAGCGGGTCCGACCTTAATTGATCCGAACCGCCACTTTATTGGCTCTCTTTGGATCTCTTTGACGTGAAACTGTGCCAATCATCCAAGCCAGATATCAATAATCTATCTTTTTGTCATTAAAGATGGATGCTCAAAACTACATAAAATCAGCGATTAAAATCCAAAGTCTGAAAATACAAATTAATATATGTTAAGGTTGGATGATTAGTGTATTCATGGGTTATAAGAGATCCAAAGAAATGGCCATCAAATGAAGGGTTCAGATATATTTTGTTGTGAACACACCTCATTGTATTAGGCCATGTTTGGCCACCATGAAAAAAATTATATGGAATATTTGTGGGGCCAGCTGCGAGAGATGGGAGGAAAATAGAGACACCAAAGAGAATAGGAATCAGGGGACCATGAAAAACTCCTTAAAAACCTAGAAAACAAGAAAAAATAATTAAAACAGGTATTTTCTTTTCACTAGTTTTTTCCGACTTACTTATTGAAGTTTCAAGTTATATGGGTGTGTTCAGCAACTATTCTTTTACGGGATTTTTCCCTTTTTTGGGGTGGAGAATGACAAAAGCCAAAAAAATCTCAAAAATCATGTTGAGTATGTGACCCGCGAAAGTCCGTTTCCAAAATTTCTGCAACTTTTTCAACTAAAAAATAGGATTCCTCGAAGCGATAAATAACCGTTTCTAAAATTTCTCATCACTCCGTTTCCGCCCGATTCTTTAGGCGAGAATGAGAAGTGTTGCCGAACATGCCTCTCTCACTCGATTCTCTCCCTCTCCTTCTCAGCTTCTCTGCGGGGAGTTCCGCATATGAATATTCCAGAGAAAAAGATTTCGTGGTTGCCAAACATAGCCTTCGTGAAAGACTGATTTTGGGTTACGCATATAGTCGGATGAGGTGAAACCATGGTTTAAAATTTCAACCGAAACCGAAATTTTCTGAAATTCAATTTTTAGCCATTTACCAAATTTCGGACAGAAATTTCGATTTAATGACATTATTTATTAAAAAAAAAACGTGTCACAAAATTTGGGTCCGAAATTTGGAACCAAATTACCAAATTTCGGACCGAAATTTCTGCAAAATCCGAAATTTTGGTTTTTTAGTGAGGTCCAAAACGGTTACCGAAACCAAAATTTTAAACCATGGGTGAAACAACCTCATCAAATAATATATTTATTTTTGTTGTTGAATATAGACTGTCAAAAGCTATTTGTATGCAATAACGCTTCACATTTTACAACAAAAATTAGGCATCATTTGTGAATTTTTGGGGACTATTAAAATCGAAAGTGTTGACTACCCGATCGACTTTGAGGATCCAAAGCTCTGGATGACTTGATCTCTGTGGGGAGGATCTATTTATAATCAGATAGAAGACAGGAGAGACCAACCAGATATGGAAAAACAAGTTATGTATAGTATTTCACCCATAAGTAGAACTTTAACAATTTAATTAACCGTTAATCCTGATGTAGCTAAACTCAGTACTACACTAAACATCAAAGTCTTAATAGTATAAGATGCACTCATACCCTTTATTGATCACTGTGGTCAATAGGTAAATCTAGTAATTTCATATTTGATCTCAATCATCAATTTAACCGTCGATCGAAGATAGTGATTGCCTACATAAGGTCTTACATTCTCTCACTTGGGTTTTTGCTGTTGAAATCTGACCTGAGGTTGGATAGGATCCCAGCTAAAAGCTCTTATGAGGTGATGGCATGCACTCCCAAACAAGTAGTCAAAAAGCGTTCGGAGTTTGGACTCTAGAGGGGCTCGCCGATGCTTAAGTCAGAATCTGCAACAGTATTACGAGTTGAGCTCTCAGATGAGCCCTCTAGAATTGAATGAATACAAAAGTCATTAATTGCGTACCTTGAAGATTGTGGCCTGATTTATAGGGAGGATTAGTCCTTACTTGTTTTTGGGTTAGTGCATGCCACATGTCAGATTCTGGTTGGGGTGAATTCTTACCCCAATATACTATACCGCCCCTACTTCGTTGGTCTGGTTCGGGCCGAGGAAGTAGAGTCCTAGCACGGTCCGCTCTTGGTCAGCTAAAAATAAATTGGCGTTTCTAGATGCTATGCTGGGGAAGTTGTTATGTGTATTTTCTTATGTTGTATGTGGGGTTAGTTAGTGCATAGTAGTGGGTAACTATTTTAGTGTAATGGTCGTTAGTTGTGGCTAATGTGTTTAGGGTAGTGGGAGTTAGTTACTTATGATGTGTCTTGTTAGTGGGTAAGTGTGCTTGTGATGTGGCACCCCCTCTTGCTTGTATTTATGTAGTAGCAATTCAATGAAAAAAAAATGAAGAATTTTACAGCATCAAAGGAAAGTTTGTTTTGGAGAGTGGCTCCTCTCGAATTGAGCCGTTAGGATGTCCAGTTACCTCGAATCAACCTCTCTCCCCCTCTTTTTATATTTGCATTTTATTTATTTGCGTTACGCCCGATTAGGCACGTAACAAATTGGTATCAGAGCGGTAGATCCTACTCCATGGCTGCGCCTTCAGAGATTTTGGAATCCCTATGCGATGATTTCCAGCAAATCAAAGTGCTTTTTTTGAAAATGATGGAACAACATCGGCGATTTGCGGAAAGCTTGGAAAAAATCAGCAAAGAGATCAAAGAAATGTGTAAAGACAGAGAAAAGTTAAATCTTGAAAGTGTTGATGTTCATGTGAAGAAAAATGCGAGAATTGATGGCGACAAGAATAGTTTTTGTTGCTAGCCAAACGAGTGTTGGCTCATTGGCATAAAGTCACGGGTTTGCTCCCTGGTGACGAGTGTTCGAACCCCCGGACTTACCTGATACACGTGGTGTTTGGTCGCTGCGTCTATCCGTAGGGAATGGTCCTACTCCCGAAGGGGGTGGGGACACCCTGCGTCATCAAAAAAAAAAAAGAAGAATAGTTTTTGTTGAAGACACCACCAAGGATCATCACGATCATTTCATCATTTTGAAGCGGTTTCATGAAAAATCTTATTTCGTCCCAATTTTGATCACGATGGAGGAGGTGAGGTTCAACTGATCGTGACCATTAAGATTTGGGACTTTGGTGGAATAAGTTTTTCTCCAATAATTCGACCTTGAGGACAAGGTCATTTGTAAGTTGGAAGGAATGTTATGTGTGTTTTCTTATGTTGTATGTGGGGTTAGTTAGTGCATAGTAGTGGGTATGTGTTCTAGTGTAATGGCCATTAGTTGTGGCTAATGTGTTTAGGGTAGTGGGAGTTAGTTGCTTATGATGTGTCTTGTTAGTGGGTAAGTGTGCTTGTGATGTGGTACTCCCTCTTGCTTGTATTTATGTAGTAGCAATTCAATGAAAAAAGAAGAAGAAGAATTTTACAGCAGCAAAGGAAACTCTGTTTTGGAGAGTGGCTCCTCTCGAATTGAGCCGTTAGGAGGTCCAGCCTCGAATCAACCTCTCTCCCCCTCTTTTTATATTTTCATTTTGTTTATTTGCGTTACGCCCGATTAGGCACGTAACAGAAGTCCTATGTAGGCTCTGCGGTAGGAGTGTCACCTTGGCATTCCCAAGTCGGCCTGGTAGGTCGGGCTTGGTGTTGGAAGCATCCTGGTGGCGAAGCTCTAGGTCAATAGGCGGGTCTAGCCTTAGAGCTGTTGGCTTGAGTAGAGGTTTGCATCGCCATCGAGGCCGACCTACTAGGCTTGATCTAAAGCCCGGAACCCCCTCGGGTTGGATCGCCAATCAAGGCCGACCTTTTCGGCCCAATCTAAATCCTAGGGACCAACCCAGGTTGGATCTCCATCAAACCCGACCTACTCGGCCTGATCTAAAGCTTAGGGACCACCCTGAGTTGGATTGCCATCAAGGCCGACCTATTTAGATCGCTTCCAAGTTCGACCTACTCAAATCTAGACTGCTCCGAAACCAAGCAGGGCCCTGGTATTGGGCGAAAATTAGGGCCATCAAGCTCAGTTCATAAGAGAAAAGGAAGGAGAAGAAAGAAGAGCTTACACTTAGAAGAACAACCCAGATGTACTAGTTTGTGTGGTGCACAAACCAGTCGAGCTATGCAGTTTGTTCGCTAGAGGTGCAGGAGGCAACAAGCCCCTGCTGGCGTTTTCGGAGCGCCCCAGAAGGAAAATTTAATTTATGAGCATAAATGGCTGAGGAAAATTCGAAAAGCTACAGCAAGTTATAGAACACCAGCTCGGTTAACTTAGCTTGGCTCGAATGGCCCGAACATACGATGTATAAAGCAACCCATTCATTAGAAGGAACTTGCACCCAACAGGCATTGTATGTTGAGGTTGTGGCCTAATAAATCAAAGGTTAAAAGCAAGCAATTGGTGATTATCTAATCATCCAGGAAAAAAAATAACAGAGTGGGACAGCATCTGACTCTCCTTGAATTAGTGAGCTAGAATCTGTCCTTCCTTGAATTAACAAGCCTAAATACTACATGAAAAGAACTTGCACCCAACAGGCATTGCATGTTGAGGTTGTGGCCTAATAAATCAAAGGTTAAAAGCAAGCAATTGTTGATTATCTACTCATCCAGGAAAAAGAAAACAGAGTGGGACAGAATCTGACTCTCCTTGAATTAGTGAGCTAGAATCTGTCATTCCTTGAATTAACAATCCTAAATACTACATGAAAATATTTGAAAATTTGAGCAACTTGAATTGGGCAAGGGCCGCTCTAACGCGTACCCTCTCTATCACAAATTATGACGTCCACTCTCCCACTTGGGGAGATGGTAAGACAACTCTCCTCCAAAGTGCAATGGAAGCAGCTGCCCTAGGCCATCGGTCTTCTTGTTCACCGATTGACCCCGCCCAGGTAAGTATGCTTTCAACCCTATGTTTCAACCATTTTATAGCCCGGCCCTTCCTTCCCTTGCTTCTGATCACGTGGGACTATATTCCTTGCTACTATCATTTAACAAGCAATTCAATGAAATGCTTCATATGGAAGAAAAAATTTTAAAACACAAGATTGCCCTTATAAAAAAGGGAAGGTGATGGCCCACCTTATTTATGGACAAAAGGGAAATGATATATTTACCCCCTTTTCTTCCCTCGGGTCACCTCCTTAGAGCTAATAAGAGTAGTCATAAATACACTAGAGTGAGTGATATATCGCTTTCCATCACAAAAATGTCTGGATGTTGTTGTTTTATTAGGGCAGTGATAAATTTACCCCCTTGAAGAAAGAATACACCCTCGTTAGGTAGCCGGGTTTTTTTTGGTTCCTGGGATTTATGTGGGAGAACAAAAATCCTAGGAGATTGGTGGGAAAAAAAAAGTCCAAGAAGTATCCCGGTAAAATAAAAATCCCATGTTTGGTTGACCGGACTATGGTGGGAAAAAAAAAAACTTTGTTTGGTTGCTTGAACTGTTGGAAGAAAAAAATTCTTCTCCAGCTTATTTTTGGTCCCAGGGTTTATTTTTGTTCCTGGGATTATTTTGGGATGGGATGAAAAGGCAATCATTACAAAAGTGGGATTAAAAAATTCACCACACAAGCAATCATTACAAGAGTGGATTAAAAAAAACCTAGTGCTAAAAGGCAACCAAACATGGGATGGGACCAAAATTTTACTAAAACTTTATGGGACAAAAATTTAACTGGCAACCAAACGGAGCGCAGTGTATTCTTCTTTCAAGGGGGTGAATTTATCACTGCCCATATTGATTTGGTAGGCCATCACAAGTCTAAAATTCTTCATTTGATTTCTCACCACGATCAGGTGATCCTAGCCACTTCAACAAATAAGTTCTTTTATGTATTTTCGACCGTCCATCTTCAACAACAAAAATAGACTTCATTAGTCGTTAGGTTTAGATTAGTTGCAGGCATTTTTGGCTATGCAAGATCAAAATGTGTGGTCAAGATTAATCATATGTGGGCCCCACTCTGACATATCAGGCACACCTCATTGTATTATATTCAGTTTGTATCCCCACACCGAAGGTACTCGAGGTTTTTCTGTTGGTTGTTTGCATCCCCACTCTGACAAGCTTATATTATAGTTTGGACAATTATACTGAGACATCATATCAGACATAAAAATTAATCCAATTGAAATTTCTCAGCTATGATTCAGTCCTTATTTTCTCACAATCTTCCATTTTTATATACTCTTAGGCTCTGTTCACTTGCCCTCCTGAGAAATCGCGAGAAAGGAAAACATCCTTTATTTTCTCGGGAAAGGACATTTCTCGTTGTTCGCTTGTTTTTCTTGGGAAAATTTTATTACTGACGTGTAAATAAAACAAATACGTGGAAATCCATATTTTCTTGCGAAATCCAGACTCCTTTTCCCGCATATTAGATAGGAAAATGACTTTCCTTTTCTCGCTGGAAAATATATCGCGCGTCTCCCTCTTTCACAAGAACCCTAGCCGCACCTTCCTCCATGACGTGCTTCACACAGGCGAGATCCAAGGCTCAGGCGAGCTTCAAAAATCCGGCGAAGCACATGGGCTCCGTTAACTCCTGGTAAGTGTGTTGTTATATTTTTTTCTTCTACCACCATCTTTTTCCCATTTTTTCCACCTGAAATCAGGTTTTAAACAAATCCTTTTCACCGATCTATAACCTTTTTTAGCCATTGTTTCTTCAACCCCTCGTTTTTGGGAGCTTTTTTGTGTTATTAGGGTTTTGATTTGAGTTCTTTTCCCTGAAAAATCTACTAACCCTTGTATCTGCCACTATTTTGGGTTATTTGGGTTTTGATTTTTTATGGATATGATTTATTTTCTGTTCTTATTTTTTGTTGGTTCTAATTTAGGGTTTCTTGTTTCAGCTTATCTTGCATAGATGTTCTTCTAATTTTTTCGAGTAGGATTTCTTCAGGTTTGTGTCTTCTATTCATCTGCTAATATTTTGATGGTCATTTAATTTTGTGCAAATATGGTTTGACAATTTTTTGCAACCAGTAAATGTTTTAAATATCTCTGTGCAAGGGTTTGTTCATCTTAGTATATTCGAGTAGGGTTTGTTCATCTGTTTTGCGTAGCGAGCAGTGTTTGATCAAATGTGAATAATTTCAAGTAGGGTTTGTTCATCTGTTATTAATTTCAACTAGGGTTTCTTCATCTGTTAATATTTTCGACTAGGGTTTGATCATCTATCAATAATTTGTGGTTTGTTCATCTGTTAATTTTTGGCGAATGTTCTGTCATTTGTTAATTAAGAAATAGGATACTTCTCATTTATGCACAGTTTTTTTTCCTTCGGCTATTGTTACATTGTGGTTGTGGGCGATGGTTGTTTGATGGTTGATGGTTGTTAGTGGGTGGTTGTTGATGGTTGTTGGTGGCTGTGGGAGTTTTGTTTCAATTGTTGTAACTGTGGTTATGGTGTCTTTGGGTGTTGGGTTCTTATCTTGAGTTATGTTTTTTTAATATCTGGTAGGGTTATCATCATGCCTCGACAACCAGCAGATAGGCGAATGCTGATCCTTCGACCTGCAGCTATAGTAATCTCTGCGGCGGCTGCAGTTACGTTTAGGGTTCGACTATACTTAGAGCAGAATATTACAAGAGCACCTTATGAAAGCGGGTACCTAATCCGTAGGACCTTTGTTAGATGTATCACGAATGCAGATGACCATTGTGTTGCTCTTCTTCGTATGGATGTTCGGTGCTTCCGCGCCTTTGTGGGCCTTTTCAGAAACACTACCTTGCTGGAAGACACAATTCATTGCATTGTTGAGGAACAAGTTATGATTTTCTTAAGTGTGATTGCACACAACGAAAGGAATCGTACTGTTAGGGCAACCACAAGAAGGTCTGGGGTAACTGTTTCAAAGTATTTTAATAAGGTTCTCGATGCTGTTCTCATTCTGCAATACATGTTCATAGTACGTCCATCAAGGGAGACACCACGGGCAATCCTTGATAATCCTAATTTTATGCCTTACTTTAAGGTACGTTTACGATAGCTACGTATTTCGACTGTACGTTGTTAGTAATTGAGGCCTGTTCACAGTGATGGTTGACATCTGAATGTCCATATTATAGGGTTGTATCGGTGCAATTGATGGGACGCACATTCTTGCAAAAGTATCTCATGATACTCAGAAAAGATATATTTGTCGTAAACACTTCCCATCCCAAAATGTGTTAGCCTGTTGCGACTTTGACCTAAAGTTTACGTACATCCTTTGTGGGTGGGAGGGGTTGGCATCGGACTCACGAGTGTTAGTATTTGCCATATCAAAGCAGAACGGGATTTCTATTTTGCCAGGTAATAGATACCTTATTATTTCGTTTGTACCGATGCAGTTCCCATAGTACATAGCTAATTTAAGTATAATCATTTCTTTGATTGTAGGAAAGTTTTACCTTGGTGATGCCGGGTATCCGTGCCTGTCCCATTTTATAACTCTAATCCGAGGTAATGGTTACCATCTCAATCAGATTAGAGGGCGCAGACCTACAAAACCCGAGGAGTTGTATAACCAAAGGCATTCTTCGGCGATGAATGTAATCGAGCGAACTTTTGGTGTCCTGAAGAAGCGATTCGGCATATTAAATTCATCACCCATGTACTCATATGACAAGCAGATCGACATAGTGTTGGCCTGTTGCTGCGTCCACAACCACATTAGGAGGGAGATGCCTGACGATGCCTACATTCAGGATGTTGACGATGAGCTGGCATTGCTTCCACTTGAAGAGGAAGAGGAGGAAGGACCTGTTCCTCCTCCTCCTATGACCAGGGCCGAGGATTTAAGGGAAGGTCGTAACATTCGAACCACAATCATGAATCAGATGTGGAATGATTTCGAAGCACGTCGTCATCGTTAGAAAACGACATGGTCGCAACAGTTGCGCACCTGTGTTTACATTTTCGATGTGTACTTTGTTGGAACTGTAGCTTATATTCCTTTCTTTGTGGTGTACTATTTTTATAGATACTCATTTTGTGTGCTGGGTTGAGATATGTTTATGTAATTTGTATGTTTGCTACAATATTGGTTAATGTAACTTCTATGATTGCTTATGCCTATTGATTATCTATAATTCTATGATTGAATATTTTTTATATGAAGTGTTTAGAAAATTTGCAGGCGAGATGGCAGCAACTACAGGTACAACGGATAAGAAGGTGAATGTCTCATGGAATCAGACTATGGATGGGGCTCTCTTGGCAACCCTTAAGAATCAGATAGCCGAGGGGCAGAAAACTGGTGCTGGGTTCAAAGAGTGCGCTTATTTTGCTGTTGCGCAGGACCTGGTTACTGTCCTCAACATGACCCTAACGAAAGAGCATGTGAAAAATCGGTTGAAGACATTGAAGACAACGTATAGGACTCTGAACTCCATCATAAATCTCAGTGGCTTTGGCTGGGATGAAACATATGCAAGTTATCGGTTGACGAAGAAGTTAAGAATGAATACTTGAGGGTAATATTTATTTTTCTTATATCGCTTCCTCCATTTATAAGTTACATGTTTAAATAATATTCCGTGACAATTCCTTTCTTTTTTTACAGTTGCATCCAGAACACCAACGCTTCTTTAGCAAACAGTATCCCCTCTACGAAGAAATGAAAGCTGTCTGTGATGATGATTACGCACGTGGGGAGGATGTCAGAGATGTAAGAAGGGATCCCACTCAGACGGCATAGGACACACATGGTGCTTCTTCATCGACCCTTCCGGTTGGGCTCGATGATATGGACGACAGCTTCCTCCGTACTTTGCCTCGTGGTAGAATTTCTTCATTTACACCTGGTGTAGATGTTAGCATGGGCTACAGTGACTCTTCTCCTATCAGGGGCCCAACTTCTGCTAGTGGTGAGAAGAAGTCAAAAAAGCATCCTAATGCTGCACTTCTATCAGAGTTGCAGGTTGTGTCTTCCAGCATTAATAGGGTTGCTGATGCCATAATTACTACTGGTAAGGTGCATTGCCTCCCTGACCTGAAAGATGCAGTGCTAAAGATTGGGGGTTTCCCCGGAGGTGAGCTCGTTGATGCTTATGTGTACCTGCACGGGCATCACAAGGAAACTGAGGCATTCCTTTCTCTGGAGGAGATGGACCGAGTGGAGATGGTGGGGCGCATTCTGCGCCGTTTGGCTGGGTCTATGTCTTGAACCATTTCGATTGATGGTTTTTTTTTTGTTCTTGGGTCTTTTTATGGATGGAACTATGGGTTACGTATGAACCTTTTACTTATGAACTATGTATGTGTTATGTTTATATATATTTTGGGTGTATTTGTTTGATGGAACTATGTGTTGTTGGTTTTATGGATGGAACTATGGGTGTAATAGTTTGATGAAACTATTGGTTTTATGGATGGGTGTAATGTTTAGATATATTAGATTTATGTGAAGATTGGGATCTATGCTTGTGGTTTTCAAGGGACGACAGGTGGGCATATTCGAGAGTTGGGCAGACTGTCACCTTCAAGTGAACAGGTATAGTGGAGCATCGTATCGCTCTTATGCCACAAGCAATGAGGCAGAAGCAGCCTTAAATGCATATATTGAGAGCCATGAGGATTTGAAAGACAAGCGTGAAGAGGACATCCACAATGTTCCTTGGTTTTTGGGGTTAGCCATTGGTGTAGGGTTAGTACCTATGACAGTAGCATTTTAGACTTTTTTCCATTTGTTTATGAGGTATGTTGACTCACATTATGGTTTTATATGCAGACTGGGCATTAAAATGGTTGCTGATGCCAAAATGACTACTAGTGAGGTACACAGCCTCCCTGACCTCAAAGATGCGGTGTTGAACATTGATGGTTTCGCTAGAGGTGAGCTCATTGATGCTTATGGTCACCTGCATGGGCATCAGAAAGAAGCTGAGGCCTTCCTTTCTCTGGACGAGATGGATCGAGTGGAGATGTTGGGGCGCATTCTGCGCCATTTGGCTTTGTGATGTTTGTGTATTTTTTGTTGAACCGTATATATGAACTAATGTGTGTATGTCTATATTTTTGGTGTACCAAGACTTTGGTAGAAATGTTATAACTTATGTTTAATTTCTGTTGGTGGATCATACTATGTACGTGTTGTTTATGAGGTAGCATTTAATGCCAAAAAAAAAATCTTGTGCAAAATATGTTTTATATGGGTTTCTGCATATTTTTCCTCCCCTTCTGGACAAGTGAACAGCGAGAAAGCAAGGGAAAATCACAGTTTCTTTTCATTTCTTTTCCATTTTGCAACGTCAGATTCCTTTCCTTTTTTTTCCCGGGAAAACTTAGGCTCTGTTCACTTGTTTTCCCGGAAATCTAATGTGGCATTAGGAAAAGAAATCCAGGGAAATTGTGTAGGAAATGGTTTCTCGCGCCTGTTCACGTGCGCAGGAACTGTGCAGGAAAAGGTTTCCCGAGAAACTGCTTGCCCACCTTTTTTCACTAGTTTTTCCGGGAAAGCAAATCCGACCAAAATAGTGGGATTTGATTTCTCACACTTGTGAGAAAAGAGATATTTCCACATCATTTTTGGCAATTTCCATGTCATTATTTGACATCTTCCACCTAGGCTTGTCACTTTCTCAGGAAAGCAAGTGAACACCAGAATTCTGTCTTGTCAAGGTCTTGTCAAGGAAAAAAGAGTTTGTTTTCCAGGGATTTGCTTTCCCAGGAACGCAAGTGAACAGAGCCTTATCAAATGGCTAGGAAGTCCAATGGTAGCGATTTTTAGGACCCGTAGATAAACTGTTCATGTAGTAAGTGAACCAAAACAAGATTCTCGTGCCCAATACATAGTTTTATTTTATTTTAGGACGTATAGTTTTTAGTAGGTACACCATTGCCATTGACCCCACTTTGATCAGATGATCCTGCCACTTGATAAATCAAGCCTGGTTAGGGGTTCCACCAGAAAAGTTTAGTTACTAGCACGGGTCCGGACTTGATATTTGATCCAAACGGGAAGCTGCCATTTTTCAAAAGTTGTCGTTAGATCAAGTATCAAGGGC